>NW_012137969.1:1635934-1636897 GCF_000956105.1 Propithecus coquereli | reverse complement strand
TACAAGTTGTTATGCAGACATATATTTTATTTATTTCATTATAAAACTATGAGTAAAATTGCTAGGTCATAAGGTAACTGCTTCTTTTAACATTTTGAGGACCCTCCAGGCTGTGTTCCACAGCACTGGTACCATTTTATATTTCCACTAGTAACGTATGAGGGTTCCAATTTCTCCTCATCCTCATTAATACTCGTTATTTTCTGTGATTTTATACCTCTGTGGTTCTGATTTGCATTTCTCCGATGACTAAAGGCTTTTAGCGTCTTTTCATGTGCTTATTAGCTATTAGTGTGTCTTCTTTGAAGAAATTTTTTTCCAATCTTTTTCCCACTTTTAAACTGGGTTATTTGTCTTTTTACCATTGACTTGTGAGAATTCTTTATATATTCTAAATACCCTTATCAGGTATATGATTTGCAAATATTTTCCCCCATTCTATGGGTTGTCTTTTTACTTTCTTGACAGTATCCTTTGAAGCACCAAAGTTTTCTATTTTAATGAAGTCCAGTTTATCTATTTTCTTTGGTGCCATATGTAAGAAGGCTTTGCATAACCCAAGGTCTTGAGGATTTACTCCTATATTTCCTTCTAAGAATTTTACACTTTTACCTCTTAAAAATACATTTAGGTCTATGCTCTGTTGTGAGTTAATTTTTTTGTGTGTTGTAGGTGGATATCCAGCTGTCCCATCACCATTTGTTGAAAAGACTATTCTTCCCCATTGGCCTGTCTTGGCACCCTTGTTGATAACCAATTCAGTGTACATGAGAGAGCCTGTTTATGGTCTCTCAATTCTATTCCATTGATCCATATGTCTGTCCTCGTGCCTTGACCACACTGTCTTGATTACCATGGATTTGTAGTAAGTTTTGAAATCAGGAAGCATGAGTCTTCCAATTCTGTTCTTTTTCAAGACTTTTTTGGCTATTCTGGATCTGTTGAATTTCCATATGAATTTTA
>NW_012137969.1:1631490-1634694 GCF_000956105.1 Propithecus coquereli | reverse complement strand
TTGGTAGTTTGGATACAAGTGGTGGGAATCCTTGTCCTTATCCTAGAAATTTGGTGATTTCACCTGTTATCAATTTGTTGGCATACAGTTGTTCATGGTATTCCCTGATAATGCTTTTTATTTCTGTATAGTCAGTAGTAATATTTCTTCATCAGTGTAATATAATCTTTATAACCTTCCTTTCCACCTCAGTCTTTTTAGTGGATACACCATAATTTATTACAGCTCCCATTGGTGTTTTATTTCTTGTTTCTCTAATTACAAAAGTCATACATATTTGGAAATATGGAAATGTGTAAATAGAAAATGCATGCCCCTAAAACCTCATCATTACTCTTTGTTCAGCAGTTACCTGGCTGGTCTCACATGCTTATTTTTCCCATTAAACTTCAGAATCATTCTGACCAAATTTTTAAAAAATGACTTCGTAAGTAAATTTGAGGGAAATTTTTACCTCTTTACAATATTGGGTATTCTCATTCTTGAATGTAGTATATTTATCCCTTTATTAAGTTCTTCAGTGCCCTTAAGTGAGGTTTTAAAGTATTTCATAAAAGCCTTGCACATTTCTATCTGGGCTTACTCTTAAGTATTTTGGTTTTTGTTACTATTGTGAATGGGATTCCTTTCATTGTGTTTTCTAATTGTTATTTGGATATAGGAGAGCTATTAATTTTCTTACATTAATTTTAAATCCATCATTTGAACTCTCCCCATGTGGGCCTACTGTGTTTTCTTTCCTTCAGCTTCCCTTTTCTTTCCCAAAGCTTTGAATATCTCAATAGCTCTCATATAAAACACAAAGAGTCGAAAACTGAGGTTGAGGTCTTCCAACTTAGAGTAGAAACCTGGTCCTCCCCCGGGATGAGTTACTTCAGGTAATATCGGCAGGACCTATCAACTGCACAAGCCAGACACCTACATGTTGTCCTTTTGCCTCATGATGTCCCTCGACTGTGTAGACTTCTCAGCATCTCCCTTGTCCAAGCTCCCAACGTCAGCTATGACAAAGCGATCTTTTCAAGACTTAAATCTCCTCATGTGTCTCTGCCTTTGAAAATTCTCCAGGGGCTTCCCATTGCAAAACCCCAGGCCTGTGAGGCTCTGATGCCCACCTCCCTCACCTCCCCAGCCTCAAACAGTAGCCGCCAATTCTGAGCTCTAGTGTTCTGAGGTGCTGGTGCTAGACTGCTTCTGAATGGAATAATGTTGGTCACATATCTCAAAAATATTAATCTTCGTTCAATTTACAAGGCTAGAAATGTTTTGATTTAACACTTATTTCAGTAGAATTTGGTTACATAAAGCAGAAAGGTCATAAAGCAGAAAAGGTCTTAGTAGTGTTAGCACAAAGAAAATGTTGCCTCAGTTTTGTGTAAGGATCATTTAGGGTCATTCTGAATCTAGTTTAGTTAATGGCATATGATTTCTCCTACTGAAATAATTTTGTGATCTTAAAGTGGCGTTCTCTTTGCCTACTCTATGAGATATAATGGTAAAAGGTCATTTATTACACAGCATAAAACCCTACTCTATCTAGATGTACCACTCATTTTTTAAAAATAAGTTTATGCACCAATTATGAGTGAGGTTCTGGGGATGTAACAATGAACAAAAGAGACATTTACTCTTACAGAAAACTGAACGTATTTTTCAGTGTAGACCCCTGCATGGTTGCTTCAATTCCAGCTCTGAACTACTCTACTGGAGCCAGATCATGTCTCTGACATCCCATAATTTCCTAATCACACACCACAGTTGTCCTAATGTTGGGGACATGGTTAAAGCAAATTACATAATGTTCACCAAGCATTAGAAAACATGGACGGGAAGTGTTCTGCTAACATGAGGTACATTCAGTTAGTAAGACAAGCTTCCTTACCAGGTCCCTGACAAAAACTAAGGTCACAAAAATACTGTTTGTGCTTTCACCCACTCCAGGATGAGCTGTAACAACACAAATCTAGTATATTATTCCATCTTGAGAGATTTTCTAATTTGTATCAATACTTCCACTATTCTTCTATCCTTGCAAGCTAGAAATTTCTGCTGCAATTTTTTTTTTTTCAAAGACAGGGTCTCACTCTGTCATCCAGGCTAGAGAGCAGTGCCATGATCATAGCTTACTGCAGCCTCCAACTCCTGGGCTTAAGCGATCCTCCTGCCTCAGCCTCCCAAGTAGCTAGAACTACAGGTGTGGACCACCAGGCCCAGCTGATTTTTTTTTTTTTTTTTAGAGATGGGGTCTTGCTATGTTACCTAGACTGGTCTTGAACTCCTGGCCTCAAGCAATTCTCCCACTTAGGCCTCCTTAAGTGCTGGGATTACAGGTGGGAGCCACTGCTCCCAGTCGGCTGCAGTTTTTTTTACTCCTCTCTTCCTCTTATATGTGTCACCACGTCCTATCATTTCCTTCTAAATGTCTCTTGGATTTGTCTCTTCCCCTATTTTTATCCCACTCTCCTATTCTTGGCTTCACCTACACGCAACAGCACCCTCCCTTACTGAAGCCTCCCCAGCCCACAAGACACTTAGCACCAGATCAAGCTTTTGAAATGCCATTTTCATGTTCTTAGGCCCAAAACACTTTAATGTCTCTGCATTATATTAATATTTTACTGCAAATCTAAATTTCTCCCTGGGCTTTAAGGTTTCCCATTCACCAATATCACTTTTATTTCCCACTATTCCTCAAGTATAGCTTGGTCGATTACGCCCTCCCAGCCACCCCAACTCTGACCACCTCCAGGAGTTTATTCTCTACGTGCAGCCCATTTGACCACCCCTCTCTGCCCACTGGGCTCTGTCTTCAAGATCTAGGCCAGGCACTTTCTCAGTGAAGCCTCATTCAGGCCAGTGTTTCCCAAACGTCACTCTGTGATGACATTTTCACTAGTGCCAAAATGAAAAAAATAAGGACAACATAGTGGGATTTTCATAAAACTGAACTAATTAATTTTAAATGGCTGTTCCTTGTTCTGATATTGTCTTTCCTGCTTTTTTCATGTTAAAATGCCCTTTCTTTAGTGAAAAGAGGTAACAAAAAATGGTGATAGTCTTACCAGTGACTTGGCAGAATAAAAACTGGGTAATATTATGTTGATGCCCACATTTACATAAATGTTTTAACTGATCTGGGAATTACTACTGTAACCATCAACACTGTATCCCCTGTTTTTAGTCCTATTTACTTTAAGAACCAGA
>NW_012137969.1:1626090-1627245 GCF_000956105.1 Propithecus coquereli | reverse complement strand
TTTTATCTTAAAAGCTTTTATAATTATTTGGCTAATCATTATTCACCTCACAGTATAAGTCTGGGTGGAATCATTATGTTCAATTTAGTGGAGAAAAACAGAAGCTCAGAGAGATTAAGCAACTATTCAAGGTGACCTCGAAAAATTAGTGATGGGGATAAGAATTGATCCATCTCATGAATGAAAACCACAGTTCACTGAATTATGCTGCTTCATCAAACAACTGAGCATTAAGAATAAAATAATTTGTGACATTAAAATTTTCAAATCAATGTGGCCAACAATGGATTCATAAAATCACTGAAAACTTTTAAAAAATCAATTATGACCCAGCAATTTACTCTTAAGTATGTACTCAAGGGAAATGCACATGTACATATGTTCACCATGAAGGGTCACAGCAGCATGGTTCATAATAGCCAAAGGCTGAGAACTGTTAGGATATCCATCAACAGTACAATGAATAAAGAAGCTGTGGTAGTCACAAAATGGACTACTACACAGCCATGAAAACAGCAAACTATACACACATTTATGAATGAATCTCACAAATATGACATTCAATGAAAAACACGAGGCAATACATACTGCATGATGCCATTGATATTAATATGAAGTATAAAAACAGGCAGTATAAAACCTCATGTATGAGGTTTTAAAGTCAGACTAGTGATTATCCTTTACAGTATAAGGTAAGGAATGGGAGGACTCATGCAGAAGGCATCTGGGAGACTGGCCCATGCTCTACATCTTGATCTGGGTGCTGCTTGCATACGTGTGTTCAGTTTGTGAGAATTCAGTGAGCGGTACACTTAAATATTTATAAATCCATCATGAACTTCCATGGAACAGAATAGAAAAAATCCAAACATAGACCCATAGGTCAATCAATTGATGTTCATCAAAGCTGCCAAGATAATTCAATGAGGGTGGGGTGAAAAGATTGTCTTTTCGAGACTAGAAAATAGAATATCCAGCCAGAATAAATGAGATATCCTTATGGAAAAAAAAATAATAACAAGCCATTACTCACATCATACACAACAACTGACTTGAAATGAGCCTAGACTTCAACAAAAATTAATTACTATAACACAAAAACTAGATACCATTAAGAAAGGAAAAGACAAGAGACAGACTGGAAGAAAATACTCA
>NW_012137969.1:1624808-1626040 GCF_000956105.1 Propithecus coquereli | reverse complement strand
CCATGAGGCAAAGCTCAGCTCCGAAGAAGGGGTGATGATGTGCCTGCCCCTCTGCCTGTCCCCCTAGGTCTCCACCACAAGCAAATACTAATACCATTTGTGTGATCCTTTCTAGTCTGAAAGGCTCTTTTTCATACATTTCTCTCCACTCCACCCCAGCCCACTCTACAGTAGCGCAGTAGCACTGTAGCTCTTGGCAGACTCTGAAATTAAACGCTCTATTTATTTGTACACTGCTAATGTCTAGCTACACTGGAATAAGGACTGTATCTTTCTTATTCACCACCATATCCCTAGAGCCTGAAACAGTGTCTGGCACACACAGGTTACTTTTAAAATATTTGCTGAATAAATGAATTAGATAATAACCTTACTTTTTTTTAACTGTGTAACTAACTCAGTAGAATATAAGCAGCAAGAAGGCAGAGAGACAGACTACCTTCTGAACCATTACATTCCTAGCACGGAGCACAGGACCTGGCATAAATTAGTGCTCAATGAATGTTTATTGCAATAAATGAATAACTGCTTGATTGAATGAATGAATATCATCGTTTTGCAAGAGCCACCACTGTGATGTGTCTGACTCCCACCCTGTGCTCCACAAGGAGTCCAGAGCCTAGCTACTTTGCACACTGCCACCTGATAGATCATGTTCTTCAGAACAAGTTTATGCTGTTTCTTAAGGTATTGTCAGTGACATTTGGTTGGCACTAAGAAAAAAAATGTTCTGCAGTTTCAAACCAGAAGTAATAATACAATGAAGGAGAAATAAAGTACAGGTCAAAAAGAAGTAATAAAGTATGGAGGGCACTTGGAACTTTTTATTTGAACAAAGCTCTTATTAAGGAATAGTCATTTTTACTTCTTAAGGGATGATCTCCAAGGATTATATTACACCATCACCTTCCAAGAAAATCTATAACTGATGTACATACTTAATTTTTTACTTTTAACTCTAAAATGTTGTTTTTTCTAATACCCTGGAGCTGCCATGCAGAATCTGCAGTCCCTGAGGCAGGACGACTTCTTCCTGGGAGAAGAAAGAAGACAGGCCTTCCAGGAAGCAATTTCCAAAGCTACTGTTTTCTTTCGTTTGGTTTCTTCCCAAGTATCATAGGCTAGACATTTTGGTTTGAAGATAAGAAAAGAATCTCATTTAAAGTCTATCTCTCTAGGACAATTTCTATCTCCAGATCCCATTTCTTTCTTAAATAAACCCAATGGAAGGC
>NW_012137969.1:1622942-1624758 GCF_000956105.1 Propithecus coquereli | reverse complement strand
GAAAGCATTCAGTCTTTCAACCATTAAATTGTGGGTTTTTTATAGATGTACTTTATTAGGTTGAGGAAGTTTCCTTCTATTCCTAGTTTAAGTATGAAGTGTTTTTATCATGAAATGATTTTGTCAAATACGTTTTCTACATGTATTGAGATGCTCATTTGGTGTTTGTCCTTTCTCTACTGACATGGTGTATCATATTACTTTATTTTCAGATGTTAAACCAACTGTGCATTCTGAAATAAATTCCACTTGGTAATGATGCACAATCCTTTTAATATACTGCTATATTTGGTTTTCTAGTATTTTGTTGAGGAATTTTATGACTATATTCATAAGGGATATTGGTCTGTAGCTTTCCTTTTCTTTATAGTCTCTGTCTAGTTTTAGTATCAGAGTAATACTGGCCTCATAAAATGAGATGGGAAGTGTTCTCTCCTCTTCCTCTTCTTTTTTTGGGAAGTGTTTGTGAAGAATTGGTATTAATTCTTCTTTAACATTTGGTCAAATTCACCAGTGAAGCCATCTAGGCCTGGGCTTTTCTTTGTGGAAAGTGTTTTAAATTACTAATCTAATCTCTTTACTTTTTATAGGTCTATTCAGATTTTTCCATTTCTTCTTCAATCAGCTTTGGTAGTTTGGATACAAGTGGTGGGAATCCTTGTCCTTATCCTAGAAATTTGGTGATTTCACCTGTTATCAATTTGTTGGCATACAGTTGTTCACGGTATTCCCTGATAATGCTTTTTATTTCTGTATAGTCAGTAGTAATATCTCTTCATCAGTGTAATGTAATCTTTATAACCTTCCTTTCCACTTCAGTCTTTTTAGTGGATACACCATAATTTATTACAGCTCCCATTGGTATTTTATTTCTTGTTTCTCTAATTACAAAAGTAATACATATTTGGAAATATGGAAATGTGTAAATAGAAAATGCATGCCCCTAAAACCTCATCATTACTCTTTGTTCAGCATTTACCTGGCTGGTCTCACATGCTTATTTTTCCCATTAAACTTCAGAATCATTTTGACCAAATTTTTAAAAAATGACTTCATAAGTAAATTTGAGGGAAATTTTTACCTCTTTACAATATTGAGTATTCTCATTCTTGAATGTAGTATATTTATCCCTTTATTAAGTTCTTCAGTGCCCTTAAGTGAGGTTTTAAAGTATTTCATAAAAGCCTTGCACATTTCTATCTGGGCTTACTCTTAAGTATTTTGGTTTTTGTTACTATTGTGAATGGGATTCCTTTCATTGTGTTTTCTAATTGTTATTTGGATATAGGAGAGCTATTAATTTTCTTACATTAATTTTAAATCCATCATTTGAACTCTCCCCATGTGGGCCTACTGTGTTTTCTTTCCTTCAGCTTCCCTTTTCTTTCCCAAAGCTTTGAATAGCTCTCATATAAAACACAAAGAGTCGAAAACTGAGGTTGAGGTCTTCCAACTTAAGAGTAGAAACCTGGTCCTCCCCCAGGATGAGTTACTTCAGGTAACATCGGCAGGACCTATCAACTGCACAAGCCAGACACCTACGTGTTGTCCTTTTGCCTCACAATGTCCCTCGACTGTGTAGACTTCTCAGCATCTCCCTTGTCCAAGATCCCAACGTCAGCTATGACAAAGCGATCTTTTCAAGACTTAAATCTCCTAATGTGTCTCTGCCTTTGAAAATTCTCCAGGGGCTTCCCATTGCAAAACCCCAGGCCTGTGAGGCTCTGATGCCCACCTCCCTCACCTCCCCAGCCTCAAACAGTAGCCACCAATTCTGAGCTCTAGTGTTCTGAGGTGCTGGTGCTAGACTGCTTCT
>NW_012137969.1:1614729-1619087 GCF_000956105.1 Propithecus coquereli | reverse complement strand
AATGAGATATCCTTATGGAAAAAAAAATAATAATAAGCCATTACTCACATCATACACAACAACTGACTTGAAATGAGCCTAGACTTCAACAAAAATTAATTACTATAACACAAAAACTAGATACCATTAAGAAAGGAAAAGACAAGAGACAGACTGGAAGAAAATACTCAACAATATATATGTCTGACAACATATTTGTATCCAGAATAAAGAACTCTTACCACTCAATCATCAAAACAAAACAACCCAATTAAAAACTGGACACTCTACCAAAGAAGACATCACATGGCCAGTAAGCACATGAAAACATGCTCAGTATCACTAATCGTCAGTAAAATGCAAATGAAAATCACGATAAGGTACCACTCCACACTCACTAGAATTGCTAAAATTAAAAAGATTGACAGTACTAAGTTGGTGGGATGTGGAGTTGCTATGACTCTTGAACACTGCCTGTGGAAGCATAAAATGGAACTGTTGCTTGGGAGAACTTTTTAGTAGCCATGTCTACCCTATAGCATAGGAATTCTACTCCTGGGTTTTTACTTCAAGAAATGAAAACATATGTCTACAAAAACACTTGTGCATGAGAGGTCATAGCAGCTTTATTCATAATGGCCAGAAACTATAACCCAGTGTCCACCCACAAGTGAATGGATAAAGAAAGGTTATGGGATAATACGTATTTGTTTTTTCGTCCTCGGTGGTTGGCACATAGTTCCTAAAATGCTTGGAATCTCCAGTGATAAGAGTGTCTTTTGTATATTAATGAGATGACTTGTGGCTGACAACCCTAGATAGTTTCAGGATGGAGGCTGGTCACCAGAAAGATCAAGGCATGATTAGAGTGTTAGACCTCCAGGAAAGAACTTGAGATTGCACTCAATCACCAATGGCTAATGATTTAATCAATCATGCCTAAAGTGAGACATCCATAAAAATTTCTAAACAATGGGGTTTGTAGAGCTTCTGTGTTGGTGAAGCCATCGAGGTGCCGGCATGCCGAGAGAGCACATGGAGGCTCTGTGTCCCTTCCCCGATACCTTGCTCTATGTATCTCTTTCATTTGCCTGTTCCTGAGTTGTATCTTTTATAATAAACCAGTAATCACAGGTAGCATTTTTCTGAGTCCTGTGAGCCATTCTAGCAATTACTAAACCTGCAAAGGGAACCCCTGATTTATTTATTAGTCAGAAATATAGTGACAACCTTTGACTTGTAACTGGCATATAAAACACGGATAGGCTTGTGGGACTGAGCCCTGTGAAGTCTATGCTAACTCTGGGAAGTTAGGCTCAGAATTGAACTGAATTGTAGGATACCCAGTTAGTATCAGAACTGGTTTCGGTGTGAAGAAACCCCACACATTTGGTGTCATAAGTGTTAAGAGCAAGAACAGTTCGGTGGTATATTCACACGATGAATAAATGCAGTGAAAAGAATGAACTCCTGATACATGCAACAACATGCATAAATCTCAGAAACATTAAGAAACACTAGGAGTAGATACCACATGACTGCACATATGTGAAACTTTAGAATAGGCAAAACTAATCAATAGTAATAAAAAGCAGATCATTGGCTGAAGATCCAGGGGTGGTGTGGGAACACAGACTGCAGAAGGTCAAGAGGGACTTTCTGCAGTGATGGGAATGTTCTGTATCTCGACCAGGGTGGTGGTTACTTGAGGGTCATACATTTGTCAAAACCCATTGAACTATACACTTAAAATGAGTGCACAGGTAAATTATACTTCAATAAAGTTGATTTAAAAAGTTAAAAAAAAAAACATGGTTCTGTACAAGAATATATAATGTCATGGGATAATAATTAGCATATTCAGTTTTTTTAAAAAAAGGTTACATTTCTAATATTCTCCATTAAAAGGAAAGGGGGCTTTATGGAGAAATGGCCGATTCTAAGACTAGGACAGGAGATATACGAGATGAGCATCTCGTAGATAAGCATCTTCATTACAGAAGGTGATGAAGGCTCACAAAGAAAAACCCCACCACATGGCTTGGGTCGGAGGGGTACGGCAAACGGGCACAGGGGCCAACTGACAGAGCTCCCAGTGGCCAAAGCTGGAATATTCTGAGCAGTGAAACAAAGCAGTACTGGGTTAGACCCCAAACTAAAGAAATCAATCTTCGTGAGTCCATACTGATATTAATGACTGAGTAAATTAATAACAGGGAAGAAGAGACAAATCTAATGTGAGAAGAACTCTACATAAATGACGGGGATGCTCCACCCTAAAGGAGGGGCAGCACACTCCCCGGTCCCTGTGTGGGCTGCGCACAGCGACTTCCTTCCAGAGACAGTGGAGAAACCTCGCACTACCTAAGCCAGGTGATCAAGCTGAACGTCACCAGTGACAAGTCATGTTGATAGTGTGTATTAATACTTTCGATGTGATGTTACGAGAATGGCATTTTACCTCTCTGATCTTCCTCCGCAAGATGCACAAGCCCAGTCTAATCATGAGACAAGCTCAGACAAATTCCATCTGAGCAACATTCTACAAAATACCTCATCAGCACTTCTCAAAACTGTCACAGTCAAAAGCAAGGAAGGTCTGAGAAACTGTCACAGCCAAGAGGAGCCTAAGGAGACATGACAACTAAATGTAAGGTTACATCCAGGACGGGATGCTAGAACAGAAGTCGTCATTGGGTAAAAACTAAGGAAATCTGAGACTGTGGACTTCAGTTAATAACAATGTATTAATATTGGTTCACTAATTGTAACAAATATCCAATGTTAATAATTGGGGAAACTGTGCGAATGTGTGTGTGTATTGGTGGGGCATAATATGGGAACTCCATACTGTCTTTGCAATAATTCTATAAATCTAAAATTGTTCTAAAAGATAAAGTCTATTAATAAAAATCAAAACAAAAAAGGTCACAAAATAGTAGGTACAATGTGACCCCTTTTGTGGTAAAACTGTGTGTGTGTGTATGTGTGTGTGTGTGTCTGTGTGTGTGTGTGTGTGTGTGTCTGTGTGTGTGGATGATGAGTATTTAAAAGTCTGGAATGATACAAACTAATATGGTATAATTTATTTCCTTCTTTTTGCTTGGCTGTAACCTTAAAATTTTCTACAAAGAATGATTATATGAAAAACATTTACGAGGCAAAATAAAATCTTACTTTTTAAATTCAAATCTTAGTGACTTTGTACAAAAGATTGTAATGACAGCAGTGAGGGTTCTTAATCCACTTCCCAGCACAGTCGCTGATGCTACATCTGCTTCCGCTTTCTGTCCTTTGTTCACATTATTAATATGTCGTTTGTGATTTTTACCATCGGGCAACTCAAAAGGGCTGGACATGACATTTTTACAGGTTGGTATATAAATATGTTAGAGGACACAGGAGCTAAATTAAAAAGAAACGTCACCAAAGTGAGTAACGGCATAAAAGTGTTAAAGCTTTGAAGACTGTCCCGAGGACAAAATTTTTCAAAAATTAATTCAAAAACAAAATAGTTTTCAAAGAGCCCTAAAAGCCTTTATTCTACTACTCTGCTAATTGCTTTGCTATCTGAAATCTTGTGGCTTTTCATTTCTTTATTAAAAAAAAAACCAGCAGCACCAAATTGATAACTTAATTTCACACTTCCAACTTGAATAAAACTGACAGATCATTAGGTCTCGAGACTGATAGACTGAACACATGCACAAGACCAACAGGAATAACAGAATAGATATTTAAAGATAAAAATAAACATGCTCACAAATTAAAAGAAATCCCTAAAAGATGGAAAGCAAACGAGGAGGCAACTGCGACTGTGGAAGATGGAACCAACACTTGTGGCATTCCCAGGTGGGGAGTCGGGAAGTTGAGGTCTAGGAGGGGCCCCTAGACTGATGAGAGGCCACTAGAGTGGTGACTCGTAGCATGTGAGCTGCCACAGCAAGTGCAGTTGCTTAGCTGTGCCCACCCCCCAGTTGGGGGCAGTGACCTGGGGCCAGGTCTGCCTCCAGCTGCAACAGTGAGTGTGGAAGCTCAGTTCTGGGACACAGGGCAGTGTTCTGGGCAAGCGACAGGTGACTGAAGAAGAGTTTGTCCTGTACAAAGAATACCAGACCCTTCTGCAGCATACCTCTATCCCATCTCCTCTAAGTTCTCCTTGACTGAGAAGCAGGAAACCCCAGCTGTAAGAACAAACACAGAACTAAGAATCACTAAATGTTTATAGGAAGTCACATCACGAAAGAAAGAAATAGGCCAGGTGCAGTGGCTCATGCCTGTAATCCTAGCACTCTGGGAGGCTGGGCGGGGAGGATCGCTTGAGTTCAGGATGCTATGAGCTATGATCACACCACTGCACTCCAGCCTGGGTGACAGAG
>NW_012137969.1:1611123-1613444 GCF_000956105.1 Propithecus coquereli | reverse complement strand
ACACTGAAACCAGGAATCTCCAACAAAAGAAAGTAAAATCACAAGGTGTGGTAAATTCCCACAGGGGTTCCAATATTTGGTTTTCCTCTCCTTCCAGGAGAGTGGAAGACTATGCTTCCCAGATGTCTTGCAGTTAGCTGGGACCATGTGACTGCAGTGCTTTTACCAAAAGTGCTGTGTGTCACTTCTGGGCCATCGTATAGGATAGCAGGTAAGGGATCTCCCGGCCTCCATGAAGCCTGAAGCCACCACTTGGGATGGTGGAATGGCAGATCCCTTATCAGCCCTGATATGTGAATGACCATGTGGAAAACAGTCCCCACTGACTCACAATGAACATGTGCAAAAATTAAATCATGGGGTAGGGGTCGGGGAACAGTGCAGGGGAAACACCAGCCGTGGAACTGGTGGACGAGGGGCCCTTTAGCCTGACATTTTTGTCTTCCCACGGTGTTTGGTCTTCCTACAAGGAGAATGCATTTATATCTTGCTTCTTAATTAAAAATAAATCTCATCTGTCCAAGAAAAGAGCAAAGAAAAAGAGAACAGACAGAGAGGAGAGGGAAGCAGGTTAAGAAGGAGGGAAAGACAGAAATTCTTCTAAAATTTAAGATCTGGAGAAAAATCTCACAACATTTGTAGAATCTTGGATTGGAAGCACTCTTGAAATGACCCTTTTAATACATATGAGACAGTCTAAACTATGCATTAGTGCTTCCCCCACACCCCTAGGGTTATCTTCTTTTTAAACTAGGGGGAAAATAAACATGATATATGTATTTTTAAAGAAAAGTTTCTTGGTTTGGTTCTGTAGGAAGCAATGTCCCCAGTATGGACAGAAATGTCTAGACGTAGCTTTAATAATTATTAACTATAAAACTAACAATAATAATTGCTAATATTTATTGAGAGCTTATTATGTATCAAAATCTATTAATAGTACTTTGCAGACCGTATTATACCTAATACAACAGATGAGGGTGCCAAGGCTGGTGAGATTGAGTTACTTGCCCAAGACCACACAACTTGTGAGAGGAAAACCTTGAGCCTGTCTGACTCTGGGCCCAAGCTCTACACTGTACTCGATAGTGTTTTTGAAAAGGTATAATTATGGTGACAAATTGACTTACAACATAAGGGAGCCAGAATGCCCTAGAGAAACATATTTTTAAAAAAGCAAACAAGTATGACTTAAAAAAATAAAAAGGGAGCTCTGCTAGGTCCTGCCTCTAACTAGAGAATGAAAAGAATTGTAAAGCAGTGGTATCTCATTAAATATACATTTTTACATATAACAGCTTGTTAAGATAAAATTCAAAACTATAAAACTCATTTTTAAAGTGTAAAATTCAATGGTTTTCGATATATTCACAGAGGTGTATAACCATCACCACCATCTAATTTCACAACATTTTCATAATCCCCAAAAGAAGCCCCAAACCCGTAACAGCCACTCACTATTTCCTCCCTTCCCCCAGCCCCTGGCAACCACTAATCTACTTTCTGTCTCTGTGTAATTGCCTATTCTGGATATTTCATGTAAACAGAACCATACAGTATGTGATCTTTTATGGCTGGCTTCTTTTACTTAGCATAATATTTTCAAGGTTTATTCATGGTGTGGCATATATCAGAATTTTATTCCTTTTTGTTGCCAAATAAGATTTCATTATATCGATATACCACATTTTGTTTATCCATTCGTCAGATGATGGACATTTCAGTTATAACCATGTTTTGGCTACAGTGAATGATGCTGCTAACGAACATTCATGTAACAAGGTTTTGTGCAGACATATATTTAATTCTGCCTAGAGCTAGAATTGCTAGGTCACATGGTTACTCTATGCTCAAGACTTTGGAAAACTGTCAAACTGCTTTCCAAAGTGGCTGCACAATTTTACATTCTCATCAGCAATACACAAAGTTTACAATTTCTCCACATTCTCGTCACCACTTATTATTATCTTTTTCATTTTAGCCATCCTAGTAGATATAAGTGGTTTCTCATTATGGTTTTGATTTGCATGTCTCTGATGACTGTGATGTTGAGCATCTTTTCATGTGCTCATTGGCCATTGGTACACCTCCTTTGAAGAAATGTCTATTCAGATCCTATGCCCATTGTTTTTAATTGAATTATTTGTTTTTTCATTGTGGAGTTGTAAGAGTTCTTTACACATTCTGGATACAAGATCCTTATCAAACATATAATTTGCAAATATTTTCTCCCAATCTGTGGGTTATCTTTTCATTTTCTTCAGGTGTCCTCTGAAGCACAAAAGCTTTCACTTATTTTTTTTTTTTTCAAGAGATATGGT
>NW_012137969.1:1596157-1609793 GCF_000956105.1 Propithecus coquereli | reverse complement strand
ATATGATTGCCATAATATTAAACTAGGGGAAGAAAAAACACAAACCTCTGCTGTTTACTTTTGTAAATTATTACATGGAATGTCGATCAAGTACCTTTGGCTTGACAAATAAATAACCTACCCATTAAACAAACCAGCTGAAGTCTTGGGCAATGATTTCAAAATAGTCTCTCAACTAAAATCCCTGCTTCATGTGTTGGTTCAAATACAAATTAGTCTTATAATTCCACATTATCAAAATCCTTCTTGATTTTTAAAAAATCACCACTGCCTACAAACTGCTCTCTGGAATTTAAAGCATGAAACTCAATTTCTCTTGATCTACTTTACCAACTTTATCATCCAAATACAATTTATTTAATAGTTCACAGACCATAGCATAGCAATTTTTACCTCGGGTTTTTCTTCGTGTTGCATGTTGTCCCCTTTCTATGACATCTAACCAGTATTTCTTGAGCTAGAATGTGGACTCAACAATAGTACACAGCACATAGTAGGCACTCAATCAATATTTGCTGAAGAACTCTACTTGTTATTTATGCTAGACACTGTGCTGAGCACCTCACCTATGTTACCTCCTGTTTTACCTCCACAAACCCCATGAAGAAATCAAGGGTCTGAGAGGTTACTTATCCAAGGCTGCTCACACTGATCCATTGTCTGCTGACTGAAATCCTGTTCATTCTTCAGGTTGCAGCTCAAATCCTATCTCCTCCCTCATTTCTAGGCCAATAATGATTTCTCCTTTCTCTAAACAGCTGAAGCACGTCCTGCCTTTACATATAAATGTACACTACCTTAAATGATTTTTTTAAGTAGTCTTCATGTCTTAGAGCAGTTTTAGGTTCACAAGGAAATTGAGCAGAAGATACACAGAGTTCCCATATACCCACTGCTCCACACACGCACAGCTTTCCCCACTATCAACATCACACACCAGAGTGCAGCATTTGTTATAACCCATGAACCTACATTGACACATCAATAGCATGCAAAGTCCATAGTTTACATTAGGGTTCATTCTCGGTGTTGTATATTCTATGGGCTTTGATGAATGTATGATAACATGTAGCCACCCTTATACCATCATACAAAATAGTTTCACTGCCCTAAAGCTCCTCTGTGCTCTGCCTATTCATCCCTTCTTCCCCCTGAAACCCTTGGCAACCATTGATCTTTTAACTGTCTCTACAGTTTTGCCTTTTCCAGAATGTCATATAGCTGGATTCATACAGTATGTAGCCTTTTCAGATTGATTCTTTTCACTTAGAATTCTTACAAATCAGCAATAAAAAGACAACCCAATCAAAATATGGGCAAAGGATCTGAAAAGACATTTCTCCAAAGAAAATATACAAATGGCCAACAAACTCAGAAAAGATGTCAACATCATTAGCCATCAAGTAGATGCAAATCAAAACTACAGTGAAATACCACTTCACACCCACAATAGTTAAAATTAAAAAGATGGATAAATGCAAAGGCAAGGATGTGGAGAAACTGGAATACTCATACATTGTTGGTGGGGATGTAAAATGGTGTAGTCGCTTTGGAAGATAGTTTGGCAGTTCCTCAAAATGTTGAACGTAGAGTTTGCATATGACCCAGCAATTCTACCTCTATGTAGAATACCCAAGTGAATTGAAAGTATATGTCCAAACAAAATCTTGTACATGAATGTTCATAGCAGATTATTCATAGTAGCAAAAACGTAGAAAACAACCCAAATGTCTTTCATCTGGTGTATGGATAAACAAAATGTGGCAAATCCATACAATGGAATATTATTCAGAAAGAAGTACCAATCCATGCTACAATGTGGATACACTCTGAACATACTGTGCTAAGTGAAAGTACTTAGATATAAAGGACCACATATTGCAAAATTCCGTTAATAGGAAATGTCCAGAGTAGGCAAATCTATAAAGACAAAGTAGATTAGTGGTTACCAGGGGCTGAGAATAAGAACAAGGTATGACTGCTAACATATATGGGGTTTCTGTCTGGGGTGATAAAAATATTCTGAAATTACAAGGTGATGGTGTACAACTCCGTGAATATATTAAAAATACTAAATTGTACAATTTAAAGGGTGAACTTTATAGTATGATAATATATTTCAATAAAAAAAGAAATGCAATAGTTATTTGAAGACTAATATAAGTGGTATTTGTTTCTTAGAAGTATTTGTCAGTCTTAATGTTATCTTATTAGGGGGTGAGAAGTCAGTGTTTAAAATGCCATCCCGTGTGGAATAACAGGTGTTAAATAAATTCTTTAAACAGGAATAAAAAGACAACGGGCGCCTATTATAAAAGGAATATAAAATACAGTGTCTGCCCTTAAGAGTTTACAGTTTAGCTAGACAGATAAAAATGCATCAACAAGAAAACCAAAAAAACAGCGCAAAGCAGATCACTTTTGCTAACCGCATTCAATGACTTCTCGGGCCCTATCAATTCATCTTTTGTCCTGTCCTTTAAGTCTATTCTTTCCAGTCCTGCTGCTACTGCTCAGTTCCAGGCAACTCTTATCTCATGTCTGGATTATTACAATAGGCTCTGGCATCTCTTTTCTCTAATTCATTTTAATCATGAAATAATTATTTGTTGGATAAATGAATAAAATGCTCTTCATTATATAATCCCACACACATAAACCTCTGAGCTCAGTACCACTTACAAATAAAATATGAATTTCTTTAAAATATATATATAAACCCCTAGCATCTAGCACTTAAAACTTTCATAACCCTAACCCACTCCCTTTCTGGTCTTAGCCCATCATCCCCTACAGTCAGACTGTGCCTCACACATTTTTTTTTATGTGCTCCTTTGCTCAAGATCCTCCGCATCATATAGCCCCAGCCAGATCTCTGCTTCCAGGCCAGGTTCCAGTCTCCCTTCTTCCATCATCTGTCATCTGTCTGTTGCTGCCTTATAAAGTTACTTCCATCTGTTATTAACTTCTTAGATAACTCTCTGAACGGATTTTAAACTCATTGAAAGTAGGGTCCATGCTGGGGGTAAATCTAAGACAGGACTGACACAGCAAATCTAATTTCACCATGAGCTGTACTAGCAGATTACAAGAATTCAGAGAAGCAGAATGTCACTGCAGGGAAGATTAGGAAAGTTTTTTGTTGTTTTGTGGTTTTTGTTTGTTCTGAGTTTCAAAGGTTTGGATACATCGAGAGGATGTATTGTCAGGAATCAGAGGGGTAGGCTGAGGGAGCACAGCACATGCCCGGGTCCATGTGTCAATGGCTTAAATGCCTTAGCTTGGATCTAGACACAGATACAAATTCAATCTTTAAAATACAGTTAGCTTCAAAATGCTACTCTATGCATAAAAATAGCATTGGAAAGTAAATCATATCAGCACAGTCAGAGGTCTAAGGTTTCAGCCTGTTACCTCACCTATAATAGAATCTTGGGCTAACTTTTCTGCAAACCCACCTCCATGGATCTTCTATCATGCTACTATTTTCTGCTCACTTAATTTAAACCTCCGAATAGATAGTATGAGAGGGGGGTACAAAGAGGCTCAATCTTCATACTAACAACAATATCGCAAATGCTCAAAGCATGTATAGCCTGCATATGACAGCATTTAAAAGAAAAGGACTTATTTCCTGGGAAAAAAAACCATGAATTTATGAAGACTGGCAACTGTAGAAAAACACAGTTTCATGAAGATGAATTGGTAAAAGTCAGTTGGTGTCAGCCAAAAGGATGGTGAGAAAATAGGTGGATAACTGTTGATGCTTCTCATGTGCACTACTTTTCTCCAGCAGAAGCTACACACAAACACTGTGACAAAAAGTGTTTGTCTTCTGTGGCCTAGAGCAGGTGGCCCGAGGTACTGGGTGTAATCTAAGGTGTTTGGAGAAGGATGCATTAAACAAAGCTCTTTAGAAATGGATCCTCTACTAACTGACTATGATCAAACAATCATAGTGGTCCAACAAGTTGATCATGGGTTGAGAGCTGTAAAAACCTGCCTCTTCCTTTCCCCTACACCTTACAGGATAGCAGGGTGGAGGTAGGGCCATCTTGCATCAGAATCCCCTTTCCTCTTCCTGCCACATAAATCCATATCCCCTTACAGTCAACTTCCCTATCCCAGCAGAGGGACAGAGAAGGAGGGAGGGGAAAAGAGGGAGAGGGGGTGAAGAGGAGAGAGAGAGAATGCATTACATTTTAGAGAATAAAATACATATAATTAACAATCTCTGCCTTCTGTTCTAAAATATTAAATCTCTCCACATTTATCATTAAATGATCAATCTGTACTAGGAAAAAACTAGTATGAGCAAGCTGTTGGAGTTTCTGTATGTAAATTCAACTTTCCTTTCCAACCACCAATAAAAAAGTGTTCAACAAACTTAATACTTTGATATTAGAATCTTTTTCTTAAAATTCAGAGGCGATGATAACTTCTACATAACATTACTTTCATTGCCCTACCCACAAGGTTATAATGCAAACTTTAAAATGCTGCACATACAAAACCTGCAAGGGTTTAACCCTATAAAGAAGTTGTACGGGTCTCAAAGAGACAGTTATGCTCTAGTTGGCAAACTGCTGCCTGTGTTTGTAAATAAAGTTTTATTGGAACACAGCCATGCTCATCAGTTTACTTAGTATTTATGGCTACAACGGCAGGGCTGAGTAGTTGCAGTAGTGACCACATGGCCAGCAAAGCATAAAATATTTACTATCAGGGCCTTTCAGAAGTTTGCCAGCCCCTGCTCCAGATGTAGAGTAGTGACTATATACATACAACCTCAGTGGACAAACTTGTTGGGGACCCATGAAAGTTAGAAAACACTACCCTGGCTTTTGACTACTTATTAATTTATTTACATGGATTTGAAACACACACAATTTGGTAAAATTGATGCAATGCATACCCATCAAACTTGAACCAGATGTAAGAAATAACCATTCTACAAGAACACCATGAAGCATTCCTCTCAAACTGCTATGCTGTAGTCTACTGAAAAATATTTGCTGAATAGCAAGTAGAAAATGACAGAAAATTTCCATGTGTCTCTCAGGGTTTGGGCATTCACAACACTCTGCTCAGCCCTGGCTCAGAAAAATCTCTGTGCAAAGGTTGAGACGAGAGAGGGGAAAGGGCCTTTGTGAGGCCTTTATTTACCCAAGGGCCGGGCTCAGGGCTGCATGAGAAATGGGATGGCCCTCTCCACCTACAAACACTAACTGTGAGTATAAGAAGCCCTTCTCCAAAACCACCCAAAGAACCCAGCTCTGGACTAAGACTTGGATAAAAATAGCATTCTTATGCCAGTCATTCAGAGTACTTGAGAAACAAACAGCTTTCACAAAATGCTAACTTTTCTATGGTTATGAGGACAAAAAGGTCAGAAACACATATAGGAAAGCAATTATCAGTACTATTTTTACAAGTCCAGTTTTGGACAGCTACAAAGATAACCAACAGAAGAATCTGATACCAAGGAGCCTCACATTCATTACCTCCCTCAAATACAGAACATTCCTTGCCCAGGTCCTGTTTCCAGCCTGTCCCTAGCTAAAGCCTCTATTCTCTTTTCAGCCCCCCTGGCTTCTACCCCAGTCCAATAAGTTAATTAATTGTTTTATATCTTTGCATCCCAAGACTGGTCACTTGGATCACTCTGCCCTAATTTCTCCAACTCTGGGCAGCGAGTATAACCTACCTCCCCCAACCATGCATCATTCTCTCCCTAACCACCTTCTGCCCTCACCTGGGTGTGTAAGTCCAACTTGATCATCTGGGACCTGAAGCCACATATATAATCCTTCTTCACTACACCAAGCCAAAAGATGGGCATGGATTTTGAAATCATCAAGTCCTGGGTTCAAATTCCAGTTCAACTATTTACCACCAAACAGGTGATGGGGCAAATTACTCAACCTCTCTGGGCCTTAATTTTCTCATCTGTGCCATATGGAAAATGCTTCTTACTTTTCAGAGTTACTGTAAGCATCAGAATAGGTACTCAACAAAGATAGCTATTACTTTTAACTTGTCTTAATGATTACTACTAACACCAACATCACTTATCAAACACTCAAATGTCTGGCCATGTGATAGCCTCATTGCTCATTTAAACTTTATTTATTAATATTCACAAACTTCTGTTGTATGTAATATTTAGCCCCATTTTATAAAACGGAAACAGAGACAGAGGTTAAGTAACTCGCTTAACACACCTAGGAAGTGGGGAAATCAGGATTCTAATCTTAGTCTTTCAAGTATGGTTGATCCTCATTATTCGTGGATTCTGCATTTGTGAACTCATCTACTTGCTAAAATGTATTTGTAACCCCAAAATCAATACTTGTGGCACTTTCCTGGTCACTCACAGATATGTGCAGAACAGCAAAAATTGAGTCACTCAAAGTGCATGTTCCCAGCTGAGGTCAAACAAACAATGCTATGCCTTCTGGTTTCAGCCTCATACTGTAAACAAATGGTCTTTCCATGGTCTACTTAGTGCCATGTTTTTCACGTGTTTGTGCTTTGTGCTAGCAATTTTGCTGTTTAAAATGGCCCTCAAACACAGAGCTGAAGTGCTGTCTAGTGTTCCTAAGCACAAGACTGTGATGTGCCTTGCAGAGAAAATACACGTGTTAGATAAATTTTGTTCAGGCATGAGTGATAGTGCTGTTGGTTGTGAGTTCAATCACTGTTAACAAATCAACAATACACACGAAATAAGGTGTCTTTAAACAGAAGCATACAGAAAGCAAGGTTATGCATTACTCAGTTGACAAAAGTGTTCTGACTGGAGGCTCACAGGACCCTAACCCCATGTTTCCCTAGGAACAACGATTCGGGATTTGCTAACAGTGTGTGTGGCAATTTTACAGAATATATCTATTGTGAATAACAGGAATCGACTGCTTAAGTCGTCTTTCCGCTTAAGACTGTCAGGGCTGGTATTCTCCACACCTCAAGTACTGCACACAGGCTCACACTAGCCGGTGGTTTTCACTCTCGTACCTAGACCACACGACCCATGAGACACACTGATGGGGGCAGGGGTGGGGGGAGTAGAGAGTAAATGTGACATTCCAATCATCTCAAAACCCTGGGAAGAGAGAATGCACACTAAAAACACACACTGTTCCTCTTTCCTCCTTCCTACTTCCAGAATTATAAGAAGGTTTGGTGTTCTCTGAAATTGTTATATTTAGGAAATGGTTCCCAAAAAATGAATTGCAAATTAATTAATCAAATTAAAAGCTGCCTTCAGTATGGCATTGTTTTTTTTTTTTTTTTTTTTGAGACAGAGTCTTACTCTGTCCCCCAGGCTAGAGTACAGTGGCATCATCACAGCTCACTGCAACCTCCAACTCCTGAGCTCAAGCGATCCCCCCACCTCAGCCTCCCGAGTAGCTGGGACTACAGGTGCGTGCCACAATGCCTGGCTCATTTTTCTATTTTTAGTAGAGACGAGCTCTCGCTCTTGCTCAGGCTGGTCTCGAACTCCTGAGCTCAAGCAATCCTCCCGCCTCGGCCTCCCAGAGTGCTAGGATTACAGGCGTGAGCCACCCTGCCCGGCCTGGCATTCTTGATAATTGTCACATTTCCTTTCCTCCCTTTTCAAAGGTACTCTTCTACTCTGCTTTCAACTCTAGCTACACAAATGAGGTGAGAATATGGAAAAGAATTATCACCATACTGAGTTCTGTCCTAGAAAATAAAGATTCTCCTGAAATTTACTGCCAAAAATTCAATAAAGTGCAACAAAGCAACCCTATAATGATATAAAGTTATTGCCAAATTGCCAGAGCCCTATAGAAATGGCAGCCAGTCCTAAGCAATTTTTGCTGTTTCATGCCTAAAATTTTCATGCAAAAAATCATTTTATGCCAAGCTAAATAGAGTTTATAACTTCTTTTCTCTTCATATAAAGGGTTGGGCTTTAAGAGACTTTCCTTATTTAGAAAAATTAACCTACTACAAAGTATGTCACTCTGTATATGTACTTTTCTGTATGTATATTTCAATTCAGAAAAACGATATACCCCAGGTTGAATTGAGATAGGAAGCCAAATCTTCAATTATGAATTGATTACAAGTAAATTTCCTACAATAAAAAGCTTTACAGTCTAAATATTAAAGATTTGATACTTTCTATATTAATTTGAATTTTCAAAAATAACAAATAATAAAAGTCAAATAGTTTCATTAATAGCTCAGTTGAAATTTATGTACAAGATTAATAAAACTAAAAGCAATGAAAAGATAAAAATCATTTGAAACCATATGTGTGTATATATGTACATAATCACATATACACACACATATATATGCACACACTATATACAGTCTCAAAACTAATTGGTACCTAAAAGTAACCGTAAATATTTCAGGGAAGCAAACCAAAATTATTAGAAATACAATTAGGATCAAACTAAACATTCATAAATAACCCCTTTTGCAAGAAAGGAAATCAATAGGAACAATGAATGGCTTTATATATGATAAAGAGAATGTGTCTCCTCTTAATTGAAAAACATTGTTAAAACAGAACAAGTTTAGGGCAATATAGCAGTATATATAAACTTAATTTTTAAATAACTCTACAGGTAATTTTAAATATACAGCTCTAACTTCATAAATTTGAAGTCACTTGAATTTATCACAAGCACAGAAGACTAACAAGCGAATGTGAGGAGTACAAAAGGGAATTCAATTCAATTCGAATGCCATCGTTCCATTACGTGTTTCTGTAACATAGATGAGCACGTATTTGATTGGGAAGTGGTAATGATGTCATTATGGCATGGAAGTCACATTGATTCATTTGAGAGTTTCCTAAGCAAAGAAGTGGAGGGAGTGGAATGAAAATCTTAGGCAAGAAAGGAAAAAAACCCTCACCTAACTTGGCCTTAGCAAGAAGCTGTGCTTTCAGAATGCTGTCAAAGAGCCTGCAGCTGCGTCTCACTCCCCAGAAGGGCGTACCCACTGCCAGGTAGAGGCTCCCTCGGCTTGGCTAGTTACACTGGCTCCCATCGATGGCCACTATAACAGAAGTGCCACCCAGAAGTGCCACCGGCTCACAGCTTCACTTCTATCTGCATTGTCTCTCGTCCACTATCCCTGTACCAATCCAAGCATCGCCAGGATTTCCACTTTGCTGTTTTTTGCATATTTTTAGTATTCATTTTAGCAACATCCAGCCACACTGAGATGCCTGCCTGGGTCCAGGTAATCTCTTGAGGTACCAATTATTGGTTTTGCTAGTAGTTACCAAGTTGCACTGATTTTGAAAGATCTGTTGTACTCTTCCTTTTCCCACAAGATATTTAGTAGTTTCAGGGCACTACAGTGCAGAATGCAAGGTTTTTCAGGAAATAAATATAAATATTCCATTATAGCAGATATACCTATAAATATTTATCAAGTGCTATCTACTATGTACAGGCAATGGGCTAGGTACTTAAATTTTAGGACCTAAAAGAATATGTTTTCTTAAAGATCTCGATTTAGCTATGGGAGGAGATGAGTAATGAGCACTTAGTTGCTAGGGCTGTCATAACAAAGTATCATCTACTGAGTGGCTTAAACAACAGAAAGGTATTGTCTCACAGTTCTGAAGGCTAGAAATTCAAGATCAGTACCCAAACCTGGAGAAAACCTAGAAGTCCAGCTGCTTTTGCCCTGGGGTCATTTGCTAAGAGATGTCCTTTTAGGGTTTGGAGGATGAGGGCTGGAATTCTTTAACTGTCAAGATGGGGTCCTGGTGCATTCTCTCTCAGTTTGGGCTAGCACTCAACAGGGTAGTGAAAAGTTCAGACAGTAGCCAGGCTTCACATCAGCTGGGTGACCAAGAAAATCTCAGCCTCGATTCTGAACTTCTATGAACAACTTTTAAATACAAATGACCAGCATACCTAAACCAGTGACCAGGCTCTAGGTGGCCATTTGGTAGAACACAGGTAGATTGGGCACAAATGGCACTGCAAGGGTTTTGAAAACAGAACTGACATTGAAACCACAACCCACAGAAGGCTGGTTAGAACACATGCCCTAAACTCAACTGGGACAATGCCTGCTAAAACAAATACATCAATATTCTCCATAGTATTTACACAAGACACAGAGTTTCATAACATAATAATCAAAATGTCAAGGATATAATCCAAAATTATTCAGCATATGAAGAATCAGGGAAATCACAACTCATGTGGGGAGAAAAAGATTTACCATGCAAACTCTATTCATAAGAAAGCTTAAATGGCTACATTAATATTAGACAGAGTAAACTTCACAGAAAGAAAATTACTGAGGCAGGAGTTGTTCAAGTCCAGCCGGGGCAACATAATGAGATCCCATCTTTTGAAAAAAATTAAACTAATATAAAAAAGGACATTATACAATAACATTTTTAAAGGGTCAATTCACCAACAAGATATAACAATCCTGGATGCGTATGCACCTAACAGAGCATCAAAATACAAAAAGCCAAAACTGACAGAATTGAAAGAGAAATAGACAAATCTAAAATTACAGCTGGAGATGTGAAAACTATAGTCAGTAGTCGACAGAGCTAGCAGACAGTCAGTAAGGATACACAGAAGAACTGAATGCCATTAACAAATTGGATCAACTTGCCATACCTATTCAACCACAGAATACACATTCTTTTCAAGTGCAATATGGAACACTCATAAAACAAATCTCAGCAAACTGAAAAGAACTGAAATCATACAATGCATGTTCTCTGACCTAATGGGAGGTCTTTAGGTCACAAGAGCTCCACCTTCATGAATGGATTAATGCTGATTATAAAAGGGCTTGAGGCTATGTGTCCAACCTCTTGCTCTCTTGAGCAAGTGCTTTCTTGCCCTTCCACCTTCTGCCATGGAATGATGCAACAAGAAGGCCTCACCAGATGCTGGCACCTTGATATTGGACTTCTCGGCCTCCAGAAACTGTGAGAAATAGATTTCTTTTCTTTATAAATTATCCAATCTATGGTATTGTTATAGCAACACAAAATGAACTAAGACAGTGATGAAAAACATCAGCCTATAATTTCAAAAAGGCCAAGCGGAATAAAAAAAAAGAAATACATACCTGGCTACATCACAGTGAAACTGCAGAAAATGAAGGGCAAAGAGAAAAATCTTAAAAACAGCCACAAAAAAAGGGAAAGACTATTTTCCAAGTACTTACGACTAACTTCTCAAAAGTAACAGTGGAGATCAGAAGATAGTAAAATATCTTCAAGAAAATAATTGCTAACTTAGAATTCTCTACCCAGCAAATCTAGCTTTCAAGAATCAGGATAAAATAAAGATCTTTTCAGACAGATAAAATCCAGGTTAGCCAAGAACAAAATTTTCAAGAGCTGCTTACCATCAAGAGCTCCTTTTATTCTAAATACACAGAACAAAGAACAAAAAATTCCCAATTAGTGAAATTTTATCAAGTAATTATGCAGTGAGATGGGTGCCGTGGCATGTGCCTGTAATCCCAACTACTCAGGAGGCTGAGGTGAGAGGACTATTTGAGCCCAGGAGTTCAACACCAGCCTGGGCAACATAGTGAGACCTCATCTCAAAAAAATAATAATAATAATAATTATACAATAAAGCTAAGTTTACTATAAGAATAAACAAAATGATCTACACTTTTCTTATATTCAAGAGTTAAATCTGATCCTCAAATTTTAAACATAACAGATAATTATCTAATTTTCTGGTAAGGTAAAGAAACTGAGGTGGGAGCAGGGGAGACAATAAGATTTTAATCCTAAAATGAACATCTTCTTATGGACAGTACAAGAGGTGACTGAGTTCTAACTTCTGTCTGTGAACATGCCAACTTGCTGCAAGAAAAAAAAAATTACTCTAAACACGGAATGCCACGTGGTCTCACAAGGTAGAGAGAATTTTTTTTTCAATCTGACAAGATCATGTCTATAATGTACAATAGTGTATTTTCTCATTTTCATCACTAATTGACTCATATTCCTGCCCTAGTTCACCATACATCAGCCCCCTATTCACAGGCGCTCTGTCTGGAGCTTTACTGACAAAGGACAGCAACACAGAAAACAACAATGCAGTTTGACATTTTGGGCTAGATAACTAGAGGGGAAAAAAAAAAGAAAGAAAATAACACAGTGCACTGAGAAATGTACAGAATACTAAGCTATGAGAGTAACTGAAACAGGACAGATTTATATTTGTATCATATTTGGTCAAGAGAAAGTACAGAACTTAGCTGATTAATACACCATTTTCCATTCAGCCACATACTAGTGTTTTCAGCCTTCTGATCATCTTCCCTCCCCATCAGATTATCAGATCCTTTAAGCAGCTACTCCACCTCATTCATTTAAAACAATATTTAATAACTGCTTTGTGCCAGGCCCTGGGCCACTGGAAAAATAGAGATGACTGAGATCCTGCCTCTCATCTTTAGCAGCTGCAGAGACAAGGAAATAAATAATATGAATAGCATTATGAAGACACAGTGATGGGAAGACAAGAAGGAGTCACCAGGGAGTAGATCATTCTACGGAAGGAATATGTATAAAGACATGTCTGAGAGGCACAGTGAATTCGGAGAAATGAGTGATCCCATGGAATGTTTGGTTCAGGAATAGGACTAGGCTAGAACCAGACTAGAGAAGGTCTTATATGCAATGCTAAGGAATTTGGACTTTGCCCTGTTTGGCAATTAAAAGCCAAACATGACTAAATTCATTTTTTTTTTTTTTAAGCTCTGGCACTGGAGTAGAAAATCAGAAGGAATGGGGAGAGGCAGGAGGCAGGAAGCTGACCTCTTGGAGGCTGTTTCAGTAGTCTAGGGAGGTCTTATACCACTTTGCCCTCACCCTGCAGCATCTAACACTGGGCCTTACACATAAAAGAGAATAACTTTAAACTGATTCTAAGAGGAAAATACCTAAATTTCTTATAGAGTGGTTTACCTGCTTTTTAAGGTGTGTGCAGTAATTCCTTTCCCAGGATAAGAAAAGGTGGGGGAGGGGCACATCACGTACACACTGATAAGACCACTGCCATGGTTCAGTTTGTCCTTGCCAAAACTCATGTTGAAATTGGATCCCTAATGTGGCAGTGTTGGGAGGTGGGGACTAGTGGGAGGTGTTTGGGTCATGGGATGGGTCCCTCATGAATAGACTAATGCCCTCCCATAGGGGTGAGTGAGTTCTTGCACTCACAGGAATGTACTAGTTCCCAAGAGAGTGGGTTGTTAAAGAGTCTGGCTTCCTTGGTTCCTCTTTCTTGCTTCCATTCTTGCCATGTGATTTCTTTGCACACACTATCTCCGCTTCCACTTTCCAACATGAGTTGAAGCAGCCTAAGGCCCTCACCCAGATGCAATTGCCCAATCTTGAACTTCCCAGCCACCAGAATCATATGCTAAACAAACCTCTTTTCTTTATAAACTACCCAGTCTCAGGTAGTCTGTTTTAGCAACTCTAAACAGACTAAGACAACCAAAAATGCATTTCATGCCATTCAAATATACAGCCAAATCCCTGCAGAACCCTGGTTCTCACAGATTTTCCTTGTCTTTTTATTACATTTACACTGATCTTAAAACTTTACAAGTAACTTTACAAGTAAAAACAAAA
>NW_012137969.1:1594078-1594642 GCF_000956105.1 Propithecus coquereli | reverse complement strand
TAGTGGTTATCAGGGGTGGGCAGAAGCAGATATGCAGAGTGACTGCTAATGGGTGTGGGGTTTCTTTTTAGAGTGATGCAAATGTTCTAAAATAAGACAGTGGGGATGGCTGCACAACTCTATTAATATACTAAAAGGCACTGAACTGTACACTCTAAAAAGGTGAATTTTATGGGATGTGAATTATATCTCAATAAACCTGTTATGTATTTTTTAAAAAATGGTACCTAACTCTAGTTTATTATCTAAATTGGCATCTACATTGATAGGTTAATTTTTCTTCTATTATATAAACAATCGACTTAAACATTTTTGGAAAAAAACTGACCCAGAAAATCATCACGAAGGTCTGATGAACCAAAACACAGAGATAGGACTCAATGAAAGATCTTTAACCTTAAATAAAGCCAACATGTTATATTCTCATTTTCCTAAACATACAGGATAAGATATGTTTTAAAACTGTCAAGTTCATCTCTTCAGTTTGATCAACAGTCCCTGTTTTTACAAAGCCCAGAGCTTTTCAGGCATCTGGGCCAAATAACACTAAATGGGGAAAAAGTA
>NW_012137969.1:1586304-1593855 GCF_000956105.1 Propithecus coquereli | reverse complement strand
CTCTAGCTACACAAATGAGGTGAGAATATGGAAAAGAATTATCACCATACTGAGTTCTGTCCTAGAAAATAAAGATTCTCCTGAAATTTACTGCCAAAAATTCAATAAAGTGCAACAAAGCAACCCTATAATGATATAAAGTTATTGCCAAATTGCCAGAGCCCTATAGAAATGGCAGCCAGTCCTAAGCAATTTTTGCTGTTTCATGCCTAAAATTTTCATGCAAAAAATCATTTTATGCCAAGCTAAATAGAGTTTATAACTTCTTTTCTCTTCATATAAAGGGTTGGGCTTTAAGAGACTTTCCTTATTTAGAAAAATTAACCTACTACAAAGTATGTCACTCTGTATATGTACTTTTCTGTATGTATATTTCAATTCAGAAAAACGATATACCCCAGGTTGAATTGAGATAGGAAGCCAAATCTTCAATTATGAATTGATTACAAGTAAATTTCCTACAATAAAAAGCTTTACAGTCTAAATATTAAAGATTTGATACTTTCTATATTAATTTGAATTTTCAAAAATAACAAATAATAAAAGTCAAATAGTTTCATTAATAGCTCAGTTGAAATTTATGTACAAGATTAATAAAACTAAAAGCAATGAAAAGATAAAAATCATTTGAAACCATATGTGTGTATATATGTACATAATCACATATACACACACATATATATGCACACACTATATACAGTCTCAAAACTAATTGGTACCTAAAAGTAACCGTAAATATTTCAGGGAAGCAAACCAAAATTATTAGAAATACAATTAGGATCAAACTAAACATTCATAAATAACCCCTTTTGCAAGAAAGGAAATCAATAGGAACAATGAATGGCTTTATATATGATAAAGAGAATGTGTCTCCTCTTAATTGAAAAACATTGTTAAAACAGAACAAGTTTAGGGCAATATAGCAGTATATATAAACTTAATTTTTAAATAACTCTACAGGTAATTTTAAATATACAGCTCTAACTTCATAAATTTGAAGTCACTTGAATTTATCACAAGCACAGAAGACTAACAAGCGAATGTGAGGAGTACAAAAGGGAATTCAATTCAATTCGAATGCCATCGTTCCATTACGTGTTTCTGTAACATAGATGAGCACGTATTTGATTGGGAAGTGGTAATGATGTCATTATGGCATGGAAGTCACATTGATTCATTTGAGAGTTTCCTAAGCAAAGAAGTGGAGGGAGTGGAATGAAAATCTTAGGCAAGAAAGGAAAAAAACCCTCACCTAACTTGGCCTTAGCAAGAAGCTGTGCTTTCAGAATGCTGTCAAAGAGCCTGCAGCTGCGTCTCACTCCCCAGAAGGGCGTACCCACTGCCAGGTAGAGGCTCCCTCGGCTTGGCTAGTTACACTGGCTCCCATCGATGGCCACTATAACAGAAGTGCCACCCAGAAGTGCCACCGGCTCACAGCTTCACTTCTATCTGCATTGTCTCTCGTCCACTATCCCTGTACCAATCCAAGCATCGCCAGGATTTCCACTTTGCTGTTTTTTGCATATTTTTAGTATTCATTTTAGCAACATCCAGCCACACTGAGATGCCTGCCTGGGTCCAGGTAATCTCTTGAGGTACCAATTATTGGTTTTGCTAGTAGTTACCAAGTTGCACTGATTTTGAAAGATCTGTTGTACTCTTCCTTTTCCCACAAGATATTTAGTAGTTTCAGGGCACTACAGTGCAGAATGCAAGGTTTTTCAGGAAATAAATATAAATATTCCATTATAGCAGATATACCTATAAATATTTATCAAGTGCTATCTACTATGTACAGGCAATGGGCTAGGTACTTAAATTTTAGGACCTAAAAGAATATGTTTTCTTAAAGATCTCGATTTAGCTATGGGAGGAGATGAGTAATGAGCACTTAGTTGCTAGGGCTGTCATAACAAAGTATCATCTACTGAGTGGCTTAAACAACAGAAAGGTATTGTCTCACAGTTCTGAAGGCTAGAAATTCAAGATCAGTACCCAAACCTGGAGAAAACCTAGAAGTCCAGCTGCTTTTGCCCTGGGGTCATTTGCTAAGAGATGTCCTTTTAGGGTTTGGAGGATGAGGGCTGGAATTCTTTAACTGTCAAGATGGGGTCCTGGTGCATTCTCTCTCAGTTTGGGCTAGCACTCAACAGGGTAGTGAAAAGTTCAGACAGTAGCCAGGCTTCACATCAGCTGGGTGACCAAGAAAATCTCAGCCTCGATTCTGAACTTCTATGAACAACTTTTAAATACAAATGACCAGCATACCTAAACCAGTGACCAGGCTCTAGGTGGCCATTTGGTAGAACACAGGTAGATTGGGCACAAATGGCACTGCAAGGGTTTTGAAAACAGAACTGACATTGAAACCACAACCCACAGAAGGCTGGTTAGAACACATGCCCTAAACTCAACCGGGACAATGCCTGCTAAAACAAATACATCAATATTCTCCATAGTATTTACACAAGACACAGAGTTTCATAACATAATAATCAAAATGTCAAGGATATAATCCAAAATTATTCAGCATATGAAGAATCAGGGAAATCACAACTCATGTGGGGAGAAAAAGATTTACCATGCAAACTCTATTCATAAGAAAGCTTAAATGGCTACATTAATATTAGACAGAGTAAACTTCAGAGAAAGAAAATTACTGAGGCAGGAGTTGTTCAAGTCCAGCCGGGGCAACATAATGAGATCCCATCTTTTGAAAAAAATTAAACTAATATAAAAAAGGACATTATACAATAACATTTTTAAAGGGTCAATTCACCAACAAGATATAACAATCCTGGATGCGTATGCACCTAACAGAGCATCAAAATACAAAAAGCCAAAACTGACAGAATTGAAAGAGAAATAGACAAATCTAAAATTACAGCTGGAGATGTGAAAACTATAGTCAGTAGTCGACAGAGCTAGCAGACAGTCAGTAAGGATACACAGAAGAACTGAATGCCATTAACAAATTGGATCAACTTGCCATACCTATTCAACCACAGAATACACATTCTTTTCAAGTGCAATATGGAACACTCATAAAACAAATCTCAGCAAACTGAAAAGAACTGAAATCATACAATGCATGTTCTCTGACCTAATGGGAGGTCTTTAGGTCACAAGAGCTCCACCTTCATGAATAGATTAATGCTGATTATAAAAGGGCTTGAGGCTATGTGTCCAACCTCTTGCTCTCTTGAGCAAGTGCTTTCTTGCCCTTCCACCTTCTGCCATGGAATGATGCAACAAGAAGGCCTCACCAGATGCTGGCACCTTGATATTGGACTTCTCGGCCTCCAGAACTGTGAGAAATAGATTTCTTTTCTTTATAAATTATCCAATCTATGGTATTGTTATAGCAACACAAAATGAACTAAGACAGTGATGAAAAACATCAGCCTATAATTTCAAAAAGGCCAAGCGGAATAAAAAAAAAGAAATACATACCTGGCTACATCACAGTGAAACTGCAGAAAATGAAGGGCAAAGAGAAAAATCTTAAAAACAGCCACAAAAAAAGGGAAAGACTATTTTCCAAGTACTTACGACTAACTTCTCAAAAGTAACAGTGGAGATCAGAAGATAGTAAAATATCTTCAAGAAAATAATTGCTAACTTAGAATTCTCTACCCAGCAAATCTAGCTTTCAAGAATCAGGATAAAATAAAGATCTTTTCAGACAGATAAAATCCAGGTTAGCCAAGAACAAAATTTTCAAGAGCTGCTTACCATCAAGAGCTCCTTTTATTCTAAATACACAGAACAAAGAACAAAAAATTCCCAATTAGTGAAATTTTATCAAGTAATTATGCAGTGAGATGGGTGCCGTGGCATGTGCCTGTAATCCCAACTACTCAGGAGGCTGAGGTGAGAGGACTATTTGAGCCCAGGAGTTCAACACCAGCCTGGGCAACATAGTGAGACCTCATCTCAAAAAAATAATAATAATAATAATTATACAATAAAGCTAAGTTTACTATAAGAATAAACAAAATGATCTACACTTTTCTTATATTCAAGAGTTAAATCTGATCCTCAAATTTTAAACATAACAGATAATTATCTAATTTTCTGGTAAGGTAAAGAAACTGAGGTGGGAGCAGGGGAGACAATAAGATTTTAATCCTAAAATGAACATCTTCTTATGGACAGTACAAGAGGTGACTGAGTTCTAACTTCTGTCTGTGAACATGCCAACTTGCTGCAAGAAAAAAAAAATTACTCTAAACACGGAATGCCACGTGGTCTCACAAGGTAGAGAGAATTTTTTTTTCAATCTGACAAGATCATGTCTATAATGTACAATAGTGTATTTTCTCATTTTCATCACTAATTGACTCATATTCCTGCCCTAGTTCACCATACATCAGCCCCCTATTCACAGGCGCTCTGTCTGGAGCTTTACTGACAAAGGACAGCAACACAGAAAACAACAATGCAGTTTGACATTTTGGGCTAGATAACTAGAGGGGAAAAAAAAAAGAAAGAAAATAACACAGTGCACTGAGAAATGTACAGAATACTAAGCTATGAGAGTAACTGAAACAGGACAGATATATATTTGTACCATATTTGGTCAAGAGAAAGTACAGAACTTAGCTGATTAATACACCATTTTCCATTCAGCCACATACTAGTGTTTTCAGCCTTCTGATCATCTTCCCTCCCCATCAGATTATCAGATCCTTTAAGCAGCTACTCCACCTCATTCATTTAAAACAATATTTAATAACTGCTTTGTGCCAGGCCCTGGGCCACTGGAAAAATAGAGATGACTGAGATCCTGCCTCTCATCTTTAGCAGCTGCAGAGACAAGGAAATAAATAATATGAATAGCATTATGAAGACACAGTGATGGGAAGACAAGAAGGAGTCACCAGGGAGTAGATCATTCTACGGAAGGAATATGTATAAAGACATGTCTGAGAGGCACAGTGAATTCGGAGAAATGAGTGATCCCATGGAATGTTTGGTTCAGGAATAGGACTAGGCTAGAACCAGACTAGAGAAGGTCTTATATGCAATGCTAAGGAATTTGGACTTTGCCCTGTTTGGCAATTAAAAGCCAAACATGACTAAATTCATTTTTTTTTTTTTAAGCTCTGGCACTGGAGTAGAAAATCAGAAGGAATGGGGAGAGGCAGGAGGCAGGAAGCTGACCTCTTGGAGGCTGTTTCAGTAGTCTAGGGAGGTCTTATACCACTTTGCCCTCACCCTGCAGCATCTAACACTGGGCCTTACACATAAAAGAGAATAACTTTAAACTGATTCTAAGAGGAAAATACCTAAATTTCTTATAGAGTGGTTTACCTGCTTTTTAAGGTGTGTGCAGTAATTCCTTTCCCAGGATAAGAAAAGGTGGGGGAGGGGCACATCACATACACACTGATAAGACCACTGCCATGGTTCAGTTTGTCTTGCCAAAACTCATGTTGAAATTGGATCCCTAATGTGGCAGTGTTGGGAGGTGGGGACTAGTGGGAGGTGTTTGGGTCATGGGATGGGTCCCTCATGAATAGACTAATGCCCTCCCATAGGGGTGAGTGAGTTCTTGCACTCACAGGAATGTACTAGTTCCCAAGAGAGTGGGTTGTTAAAGAGTCTGGCTTCCTTGGTTCCTCTTTCTTGCTTCCATTCTTGCCATGTGATTTCTTTGCACACACTATCTCCGCTTCCACTTTCCAACATGAGTTGAAGCAGCCTAAGGCCCTCACCCAGATGCAATTGCCCAATCTTGAACTTCCCAGCCACCAGAATCATATGCTAAACAAACCTCTTTTCTTTATAAACTACCCAGTCTCAGGTAGTCTGTTTTAGCTACTCTAAACAGACTAAGACAACCAAAAATGCATTTCATGCCATTCTAATATACAGCCAAATCCCTGCAGAACCCTGGTTCTCACAGATTTTCCTTGTCTTTTTATTACATTTACACTGATCTTAAAACTTTACAAGTAACTTTACAAGTAAAAACAAAAACAAAACCTTGCAAAACAAATGCTCTAACCACAGGATGCCAAATACATATTTTTAACAATGTAAACTAAGCAAAGTGTTTGTTATGTAGATAGTGGCAGTACAGTGTTTCCTCAAATAATCCAGTTTCAGATTTGCACTAATTTATCCAGAGAGAGATGTAGGGCTTCTATGCATACTCCCAATAACTGAGACCTGCTCCAGAAGTTGAATGCAATCAATAGTAGAGATTTGGGAGACTACTAAAATAAGATGGCTCCTATCCAATTTAATCCCTATCAAAATTCCAGCTGCTTTTATGCAGAAATTGATAAGCTGATCCTAAAAGTCACATAGAAATTCAATGGGCCCACAGCCAAAACAACCTTGAAAAGAAAGAACAAAGTTAGAGATTCATACTTACCAATTTCAAAACTTACTACTAAGCTATGGTAATCAAGATGGTGTGGTACTGGCATAAGGATAGACACATAGATCAAGGGAACAGAATTGAGTGTCCACAAATAAACCCTTACATGTACGGTCAACTGATTTTTGATGAGAGTGCCAAGACAATTCAACAGGAGAAAACAATCTTTTCAACAAATTGTGCTCGGAAAAGTGAATATTCAGATGCAAAAAAATGAAATTGGGGCCTGACCTCAGACCATACACAAAAACTAACTCAAAATAGATCACATAACTAAATGTAAAAGCTAAAACTATAAAACTCCTAGAAGAAAATATAGGAGTGGTTCTTTATGACATTCAGTTAGGCAATGGTTACTTAGATATGGCACCAAAAATATAAGTGACCAAAAATAAAAAATAATAAATTGTAATTCATTAAAATTTAAAACTTTTATGTTTCAGAGGATACTATCAAGTGAAAGGACAATCCACAGAATGGGAGAAAATATTTGCAAATCATATACCTGGATAAGAGACTTGCATGCAGAATTTAAATAGAACTATTACAAATCAACAAAAAGACAGCCCAATTTAAAAATGGGCAAAAGATCTGAAGAGACATTTCTCAAAAGATATATAAATGGCCAATAAGCACATGAAAAGATGTTCAACATTACTAGTCACCAGGGAAATGCAAATCAAAGCCACAGTTAGATATTACTTCCTACCCCTGAGGATGGCTAAAGCAAAAACAACAGTAACAAGTATTGGTGAAGATATGGAGAAATTGGAATCTTTATACATTGCTTTTGGGATTGTAAAATGGTTGAGCCATGTTGGAAAATAGTTTGTCAGTTCATCAAAATGTTGAACATAGAATTGCCATATAACCCATCAACTCCATTCTTAGGTATATACCCAAGAGAACTGGAAACATATGTGTACATAAAAATTTGCACACGAATGTTTATTAGCAGCATTATTTATAATAGCCCAAAATAGAAACATTTCAAATGCCCATAAACTGATGAGTAGATAAACAAAATGTGACCTATCCATACAATGTAATATAATAACATTAAACAATAAAAAGGAATAAAGTATTGATACATGCTACAACATGGATGAACCTTGACAACATGCTAAGTGACAGAAAAGAGCACATACTGTACGATTCCA
>NW_012137969.1:1581595-1582483 GCF_000956105.1 Propithecus coquereli | reverse complement strand
GTGAAGATATTTTAGGAATTCTTTAATCTATTTTTCTTATACTTTTAAATTATATATGCACAAGAATCTATACTTAAATAAGTGCCTCTTTCAATAGTATAAATAAAAATGATAATTAGAAAGCATTGTCATCATTTAATTCATAGCATTTTTTCTCTTTTAGTGATGCATGTAATTGCACATGTTACAATCAAATGTGGTTTTAGATTCGAGACTTAGTAAAAAGAGTGAGGAAATGGAGATGTGGAGCTTCTAATCTCCAAACGCCTATGCATTCACCATCCCCAGCACCATATACACATGCCTGTGTGCATACACTTGTGACCCATTTTCCTAAGCTTCCTGGGAAATCAAATTTTCATTTCAATAAAGTAATTTCTGGGAAGTTATAAAAGACATTGCGGAAGAGTATTTAAAATGAATACCATTTTGCCAATTACCTGTGTTTGTTATTGCAACTAGTAAAATAAATATACACTGCCTTCATGTTAAGGTATGAGAAAGCAGAAATCTGATATAGATATTATGTCAATTACTCATTTGAATCCATGACTCAGAGTATTTTAAATATACATATGGAAACCAGAGTCTTTTCATAACCAGACTTTACAAATGAGAAACTTGTGCCAAGACATGACAAATACAAATCTTAAAAAGCTCCACAGATTTAAACCTTCCATTTAAAGCACAAACTATTTTATCAATGCTTTTATGTAATCCCAAAAGTACAGCAACACTGAGTTTAAAACTCCAATGACATTTTCTGGTCTTGATGATGGTAACCGCTTGTCCTATCAATGATAAACATACTGTATGACACATAAGTTCAAAGAGGAAACTCATATGTCAATGGAGATAATTATTGGGATTTCTTTTTTTTTTTTTTTT
>NW_012137969.1:1577082-1579490 GCF_000956105.1 Propithecus coquereli | reverse complement strand
TGTCGATTTCCAACAATCATGCAAGGCCAAGTTCAAAGGCCATATATTCCTGTGATTCTGTTTACTTCTAGGAGAGCATATAATATAATCTGTTCTTTTTCCTCCCCATCCCTCCTTTCTCAATGTAAAATTCTTGGAAGCAGGGACTACCTCTAATAAGTTCTTTTTCTCTGATACGCTCTGCAGCATAGAAAAAGGTTATTGCAAGAAATAGTTGCTCAATTAATGTCTACTGAAGTTAAGAAAATCAGGGTGTTGAAGACTTCTATACCAAGATGCAATCCCAAGGAGGCAAACTGAAAAATATCAAAGACTCAGAAAAATCCAGCCTATTATTAAACTACTATAAGCCCCCTGCAAATATAAATCTAAAAACCTATCATGAAGATACACTGTGATTTGTGAAATTTTAACATTTACCTCAATAGGTCCTTTTATAGTCTGAATGTGCACACTGTGTGAAACAAAGCAGGAAATTTGGGGGGAAACTTTAAAATATTTGGTAAATACTGGGAACACAAGGTCAAAGAAACCACAAGAAAAAGGGCCTAAACTCTGGCTGCCACTTTAGTAAGCAGTAAGGGTTATAATTGTAGGCAAAGTCAGACAGGTGGCCAGCCTCTCACTATGAGAATTCCACTGCCTTCTGCAACCTCTTTTTTTCCCTTCAGTTAGTTTTTTCAAGTGATTTAAGGATTAAATCAAAGCTAAGCAGATCTTTGCTTTTTGAGTTACCAGCTCATAACTGCATTTATCACCAGCACTACTGCAGTCAAGATGAAATATTCCCTTGCATTTTCTCCAAGTAAATGTGGTACGATGGTAGGAACAAATCCAAATGTGGCTGTAATTATTAACCAAATGGAAATAATATACCGTAGATTCTGTGATAAATTTTTGGTAAAGGTACATTCCTGTGTCACCAGAAGAAACAAGATTTAACAGAGATGATTCGCTGCCCACACCACCTGTGGACCAGACAGACGGATACCCCCATATCATCTGAAGGAAGGGGGTGCGAATGAAATCTACCCCCACAGCCTTACACATCGACTCTCCTGCCACCATAAGAAACCCTCATAATAGGGAGACTCTCAAAGTACGCATACTTATAGGAAAACTAAAGCTTCATTTTAAAAAATATGAAACTGACATTAAGATATTTCTGACTGTGCTTAGTTGATTCCTTATGATCCAGATTCATTATGAGTTCCAGAAATCCCTTGGACCTAACACAATTAACAAATGAAGAAACAACTATTCTTGGACACAGAGAAAGTTGTGCATCATCCTCCAAAAGTTCTCACTGTAAACGACCTTTGTGTTCTATTTGCAGGGCTGCCCCGTACCAAAGAGCATTATAGCATTCACTTACAGGAAGCAAGAAATATTAAGCTTGTCCCGGCCTCCCCAAATTCAATTCCACAGCTGCATCAAGCAGAATTCCTGGAGAAAAGAAGTTACCCTTACTGAAATCCTAAACTTGCTCTTTTGAGTATTAGTAACAACACCAGGGTAACTGAGACATTTTATTGTTTACCTCAACAGTGAGCCTGTTCGCATGTACACAGATCTGTCCCAGAAAATGTGACAAATATCCTTAAAATGTGAAAAAAATGAAAAATGAGGATGTTAACCTAATTTGTCTATGTGAAAACACTTTCAAAAGACATTCTTCTTCAAAACTCATCTATAATAGACATCTCCAAACTCACTTAAAAGTTTAAGAAAATCCCTTGAAAGTATGTAAAAACCACTAACAGAGCAAACCTAATCAAACCATAATGAGACCCACAACCTACTCACAACCTAAAGAACACTTGGCCATTGTTGCTGTGTGGAGCCTTAACAACTGGTCCATACCAGGCATTCCCTGTTACGCCCATGCACTCAAGACTTGCAATTTTAAAAGATTAATGGGATCTCTCATCTTGAAAAGAATCATTCCTTTATTAAAGAATAACAACACTTAAGATGGAAAAAAACTCTTTAGAGATGTGCATGGGTTTGGATGTCTGAGCATACATCCCGTGAAAGCACGTATGCTGAAGATCCTGTACACATATGTCTGTATATACACATATGCAACCTGATGTTACAGGCCCTTGTATCAACCCCAACCACAGCCTTTAACTTCTTTCTGTATGGCTTCCTGACATGGTGACCTATGGAGGACGTAGCTAAATACCTGGGAGGTTAACTTTTAAAATTTTTAAAAATAGCACTATACCAGGGAAGATGGCCTGGACATCAGTCAGCTGGGTTTTGTGTAAAGTGACCAAACCAGGGTACTTTTAAAAAGCTATTATTATGCCAGGACAACAGGTTTAAAATTGAATTATTCCAGGGAGAAGCAAAAAATATGTTCACCCTAGAACATGCCCACTAGATAAAATTCTTTTCCATTT
>NW_012137969.1:1575717-1577032 GCF_000956105.1 Propithecus coquereli | reverse complement strand
TTTTGAGACAGAGTCTCACTCTGTTGCCCTGAGTAGAGTGCCATGGCGTCAGCCCAGCTCACAGCAATCTCAAATTCTTGGGCTCAAGCGATCCTCCTGCCTCAGCCTCCCCGAGTAGCTGGGACTACAGGTGCGCCACAACACCCAGCTAATTTTTCTATTTTTAGTATAGATGGGGTCTCACTCTTGCTCAGGCTGGTCTCGAACTCCTGAACTCGAGGGATCCTCCCGCCTCAGCCTCCCAGAGTGCTAGGATTACAAGCATGAGCCACTGCACCCGGCTGTGGGATTTCTTGTTACACATGAAAAAACATTTGCAATGGCTAACTCTGGACACATAACTTTTCAACTGGAAGAAAAGTATTCTAAAACTTTATGTTTTTACAATAACCTAAGCGTATTTTGGTTATTATAGAGGTAACATATGCTCATCATAGATATTAGAATAAATAAATAATAATAAAAGCATCCAGAATCTCACCTCCCAGCTATAATTGCTACTACTCCCTTTTCATATAGAGCCTTTCTGTCTGAGAGAGAGCAGTGAAACCGCTAAGTGCCTGGTTCCAGAGCCTCCCAGTTTAAACCTTCCTCCTCCACTTACTAGCCATATGACCTTGGGCAAAAGAGTCAATAGCGCTAAGTGTCATCTGTAAAATAGAAGTAGTGATAGCACCTATTTCACTGGATTTTTTAAACGTAATTATCCTTCCCATAGAGTTTTCTAACTGCCATTTTCACTTAATAGAATGTATGAACAGTTTCTGTGTCATTAGATACTCTTATATAAAATACTTAAGGATTACAATGTTTTCCACTATATGGCTGTTACATAAAGTATTAAGATCCCTATTGCTAGGCATTTAACTGCTTCCAATTTTTGCTATCATACAACGGGGCAGTTACACGAGGAGAATGGACTGGTTGGAAGCTGGACGTCCTCAACTGCAGTGACAGAGACAGCAGCAAGGGCTGTAAGTAGACCAGGCTATTTGTCTATGCCCTGGCTGCTATGCTTCCAGATCACCTGAGCTACCTTGTTTCTCACCTTTTCTCAAGTTTGGTACCCAGCTTCTGGCCATTCTAGGTGCTCTCAACAGCCTTCCAATAAATTCTCTTATGCCTAAATTAGCCAAGGCCAGTTTCTGTTGCTTGTAATCAAAACACCCTACTGATAGGCAAGATATCGTTCTCTTGCATAACATCCCATTAATTTCAAAATTGACTCACTGAAAACCTGTAATACACTCATAGGCGTACATGCGTGCGCACACACACGTGAATGATAAACTACACGACCAACCAACCTTCACGA
>NW_012137969.1:1574824-1575667 GCF_000956105.1 Propithecus coquereli | reverse complement strand
ACCTTAAAGGGAAAAAAAATGATACATATAAAAACACAGAATAATTTAGTTTTTCTTAATTTTGCATTTCCGTTTCTAGGCAAGTTCAGAGACTCTTAATGTGATATTATGGTATACATTTGAAATGTACAAAGACAAGGCATCATAAATTGGCCACCCTTTAACAGGGGCATACTAGGATTATGAATTTTGATCCCATTTAAATTTGCACTATATATAAAAGGCAAAATATGATCTTATAAATATTAACTTGGAATTTTTATGCATTCTAAAATCTTACTAACATTTGATGAAAATCTCTCAATATTTTGCTGTTCTTTGTACATATTAATAACATCCTATACATCTGTCTCTAAAGAGTTTTGAAAGATAATTTACCCACTTAACAGTCATTTAACATTATGGCAAAGGCATGCTATTATGGCAGAGTGTATGTGTGTGTGTGTGTGTGAGTGTGTGTAATTATTCCTAGATTCACTGGTTAAAAAAATCCAAGAGATAAGGAGAACAAGGTCTTGTAGAAATTCAGTAATGGAGCAGGCACTACACCCTGGTCTAATCTGCAGATGTGATTTTTATAAATGGAGAGTTAGTGCTTAATGATTACAGAGTTTCTGTTTGAGGTGAATAAAAAAAGGTTCAGAAATATCAGTAGATAGTGGTGATGGTGGCACAGCATTCTGAATGTAATTAATGCCACTCAATTGTAACTTAAAAATGGTTAAAATGGCAAATTTTGTTATATATGTTTTACCAAATTTATAAAATGAACAATGTAATTAATATACCTAAAACCATTGACTTTTACACTTTAAAGGGACAAATTGTATGGTATGTGAATTA
>NW_012137969.1:1554645-1561819 GCF_000956105.1 Propithecus coquereli | reverse complement strand
GATGTTACAGGCCCTTGTATCAACCCCAACCACAGCCTTTAACTTCTTTCTGTATGGCTTCCTGACATGGTGACCTATGGAGGACGTAGCTAAATACCTGGGAGGTTAACTTTTAAAATTTTTAAAAATAGCACTATACCAGGGAAGATGGCCTGGACATCAGTCAGCTGGATTTTGTGTAAAGTGACCAAACCAGGGTACTTTTAAAAAGCTATTATTATGCCAGGACAACAGGTTTAAAATTGAATTATTCCAGGGAGAAGCAAAAAATATGTTCACCCTAGAACATGCCCACTAGATAAAATTCTTTTCCATTTTCAAGAGATATTTCTGCTGTTCTATAGATGCCAAACACATAATTCACCCCCTTTGAGGCATACCATTTAATGATCTAAGTATAATAGGAACTAGGGAAAAAAGGAAGTTAAGATAGGGCTAAGACAGGAACTGATAGCATTCTTGCTCTTCCAAGATTTCAAAAGGACACAGTAGCATTGCCCACTAGATGCACAGCACTTTCCAGAGCCACTTTTTCAACTTAGTCACTAAAGTAATATGTACACTTTAAATTAAAGGAGAAGGTTAGTAAGAGCCATGGGTAGGATTCAGTATTTATAAGATTAACAAATCAGTACTGTGACCTGTAATTTGGAAGAGATTAATTTCTCCTAATATGATATTAAGAAGCTAATTCACTATGTTGAAAATCACTCTGTTCACCTACAAATGACATGCTAAGAGAATAGCATGATTCCTTACGTGCAGTTATTTACCCATATTTTTTCTTCTCCAAGCCCACTCTGCTATACTCTACTCTGTAACGCTGGGGCTAGAGCTACAAACTATGTTTCCCAGACCCTATGATGGCTGGCTCCCTGTTAACTTATGCCAACAGGGAGTCCTAGAGAGAGGCTGGAAGTTGAGAGGAGAGAAAAAAGGGCTTCCTTCCCGTTTTCCTATTTGTGTCAGCATCTCTCCAGCAGCAACAGGTGGCTGGCTCCAGCCTCCACCTTCCATTGTCACTCTTAGCACCAGCCTTGCCACACACACACCCCTCAAAGACATCAGAAGCTCAAGGGCTTAGCCCCAAGCTGTCCTCAGGCTGTACTATGTTCACTTCCTCACTGGCTGACGATCCACACTGACCAGATGGGACCTCTCAGTTGACTTGGCACCCACCAGGTCACAAGCCCTTCTCAAGGGCTCAAGCACTCACTGAGCTGCACCCACATCCTCAAACGTCTGAACACCAGTTGTGTAGAGCCTCCCTTGGAAGTCTGAGCACCAGCCCCACAGGAGCCCTGCGCTAAGCTCCACAGCTATGGTAACACCACCTCTTACTTTTCCCCAGCCCTGGAAGTGACAATGTCTGTACTCTCCAAGGACAACATCCCCTTCGTGTTTGAACACCTGTATAACCCAATCCTTGCCTTCAATCTCTTCTGTCTGAAATACCTGGAGTAGTTTATTTTTCTGATTGGACTCTGACTGAATCACCAAAGATACAGAAAAGGCATTTGGTAAAATTCAACATTCATTCGTGATTTTTAAAAACTTAATACAAGAAAAAGATAGAAATGTTTTCTTCACATAATAAAATATACGCATTTCCACTCAAAAGCTAACATCAGGCTTCATGGGAAAACACTAGAAACATTTCCATCAAAGTCAGGAGCAAACAAGGACATCCCCCAGCACCACGAACACTACTTGTACTGTTAAAGAGTGTTTGGGAGGCATTAATGACTCAACAGGATAAGAAAAGTGCTAGAAATAAACAATAAGGTCCTTAGACATGTTTTATTTTCAAATGACATGATATTTATCAGGAAAATTAACTAAAAACTACTACAAGGAATAAGAATAATTCAGTAAGATAAATGGGAACATAATTAGAATATGGAAATCAATAGCCTTAGTATATATAGACAATCTCAGTACAAGATGTGATGAAGACCTCATTTAAAGTAACAGTGAAAAAAGATGAAATTCCCATAAATAAACCTAAGAAAACTATATGAAGAAAGTTTTGTATATGAAGAGTTGAACAAATGGGAAAACATAAGTTCTTTGATAAAAAGATTCAACATAAACATCAGTTCTTTCCAAATTAATCTAGAAATTTAATGCAATCCTCTTAAAATATCAATGGGATATTTCTTGGGGAAGAAATAGGGAATTAGATATCAACAGAAAGCTCACAGAAAGTAAACATAAATGGTCCTAGAATATGAAAAGATGCTCAACCTCACTCAAGAGAGATGCAGATTAAACCCACCCTGAGATGCCATTCCTCATCTATGAGATTGGGAAAAATCCAAGTTTGACAAACAATCTATTGACAAGACTGTCGGGAAACAGACTAGAACAAATGCAAAATGGTACAACACCTATGTCAGAAAATCCAGACATATCTATGATATTTTTTAAAAACATATATGCCTTTTAACTCAGCAGTCTTACTCTGGGAATGTAGTCCATAGACAAACTGGCACATGTACAGAAATGACATATGCACGGACTTACTCAGTGCATCACTAAGGAGCAAAAGCCTGAAACAGTCCAACTGATCCAGCAACACAAGACTGGTTGAGTAAATTCTGGTCCATCCACAGACTGCTACCCCAAGGTGACATTTCCCACCCTAAGTCCTATACCCCAATAAAAACAAATTCACACACACATACAAGAAATTTGATACCACATAGTGTTGATGAGGGTATAGAAACAGCCATTCTCAGACGTTGCTGGTAGAAGTCTAAATTAAAATAAACTCTATGAAGAGCTATTTAGTAAATTTATTTTATCAAATTTATCAAAATGATGAATTAAAATTAAAAATGCACAAAATTTTTGATCCAGAAATCCCAGTTGTAGAAATTTATCACAGAGATGCTTACATATGTGTAAAATTACATATATCCAAGGATATTCACTGCAGCATTGTATATAAAAGCATAAGATTAGAGACATCCCACGTGCCTATCAAAGAGGGCCATGATTTAATGTATGCTATGGTTTCCATGTCCCCTCCAAAACTCATGTTGAAATGTAATCCCCAATGTGGCAATACTGAGAGTTAGAGCCTTTGAGAGGTAATTAGACACGAAGGCATGTGCCCTCATGGATGGATTAATCCATTCATGGATTAATGGATTAAAAGATTAATGAATTAATGGTTTATCATAGGAGTGGGACTGATGGCAGTAAGAAGAAGAAGAGAGACTTGAGCATAGCATGTTAGCATGCTTAGCCCTCTGACCATGTGATGCCCTGCATTGCCTTGGGACTCTGTACAGAGTCCCCACCGGCACAAAGGCTCTCACCAGATGTGCCCCCTCAACCTTTGACTTCCCAGCCTTGGGAACTATAAGAAATAAATTTCATTTCTTACAAATTACCCAGTTTCAGGTATTTTGTTATAAGCAACAGAAGACAGATGAAAACAATATACATCTATGCAACACAATACTAAGGAATTATTTTAAGAGAATTAGAGTGAAAATGCCAGAGTAGGTACTATGGTTTGGATGTTCCCTCCAAAACTCAAGTTGAAATTTAATTACCAGTGCAATGGTATTGGGAGGTGGGGCCTTTGAGAGGTGATTGGGTCATGAAGGCTCTACCCTCATAAATAGATTAATGCTGTTATTGCGGGAGTGGGTGAGTTATCACGGGAGTGGACTCCTGATAAAAGGATAAGTTTGGCCCCCATTTTCTCTCTGTATCATGCAATCACTTGTCCTTACTTCATGTTATGATGCAATACAAGGACCCCTGTCAGATTCCAGAACCATGCTCTTGGACTTCCCAGCCTCCAGAACTGTAAGAAATAAATTTATTTTCTTTATAAATTACCTAGTCCATGGTATTCTGTTATAGCAGCAGAAAACAGACAAAGACAGTAGGGAATTCCAAAAGCCAGTCACTCCATTAAAAACAATGAATAACTGGCAAAAACTGTCGAAATCAACTGCTTAAACACTGGAAAATAATCAAAAGATTACTACAAGCAAGGGAACACTTAATCAAAAATAAACAGCTGAATTTTGTTAAGAGAGCTTTGTGGCATTTTAATTTACCCTGGTCCCATTCCATTCTCTAGCTTGGCAGCAGCCTTGAAAACAATAACTAACATTTCCGGAACAGGTACCTAGTACCAGAGGGAGCAGAACAGATCTTAGTCTCAAAGAATTGTGGTTGATTGTTTTGGCCGGTCTGGTGGCTCCCTAAAGGACTGGCTCAAAGAGCCTGCCTTTCTTTTGCCTAACTCAGAACTATCCCATGGCTGAGATAGATGGAGGGACAGGGATGGAGGTCTGGGATGGGGAGGGGGTTGGGGGGGTTGTGCTGCATTTGTTGGAAACATTTAAAAGCAAATGTATTAGTTGCTATCACCTGCAGCAAGGGACAAGACTTGGGGGACAGGGAGGCAAACAATGGACTAATGTAAAAGCTTAGGAGGAAAGGCTGAGGAATGTGATACGTTAGGGAATATGGGCTTTGAAGACTCCTGTGACTCAAGAAGAACACGTGCATGCTTAGACTGGGTGCATGCTCAGAAAAAACCTAAGAAGGCCCTAAACTCTCACCTCTGGCTGACTTTCAGGCTCTTTGCAAGCAGGAAGTGAAAACTAAAGCAGAGCTATAAACTGCCTGGCTGAGTGTTGAAGGCATGTCTCAACATGCACACACACAGCCTATCCACAAAGACTGGGAGGTTTCTGTTGTTGTCTTTCTAAACATTTAAATAAATCTCTGACGATTCACTAGCTGACCACTAAGCTAGTGGAAGAGAGGCTTCAGTAGTCACACATGAGAAAGAATACAGATTTTACAAAATTAGTGCAGAAAAGTCCCTAAATGAACAAAAAACAGCTACAATAAGCAACAGCAATCCCTCGGGAGGAGGAGAATCCGATTTCCAGGGTTACCACATTATAATATTCAAAAAGTCCAGTTTGGAACAAAAAAAAAATATGAGACATAAAACAACAGGAAAGTGTGGTCTATACACAGAAAAAAGAACTTAACAGAAACTGTCCCTGAGGAAGCCCAGGCACTGGACTTACTAGACAAAGACTTTAAATCAATGGTCTTAAATATGCTTAAAGAGCTAAAAACAAAAGCCATGCCTAAACAATTAGAAAAGCTCCCCAAGACCAGATAGCTTCACTGATAAGTTTTACGAAACATTTTTTTTTAATTAACAAAAATCCTCCATAAACTCTTACAAAAATAGAAGAGGAGGAAACACTTCTTAACTACTAATAATTCTGTGAGACCAGTATCACCCTGATACCAAAGCCAGCCAAAGACGTCAAGACCAATACCCCTTATGAATATAGATGCAAATAATCCTCAATGAAATACTGAAAAATTGAATATAGAAGCATATTAAAAGGATTATACACCATGATCAAAAGATTTATCCCAGGAATGCATGGATGGCTCAACATACAAAAAAAATCAATGTAATACACCATATTAATAGAATAAAGGGAAGGAAAAACCACAATATCATCTGAATTGATGCAGAGAAAACATCTGACAAATTTCAACATTCTTTCATGATAAAAAAACACTTAACAACCTGGGAATAGAAGGGAACTCCCTCAACTAGATAAAGGGCATCTATGAAAAATCCACAGAGAGCATCATACTTACTGGTGAAAGACTGAATGGTTTCCCTTTTAATAACAGGAAGAAGACTAGAATGCCTGTTCTTGCCAGCTAAAAAACATCCAGATTGGAAAGGACAAAATAAAACTATCCATATTCAAAAATCTTATATATAAAAAACCCTAAAGAATCCACTCAAAAGCTATTAGAGCTAATAAATGAGCTCTGCAAAACTGCAGAATACAAGATCAACACACTAAAATCAATTGTATTTGTCCCACCCAAGTACTAACCAGGCCCGACCCTGCTTAGCTTCCAAGATCAGACGAGATCGTGCACATTGTTCAGGGTGGTATGGCCATCGACAATCAATTGTATTTCTATACACTAGCAATGACAATCCAAAAATAAAATTAAGAAGATAATTCCATTTACATTAGCATAAAAAAGAATAAAATACTTAGGAATAAATTTAACCAAAGAAGTACAAGACTTGTACACTGAAAACTACAATACATTATTGAAAGAAATTAAAGAAGACTCAAATAAATAGAAAGACATCCCATGTTCATGAATAGTAAGACTTAATAGTAAGATGGCAACACTTCTCAAATTGATCTACATATTCAAAGCAATCTCTGTCAAAACACCAGCTGCTTTTTTTAATAGAAATAGACATGCGCATCCTAAAATTCATATGAAACTACAATAAACTCCAAATAGCCAAAATAATCTCGAAAACAATGTGGTTCAAAGATTTGTACTTCCTATTCAAAACTTGCTACAACAGTAATCAAAACATGTGGTACTGGCATAAGGAGAAACATCATAGATCAAAAGATACAAAGTCCAGAAATAAAGCCATACATTTATGGTCAACTGATTTTCAAGAGGGTGCTACTACCATTCAATGGGGTAAACTTTTTTCCAAAAAATAGTCTTTTCAACAAATGTTGCTGGGGCAATTGGATATGCACTACCAAAAGGATGAATTTGAATCCCTTATGTCACACTATATATAAAAATAAATTTAAAATAGATCAAAGACCTAAATGTAGGAGCTAACAAAACTCTTGGATAAAAGTATAGTTTAATTATTCATTACCTTGAATTAGGTAATGGTTTCTTCAATATGACACCAAAAGCACAAACAACAAAATTTAAAACTAGTTAAATAACTACAACAGAATTTAAAACTTTTGTGTATCAAAAGACACTACTAAGAAAATCAAAAGACAAACCACAGAATGGGAGAAAATATTTGGTAACCATGTATCTGATAAGGATCTAGTATCAAGAATATATATATAAGAGCTCTTATAACAACAAAAAAACCCAACCCAATTAGTAGACATTTCTATCAAGAATATATATATAAGAGCTCTTATAACAACAAAAAACCCCAACCCAATTAGTAGACATTTCTCTAAAGAAGATATACAGGTGACCAATAAGCACATGAAAATATCCTCATCCTCATTAGTCATTAGGGAAATGCAAATCAAAACCACAAAAAGATACCACTTCATAACCAGTAGGATGACTATAATAA
>NW_012137969.1:1532315-1554237 GCF_000956105.1 Propithecus coquereli | reverse complement strand
GGAATAGGCAAATTCATAGAGATAGAAAACAGATTAATAGCTCCCAGGGTGAGGGTTGGAAAAATGAAGAGTGACTGCTTAATGGGCATTAGGTTGCTTTTGGGGGTGATGAAAATGTTCTGGAGTTAAATAGTGGTGATGGCTGTACAACATTAGGAATGTACTAAATGCCACTGAATTATACACGATAAATTTCACATTGCATGAATTTTACCTAAATTTTAAAAAGACCAGCTTTATATTATAATGATATGGGAAGATCTCCAAGATATATTGAGTGAAAAAAGTCAGGTACAGAACCATGTATAGTATGCTCCCCCTTAAAAGGCAGGGGGAGGGGGACAAGTACAGGAAGAATATACCTATGAGGATTTTAATCTAACATATCTTTGCCAAAACATACATGGAACTGTTACCAGTGGACTGCCTCTGGGGAAGAGAACTTGAAGGCAAGGGCCAGGTGTGAAGAGACTTCCTTTTCAAATAAGCCATCTTGTACAGTTTAAATGTTGCACTGTGCATATATCGCCTTTCCCCAAAAAACCAAATTGACCTTTTGAAAAGAGTAAATATTTAAATAAAGCGGTGGCTGTATAATCAAAATATGCTCATGGGAAGGTTGTTGACCAATGCTGGGGGGAAAAACTGGGAATAAGATTCCAGACGTGTTTATCTAACAGTGACAGGCATTGGAATAATTTTTAAGAATTAGGCCTTTCCCAAATACAAGATTATATAGACAGTGTGATGCTTCATAACAGAAACCAGAAGCTGTGTGAATGTGTGACAACAGGCCTGCCCAAGCAGGACCCATGACTCTCTAGGGGCAGGAAAACCTGGGCAGCTGCCTCCTTCCTCCTTCCACTTCAGACCTCTCCAGTCCAGGGCCTTTAGGCACTGACAGATGAGGGAGCTCTCCATACTAAAAGGAGCCTTAGCATGCCATTTCTATGATTTGAGACATGATATCAAATACCCATGATTATACTCCAACACTCCATTTTCAACTATTTCTCTTGACTCTAAAGATCTTCCGACTGTATCACTGTCCCTAAAAATTAAAGGTACTGGTTTACCTCATGGCTTGTAAGTCCCCTGGTAGATTTACAGATGTCAGACAAAAAGATTAGAAGATCTCCCATTACCCCTTACTACCTATAATCTACAGGACAACCAAGCACACCTATACTCCCTCGGACTCGAGATTGTTTCCCACCAAATCCTCTCTCTAATCTTTCAGTCCATTACAGAAGCTGGTAGTGATTCTGTCTACAATGGAAGAACCTCCCAAAGAACCTGGAAGTGAGAGTCAGCCCTTCCTGCCCTGTCTTCTTTATTTCTAGAACTGAAAAGAATAAAAAACCTGGAAGCCCCACTTAGCAGCCGCTTTTGCAGTCTGTGACTTAATTTAAGGAAGTATTCTACGAAACCTCTGAAGAGAATCTAAATTTAGATTAAAGTCTTTCACCATCAATGCCAGCCTCTCAGCGAGGGAACCCACATGCAGAGCAGTGTAGTGGGGAGGAAGAAAAAACAATGTTAAAAAACATATAAATGTCTTATCATTGAAGGAAGTGAAGCTGACACTATTCAACCCAAAGAGGTATTTCATCACCAACATCTTAATTCTTGATAAAGTGGTAGTATACAAAAACTTTTAGGGAAAGAAACAGTGAAATAAGGAAGACAGTTTTTCTTTACAAGATTTCTATTAAGAGAGCAATAAACTACTATGTATAGCGGGATGTCTGTAATGATAAAATCAGGCATTGATACTGCAATCAACATATTGTCTAAAACAGAGTTTTCTGACATTGAACCAGATGGGAGGGAAAAACCATCTAACTTACTTACGGGTACTATTTCCTCAACACCCTGCTCTTCCCAAAGTGTCAATTTAGATCTTCCACTCTGAGATGATAAGAGTCAAGGCAAAAAACTGGTATGACTAGAGATCAATGATAATTAACATGGAGATAATGCTACTTTCTATGCATTTTTAAATCTTGCCAAGTAAGGTTGATCCACTGAAAAGCTAATCTTACCCAATGTTCCATTCCCAAAATAAAATTAAAATACTATATATAATTTTTAAATCAACGTTTAGCAGACCGATCCTATTTCTACTCCAAAGTGACTTCTGTTTTGCAAGCCGTTATCTGTAGATAGATTTCAGCAGATAACTGGGTAAAAGATAAAAAGAAGAGAGTGATATTTTCTCTGTTCTTTAAGATTTGCATCCTCCTCTTTCCCCACCCCCAGTCAACTGGGAAACACTCCCAGATTCTTCTCAAGCTTGGTTTGGAAGTAAAGCTCAGCCTTGATAAACACTCAGCCCAGGAAATGCTTTGGATCGTAGACCACTTAGAATACTTAGTTTGTCCTTTCCCGAGAGGTCTCTTTTCAAACTCAGTCTGATAGGCGATTTGGTGGTTTTATATTTTCACTAAAACCTCCTGGAACATTGCTGAGAGATAAAATCATAGCAGTCTGGAAACTATATAAATGGTGGAGAGAAGCACCACACCCAAGGTCAAGCTCCTCAAACTTCAGGGGAAAACTCTTGTTCCAAGGAGCTCAAAAAGGACTCCCTGCAGGAATCAGGGAGTGGGGGGAGGGGACAGTGTACACTCCTGGTGCCACTGTGCATGTCACCTTCACTGCACCACCTGGTCAGCTACTTGATGCCGTCAGCAGCAAACAATGCTGGAAACAAGGAAAAGAACTAGAACCTGGCTTTAGTATTTTTGAAATGTTAGCGTCCTTCACTCTGCACTACTAAAAGGCTCACTCGATCACACTGACATCAACCATACCCCAGAGCATGTGTTTTTTTTTTTTTTTTTTTTTTTACATAATCATAATTTCACATCACTTCTCTTGTGTCTTTTGGACAACCACTGGTGTTGTACTTGGGAACTGTTCAAAATGTCTCTATGATCCAACAATTTTCTATTTTAGCAAATTCTCTCCTCAACTTGGTTCATGAGTTCAAAGGCTGTTTAAGCAGAACCACAAAATGCTCTATCTCAAAATGACAACCAGTTTCATGAAACTGAATAAAATGTGAAGCAAAGTTCTTTCACGGAGAGGATGGTGGGAAAGGCTGGGGACCAAGCCAAATAGAAACACAGCACAGGGCTAACCTAACCCAAGAATTTTCAAACTTTTGGAAGTCAGCGAAACTTTATTTACCTTTTCATGGAATTGGAAGTACAGAGTAACATTTCAAAAATATATTCGCAATAAATAACAATAAGGCAAAGTTTACTCTGATTTTTAGTAAATAACTAGTAGAGGTATAGGCCAAGTTATAAATGGTAATAAAAAGTATTAGGTTGGTAAGAGGGGGTGGAAATTTGGGTAGAACAATATTCTCTTCCTCTTTTATACTGTTACTAGTCTGTGTTACAACAGAGCTGGAGCCATTTTCCCTCCACACAACCCTTGAACTGATTGCTTTCTGGGAAAGCTGACTGAACATAGAGATCCTAACTGAATAGTGGTGAGAGTTTAATTTGCAGACAAAAAAGGAAAGAACTAGATTTGGAAACAATCTTTCCACCAACTTATAAAGTGAGAAGGCATGCAATTTCCCAAAGTAGTTAAACTTTAGTCCACTTACAAAATACTCTCAGCGAAGCCTTAGGCAAGCGAGCCCCTACCCTGTGCTGGGAACAGCTGGGTGCTGAGTTACCTCATTTACTCTTTACAACAACCTGGTGAGGTAGATATTGTCTAGGCTTAAAGATGAAATGCACGATTTGGCCACAGCCACTGGTATGTGGTGGAACTGGGTCACTGACTCCTTTGCACTCTGCCATCTCCAAAATGGGGCCAAGAATACCTCGTGAGTTTGTTGAAAAGAAGGAAATATAACTCATGAAAAGTGCTTAGCATAGTTGCTGCCTGGCAAATAGTAAAAGTTTCAATAATTCACACATAGCTTTATTATTATTAACCCAAAGTCACCCAGCTAACCAAGCAGCAGAGCCGGAATGGAAACCCAGGTTAACTGCACTCCAAAACCCGTACTCTAACTGGTGTTCGCTTTAGAATACTAGTGTATAGTTTGCCAACATGACCTAATTTCCATAAAAAAAGCCAAAGGACAGAAGGGGCACTCCAAAGAATTATGTCCCGATGCTGAAGTTTTAAAGCTAGCACTTGGCAGAATCTCATTCTAGAATATTTTTGGAGAGACTCGAAGCTTTTGGTGTGAAGGTTGCACAGCTCCAGGGCAGAAGCAAGGGAAGGGAAACGGGACAGTAGCTTCCACAGGATCTGCCTCCCTACCCAAGCAATTCCCTCCCGTGTACTTTAGTTCTGACCTACTTTGCCCACAGAAAGATTTTAAACAGTACTTGACTGTAAATGAAAGTAGGCCCAGGGTCAAAAAGAAAAAAAAAGAAACCACTACACAAATACCAACTTACCATTGACTGGAGAAGCCACAGTTGGGCTCCAATTAGTACTGCTAAGAAGGTTTTAAGAAAGTATGTTACAACAAACCAGCAAGATACTAAAGTGAGTGTATCAGAGGAAGGGCCATTTATTTTTAAGATGTCCAACATCAGTTGGTACTTACCATATTTGCTTACTTAAAGGCACTTCTTATCTACTTACAATGGTTTTACAAGGGCCAAATAGGAACCTGATGTTAACTTTCTAACAATTCATAGAAAGGGCAACAGTATTTCCTTCCTCTGGTCTCTGTCCCCTTCATTGTGCCCACAGCATTATACCTGCCAGGCAACCTAGCACACAGTAGTTATTCAATAAATGTTTTTTAAAAGAAACTCTGTAAACCATTTAGTCCAAACTTAGCCCCAGTAAAGGAGTCCTAGTAAAACACCCTAGAAAGACTATCATCTGGCATCTGCATAAACACAGGAACACATTACTTTGTGAGGGGGCCTAATTTATTCCCTCATTAGACAGCACTCTCTTCATCAAGTTCCTTTCCAAGTAGCAGCAAAAGCAAAGATATCAGGACTTTCGTTCTCTTGTGCACTTGCCCTGTGCACCCTTCCAGCATCTTCCATGGATAGGAAGTAGCCAAGCCAGGACTGGAACCCAGGCTGATTGTCTCCAGTGCCTGACCCTTAGTTATCACACGAATCCATTCACTGGATCCCTGGGCATGACAGAATAAGCTCTTTCTTTCTACCCAGCAGATCTCTAAAATTAGAATTTATCATCTCATTTCCTGATCTAATCTCTCCAACTTCTCACCACTGCTACCAGACCCCTGCCCATACCCCTCACCCTGTCACAGAAGCCAGGTGTCTTCTGTTTCCTTTACCCACCCGGCACCTCTGACTTCGGTCTGACCTTCAAAATGGCCAGGCGCTTGTTCGACTGTTTTTGCTTGTGCTGTTACAAATGGGCCCTCTGCCTGTCCCAGTCTTTCCAGAGCCCATTCAAATTTGGCCTCCCCAGAAGCTAGACATCTTCAGGGCCCTTTTTATTGTTACTTAACTGTTTCTAGTGAATGTCTCGCTTCTCTATGCACTGTTAAGCTCCTAGTAGAGAGTGTTTTTTTTTTTCAATACTCTTCTCATCCTGCGATACTAATTATTGAGCACTATGCTCAATAATGAGAAAAGCTAGTATATATGGTTTTGGTGTTTATCTTCCTTTAGAAATAACTTGACTAGAAAATGAGTATCAAATTCTATTGCAAAAATGAGCTTTAATGTTAAAAATTAAGCCTCCTTTAAGTAACAAAGTACCTATTTCTCCTTTATATTTTTCAATGAGTATATATTTCTTTTTAAAAACTATATATACATGCTATATTTGTGTAGTAATATACTGGGGCAAAATGCATGTGTCTGGTATTTATTTAAAATTATCATTCTTTAATTAGATGTTCTTTTGTTCTTTAACAAAGTATCAGATAATCTGAATGGGGTTCATTCAAAGTGTTGTACATTTCACAGCTGTTAAAAAGAAATAGGCTGTATCAATCAGGAGAGGCTGGTTCAATGCAGAAACAAATTAACATAACAGAGGTTTATTCCTTGCTCTACCTACATGTGTAGCATAGCCTGGGTCTGAGGGGGTGTGGGGAGGGAGGGGCATCCTCAACTCCACATAATCATTCAGGGCCCCAGGCTGATAGAGGCTCCACCACATGACACACAGCTTCAGGGTGCTCCATCGCAGAGCTGGAGGTTCTTAATACTTCAGCCCTGAAGCGGCGCAAGTGACTTCTCACAGTTCACTAACCAGAACTAGTCACATGGTCCCACCTAATGCAAAACTGCTGGGAAAAGCTGACAAGCACAGGGATAGTCGTAGAGTAGGGAATGTCTCTGCCACAGAGGCAGCTCAGGACATAGCAAAATGGAGCAATCCTGATCTATATTATAAAAAATAAAAAAATTTAAAAAGCAAGGTACACAATGCACATACTACACTATCATCCGTGTTAAAGAGAAAGAGAGAGGGAAAGAGTGAGAACAAGAGGGAACATAGAAAATCTCTGAAATACAGGAGAAACATAATGCCATGATAAGAACGGTTATTTCTCTGGAGGCAAGCTCACTGACAAGGGATAGAGAGAAAAGGAGACTTAATGGCTACTCTTTTATACCACATGCATGCTTTATCTATTTAAAAATACTACCTAAAATAATTTTTAGGCTTTGATGTATGCTTCAAATTAATGAGTTTTTCTTTTCTGAATAAAGTCCAATCTATTCTAGTATAAGAAAACACTAAATCCTTGACTCATACTGCTTGAAATCAAACACCTGGAGTAACCATGACAAAATCATACCCTTTTGTAAAGGTTTGCTGAGAGGTCTTGAACTGGTTTCTGTCTACTCTAAATATAAACAGCACTACAATGCAGGTGATATGAAAAGTACTTAAGTTGATAAATTGTCTCGTTTTGGGAATAATTTTACTTATATTTCAATTTAGGTACCATTTTCTAAAATAAAACTCCTTTTCTAAAATAAAAATGTATCTTTTGTACCACTAAGCTGAACCCTATACAGTAGATAAACCCTCCAGGGTTTCCAAAAAAACCAACACTGCTGTTACAGAATACATTAAAATACAGAATGCACTGGGACGCAGTCTTTTGTAAAATTATAATCAACACCCTCAAATAATATCCAAATGCTTCACATGCCAGATGTGCAAGAAGACAGCCTTTGGGGCTTATGGTAAGGTAACCCAATGGTACATCTGTTCCTCTCATGTGGTTGTCTTAAAAGTAGAATCTTGCCAACATTCAGCTGATGAGGTAAGCCATAAATAATGCAGTAAGTAAACAAGTCCCCAAGAAGACTTCCATAATTCATTTCAATATTAATATCAAAAAACAGGCCTTACAAAAACATAGGCTTATACTACCCCATTCACAACATTCTAAATACCAGGCTCCTAAGAAAAATGGCACTCTACCAAGGCTATATGATACCCTTACAGATTCTACTTCTAAATTTATGCTAACCATATTACATAGCAACTTTTTACTATACCGAGTAGGTACTTAAATAGCCTGTAACTATCACTCAAGCTCTACAATATACTGTCCACATTTAAATTTTAGTGGAAAATCAACTGCCAGGCATTGCTTTCAAATATCAACATTATACTTTCTAAACTGAATGTGTTTGGGTGTATCAAAGGCATTTTCCTAAGCAGGCTTTCTGCCAATAATTCATGCTATTCTAAAAGGTTACAGGCACTATCACTTAACCTCCCTTTAGCTTCCAAACAGGTTTTTTCAACCAACAGTAATGACTTCCAAAAACATACCTCATATTTTTTCTAAATCGCTGAAGAAAAGTAAATAACCAAAGTTGCCAAGCCTATCCTGGGTCTTGTATAATCCATTATTTAAACCTACAGAGTGAATTAGTGATTATTAAATTTCCAATACTGCAACACATGAGAGCAAATCCGATGTTAAGTTTAGGACAAAAACAAAAATGAAAAGAAACTTTAGATCGCAGTGGATTATGTTTAAACCAAAGACAGATGGCATAAATTTGTGGGTATGCAAACAATTTCCAGGAACTTTCAAGTCAGAGGCAGCCATAATACCATATATCATGGATTCTAAGACACATTTTTTCATATTTTAACATCTCTGAAATCTTCAAATGAATCACACGTTGTAATGTAATTACTGGTGTTTCTTTTTTAGTGGTACATAAAACAATGGTTCAACATTCAAGCAAAGTCATCCTAGATTTGCTGAAATAAGACAGTGTTAATAGTAGCTAACATGTATTGAACATACTATGTACCAGACAGTGCATGTGGATTATTTCATTTAATACCCACAACAACACTCTGAAGTGGTTCCAATTATTTCTCCTATTTTTATAGCCAAGGAAACTAAGGAATGAGATCACTTGTCTAAAGGCACAGGTTGACTCTAGCCCAGTCCTTCACCACCCACCTCACCGACTCCACAGATGCAAGAGCTCGGGGTTTGAGGGAGCCAATCATTCCTCGGAGCTCAAGTTCAAACTTCAGCCAAGCATCTAATAGGAGTGAAAATACAGAGCTCTAAATATCAAGAATAGACATTAATTCGAAGCATTTATTATAGGGAAGGGTTGGTAATCACTTATCTTATAAAAATTATATTCTTGCATAAAAACAATTATCTTGCTCTTTCTATACACCCTGAATTCAATCACGTAATTAGCATATATTTTTCTTTCTTAAAAATACCCTATTATCTCTAGAGAAATAATTTAAGAATGTATTCCTATAATCAGAACCTGAATTTTGTTTAAAAATAGTCCCAAATAAAACAACACTATACAACAATCCAGGAACATTCTACAATATAAACTTATAATGAAATTTATTGGGATAAGTTCACCAAATATGAAGGTACCATTCCCAACCCTCCCTTGGCAAGAGTTCTTGGCACTTTTACAAAAATACATCTTTTGTTTCACAGTACCTCGAAGAAGGTATACTTCTTTTACAGAAGTGCATTAGATGGTAGCTTTACCTTACTTATACTCAACATACACAAAGCTAACATTAAAAATTTATAAGAAAACAATTGACACTGTTGCTGGGACTGCAAATTAGTACAACCTCCTTGGAAAACAGTATGGAGATTCAAAGAACTATAAGTAGACCTACCATTGATCTAGCAATTCCACTACTGGATATTTACCCAAAGGAAAAGAAGTCATTTTATCAAAAAGATACCTATACTCAAATGTTTATTGCAGCACAATTCACAATTGCGATGATGTGGAATCAACCCAGGTGCCCATCAATTCATGAGTGGATTAACAAAATGTGGTATATGTATACTATGGAATACTACTCAGCCATGAAGAATGATAAATTAAGGCCTTTTGCAATAATTTGGATAGAAATGGATACCATTATCCTAAATGAAGTATCTGAAGAATGGAAAAACAAACACCACATGTACTCACTATTAAATTGGAACTAACCCATGAGCACACCTGTGCAGAGAGGGAAGTAAAACTCAGTAGAAATCAAGCATGGGGGGAGGGGTGGGTAAGGGAGTGGGGAATGGGTGAAAACCTACCTGATGGGTACAATGAACACTATCTGGGTGATGGGCACACTTATAACCCTGACTCAAGCGTAACAAAAGCGATCCATGTAACCAAAAACATTCGTAACCCCATAATATTTTGAAATAATAATAATAATATATATACACACACACACATGCACACACACACACAGAGCTTCAGAAAATGAAATTAGCAATTAACTCCCCTGGTTTTATCAGTTTTTTTCTACCTATATTTTTCCATTGTTCCTAAAATATGTATTTAAAATATGTATTTCTATTATTTTTAAAATATGTATTTGCTTAGTTATATTTTTTATCAGTTTCTTATCCTCTTTGGATTGAGGCTGAAATACAAAAGCAAGCAAATATAGAAAAATAAAGAATAAACTTTTCTGGAAAAAAAGAAAAGAAAACAATTGGTATCATCCAGTTATTTGTTGATCACTCTCCAGCATCCATTTTCCTACTCCCCCAAATGTCTCAATCTTGTATTTTGGGTGGGACTAACCCCATGACTAGATTCAAAGATAGACCCTAATTGTCCAACCGGCACAACCCACTGTCCTAGTCACAGTGGTTGGTGCAGAGATCAACACTTGACCCAAATTAGGCCAATCAGACAAGAAGGAAAGATTGAACTCCAGGACCAAGCTGTGAAGGAAGTGGACTTCTAACTACTTTTGCTGAATTTAAAGCTAGACACAAAGAGCCATGGGAGCTGCTGGCAGCCACCTTTTGAGCAAGCATAAGGGGAAGGGATGGTCATGATGGTTCTGAGGTCACAGCACCAAGAAACAAAGAGAAGCCAAGTCCCTGCCTGGCTATTGGAACTACTTTTGGATTTCCCAGTTAATTAATTGGCTAAAATTCTCTCTATTGTGCCAATTTAAGCTAGGTTTTCAGCTACTTACATCTGAAAGTATCCTGTTTTTTAAAAATAATTTTTAAAAACCAGTATCAGGAAGTGCAGTATTATAAACAAAAGACAGAACTACGACAGTGGAATTGGCTGAAGAAAGGAGGCGGGGTAAAGCCAATGAACACCCTCCTAAGCCAGCAGAGGATTTAACTATTAATATCTTTATTACCTGAGAAAGAAACAATCAGACTGAGGTCTGATGTGGCCACTAAGACTACAGCAGCACTAAGGGACTTGGTAGGAAAGATTCAAGATAAAGAAATGCAGTGAAGAGGGAGGAAAAGAGGCCCTTTCTGCTATAAATTACAATCCAGGGGACCCAAGAGCCAGGATGAAGAGAGGGAGGGAAGTGGAAGACTTAGCAGGAGGCACGACTTGGGCATGGAGTGGGCAAAAGTAGCCTGCCCCCGACACCTCTCCCAAACACTCTTGTTAAATATTCTTAGCCTGAAAATGGGAAACATCATTCAAGATGCAACTGCAAAGCTTGGGCAAGGGGCAAATGAATGCTGTCCCTCCACCCCAACCAGTTATTCCCAATTACCCTGAGGAAGAGGCTAAGGAGAAGGCCAGAAAACCAAAGGCTATGAAGATGGGCCAAATTCTAGACTTTAGAAAATTTCAGGCTTTGGTTCAAGCCCCTGGAACTGTCCAGAAGCCCAGGATAAAGTAGACTAGGTTTTTAGGGTGTCTTACAGTCAAAGAAGCCCCAAGCCTGGCTGACGACAGCCTGTGTTGCCCAATCCCTCATCCCTCATCATGTCAAGTGGCCTACTAACACTAGACTGTCTACAGGGCGGCAGTGCCCAACTCAGATGCGGCCACAGGACCCAACCACCAAGGAGAGCATTAATTCCCTCATTCAACAAGTGTTTGTGAACCAGCGCCTAACACCAGCATCTGCCAAGCAGTGTGAAGTGGAGATACAGAAGTAAACAAGACAGCAAAGCCCCTAGCTTCATGGAAATTATTTACATACCAGGAACAGAGACAGAAAATAAAATTGATTGGACATCTAGATGGATGATGTGCATAAGTGATGACTACTGTGAAGATAGTAGTACAGGCTGAGAGACAGTGAGAGAGGGAGTGACTATGATGGGATGTCAGGGAGGATCTCCCTTAGGTGGTGACATTTAGGCTGAAACCTGAAGGACCAGAAGAAGCCATAGAGAATCAAGAGGAAGAGCATTAGGAAGGGAGGGAGGGAAGAAAAAAAGATAAATAATTCATGCAAAAGCCCTAAAGCAAGACCAAGCTTGCCATGTTTTAGGACCAGGGTGGTGGCTGTAGCCTAGAGAATAAGGCAGAGAGTGGCACAGAGGCCAGAGAGGTAAATGGCAGGATCATGGGGATAGTTTGATTTTATTCTGAGTAGGATGCCACTGGAGGGCTTTAACGAAGGCAATGACATGATCTCATTTATGCTCTTAAAAGATTTTGAGACGGCAAACAGTTCAGTGGGCAGGGGAGGGGCAGGTGTGGCTGTAACGGGATAGTGCAAAGGAACCTGGAGCATGGCGCAGTTCTGCATCTTGATTGTGGCGGTGGTGACATGAATCTACACATGTGATAAAAATACATAGAATAGTACACACATACGCACACAGTGCACATATAACTGGTGAAATCTGAATATGCTCTGTGGATTGTATCAATGTCGATGGTCAATTTCCTGGTTTTACAGATAAATCTTACAAACGTAACAGTGAACAAAAGAAGCCAGTTTCAAGAGTGCATACAGTACGGTTTCGCCAATATCAAGTTCAAAAACAGGCTGTTATGAGTCAGGATAGTGACTACCTTTGGGGGTTGGGAGTAGAAACTAGGAAGGAGGTATTCTCAGGATTGTGGGGGCATTCCAGGTTCCAGCAACGTTCTATTTCTTGATCTAGGTCAGGGTTTCTCTAACACTATTGACATTTTGGACTGGATAATTCTTTGTTATGTGGGTCTGCATTAGAGGATGTTAAGCAGTATGCCTGGCCTCTACCCACTAGATGCCAGTGGTACCCACAAAGCCATGGCAATCAAAAATGTCTCCAGATGTTGCCAAATGTTCCTTAGGGGGTAAAACTGCCCCCACTTGAGAACCACCAATCTGGATGCTAGTTACACAGGTATGTACAGTTTATAAAATATCAACTGTATACTGCCCTTTTCTGTATGTGTACGAAATTCCAATATACAGAAGCAGGGAGACCATTTAGGAGACTACGGTAGGTATGTAAGTAAGTAGTGACAATGCTTACGACTAGAATGGTAATAGTGGAGATGGAGAAAAGTAGAAAGATTCAGGATGTGGTTTATGAGGCAGAAGTAACAACGTCTAGAGCAAGAAAGAGAAGAGAATCAAAGACACCAAATTTTTTGGTCTGAACAAGTTACTAGTTGATAGCATCACTTACTAAGATGGGACAGACTAGGGTCAGAGCATCTTGGGCAAAGATTGTGGGGCTGATAAAACCATGAGTTGTCCAGAGGCAATCGATGTGCTATTACTGTACAAGAGAATGTAACATATGCTCTGGACCAGAAAAGACTATATATTTCCCATTCTCAACTCTTTCAAATATTAGTCTTCAACTTGGTTTTCTGGTCTCTCTCCATCATCATATGATGCTGTCTTGGACATGATTAAACTTGTCATTGGCCATCCCTAAGTCATCAGACCATGAGAAACTCCATCTTACCCTGTCAAGGATGACTGTCCAGCCTCACTGTGTTGCCGAGCTGTCATTGGAGCAGACAGTGAAGGAGCTGCACTAGCCAGGAGAAAAGGCAATATTAGCAGCAAATCTCTTTTCATCTCTACTTTAGAATTAGCATAAACATGGACTTCTGTAACTAATCTTTTAAACATCTCTGAAATAGAGAAATAACTAACATCATAGCAGGATGGTTTTGGTCACAAGTAACATCTAAATAAAAAAGGGCAAGCAGCAGCTGTCCAAGCAAAAGATGATCATGTTTAACTAGAACGGGGGTAACAGACATGAAGAGAAGGCAAATTCCAGATAAATTCTGGTGGCAGAAACAAGAGAACGTGAACATAAATTAGGTATGAAGAATGACAATGAGTCCTAATTTTCGGTTTGAGCAACTGGGTAGATGTAATGAAGTGAGGAAGACCAGAGAAGGCGGGCGGCTTCTAGGGGTAGGGTGGGGGCAAGAAAACTGTCCTGGACGTGTTAAGCTTAAGTTGACTAGGCATGTTAAGCTAAGGACAACTACTTAGGGAGAAGAATGTCACATTTCTAACCTTGCATAATTACACAGAAAAAAGGCTATCTCACAAAAAAAAAAGAAAGAAAGAAAAGCTTGTTTCACTAAAGCCTATGAAGAGTTCAATCAATGTCCCATGAGTAAATTTAGGCCTTTTCTTACACTTAACTATTGATTATTATAAAGCATATAAATTTATTATAGTTGGATTATGTGTGCCTCTTAAGTATTTTCATGCCTGCACGTGAGACGGTTATCCATTCAGGACAAGAAAAACCATCCTTTTCTCTTCTGAACAAAGAGTTCTTACAGAATAAAACAAATTGCATGCTATATTTTTAACCTAGAAATACAAACACATACCAAAAAAAAAAAAAAAAGCCCTTTTTGAGCTTGGCTTGCTGTCTTGACTCAAGTGAGTAAGGAGCTATATATGAGAACCCTCCGAAATCTATGACACACTCACTGTACAGACCTAAGGCATTAGTATCACTGACATGTAAGAACAGACATCGAGCAATTCTGAAATCTGTAATTTGTTGGTAATATATATAGAAATACAATTGAGTAAAACTTTGGACTTTTTATCCCAAAGATCTAAGAGGAAAAAAAGGCAATATATTACATGGGGTTGCCATATTTTCTACTTCAATAGAGTCCAATATCAACGGTTCCTTTCTAGGAAATACTAAAATTAAAAGCAAGCTTTTGAAGTTTACAGCAAACATACTGATTTCCAAATACTTGGGAAAATACTAAAATTATTATTACTGGCATATGCAAGCAAGCATTTCCCCCCCCCCTTAGGGATGAGATTATTTTACAAAAATAGGTCAGAGATAACCCCAAATGACATTCCAATAAATTATATAAACCAGCACTATTATTCAGAATCAACACCACAGTTTTTCAAAGAATTCACTATATGAACTAGGTCTAAGGAGCTCCAAATTTCTGAACCTGGAAAGAATCATTTGACCTTACTTTAATATGCTAGAACAAGCCTTTTGGGGCTTGAGGGTCAGGGTTGGGGGCAGGGGGTCTTAGTATCAGAATAAACATACCCTCCAGGAAAATAAGTTTGTTCACAGCTACAAGACAAGTATGCCAAAGTATTTCGCTCTGTAGAACCCAAGAACCTTCCTGGTGAGGAAATACCTATAAACATGGGTATATGCTTTGAAATGCTATTTTAGTCCTTTAAAATACATTGAGCACAATCATTTTGAATTTTCAGAATACTTAACATTTTAAAACAATGGTTACTATTGGCAGTTAATGTACTTACTAGTTGCTCTAAGAAACTCTTTTCCTCTTAAGAACTTTTTAATGTTTTTAATTGAAAAGCAATATATGTTCAAGAGGTAGAGGGAAGGGAGGAGATTAAACAATACAAAAGGAATACGATGAAAAGAAGCCTCTCTCCAGTTCTCCTCCAGGCCCTGAGTTCTCCTCAGAGGAAATCACAATGTTTTCAACCCTATCCTTCCAGTGATAGTCTACGCAAATATATCTATGAATTTCCCCTTTTATTTATATTGTTTTATTACTTAAATAGTAATACATACACTATCCACTCTTCTGAATCATGCTTTCTTTTCCTACTCAATAACATATCTTAGAGAATGTTCCACATCAGAATATAAAGCACTATCTTTTTCTTTTAAACAACTACACATCCTTGGGGATACACAATAATTCTTTTAAGTAGTTCTCTGTTGATTCACATTTAGGTTGATTTCAGTCTTTTGTAATTTCAAACCATGCTGCAATGATTTTGCACAGAAGACTACATAAATGTGTGAATATATCTGTAAGAAAAAAATCCTAGGTTCAGAATTGGTAGATCAAAGGGCATATACAGTTATTATCTGACAGAAAGTACCTACGGTATCAATTTGCATTCTCCACCAACAGGGTGAAAGACCTTTCCCACACCCTTATCATCACAGAAGATCTTCAAACTCTTTGGTCTGCCAATTTGCTAGATGAAAATCTGTTTCACACTTAGTTTTAATTTGTATTTTGTTTAGTATGAACAGGGCTGATTGTCAATTAAAACATAAATTTTTTTTTTTTTTTTGGAGACAGAGTCTCATCTCACTCTGTTGCCGGGGCTAGAGTGAGTGCCGTGGCATCATCCTAGCTCACAGCAACCTCAAACTCCTGGGCTCAAGTGACCCTACTGCCTCAGCCTCCCAAGTAGCTGGGACTACAGGCATGCACCACCATGCCCAGCTAATTTTTTCTATATATTTTTAGTTGTCCAGATAATTTCTTTCTATTTTTTTTTAGAGACAGGGTCTCTCTCTTGCTCAGGCTGGTCTCGAACTCCTGAGCTCAAACAATCCGCCCGCCTCGGCCTCCCAGAGTGCTAGGATTACAGGCATGAGCCACCGCGCCCGGCCCAAAAAATAAATATTTTTTAAAAAGAAAAAAATGGATATTTGGGAGAAAATAGGGCTGAGCATCTTTTGACGCATTTAAAACCTATTTTTCATTTTCTTTTCATGAATTGTCCATATTCTTTGCCTATCAGGTTACTGGCCTTTTTCTAATTGATTTTAAAAGCTATTTGCATAATAAGAAAACCAGACTTTCATTTTCATATCAATTGCAAATTTTTTCCCAGTTTGTCTTGGCATATTGATGTTATCCTATTTTTACCACGGAGAAATTTTCTATTCAGCTACTTTATTCTGTTTTATTGCTTATAATTGTTTTTCACCTGACCTTTTGGGTTTTTAAAGACATGCAATATCACCTGCAAATAACAGCAATTTTGTTTCCTGCTTTCTGATGTCTTTCTCTAGTTAACAACCATTTTGACGGTATACATTCCGCATTGTTCCTGATTTTAATGGGAATGCTTCCAAGGTTTCACCATTTAGAGATTATAGTGGCTTTGGCTTGTAACACTATTTCTCTAAGGAACTTTCTGAATACATAGTGAATTTATCAATTCATTGTATTATTTTTCCATGTTTATCAATTGGTTCTATTTTCCTCAGCATCAAAGTACATCATTGGCTTTCTTATCTACATATTATTTAGGAATGAGAGATGATGGGAATCTATGACTGTATTTACGTTGTGTTATCCTATAAATAATTCATAACTACTCATTAAAATATTTAATCCATCTTTATCAGGTCCTTGTGTGACATAAAAAGGCACATTTCTCACATTACATATAAGAAAACTGAGTCATGAAAAGGTTATAATTCTATGCACCCCCTATCTTTATTGTGGTACTTTTCTGAGTGAGAAATAAAATTAGACCTTCTGATTCTCGATCCAGTGTTTAAGCCTTAAGAAAGCACCATGGCATTTAGAGAGCTCAGCAGATGCCCAACACACAAAGAAGAAAGCAGGCTGCCACCTAAAACCCGCAGCTTCACAACATTCTCTTCCAGACTCCTGAAAGCAACCTCCGAGTTGGACTCAGAAGCTTAAAACATCTGAAATGCATCACCCAGCAGCCAGCATAATAGGTTCATGCTCAGTGATACATGATGTTGCCGACATTCCTCAGCCAATTAGAATTCCTTTCAGCTGCAGTGGAGGTGAACACAGCTGGAATTATAGAGTGGGGCGCATCACCAGATGCATTGATTGTACATTATTTAAGCCTTGTTTTAAAACAATAAAAGGTTTTTTTCCTTTAATCCAAAGATGTGAAAACAACATTCCACTTAGCTTAAATATCTAAATGGATTAAATTGCATCTGTAGACAAAACAGTAATTCTAACATTTTAAAAAGAAGACATCCACCTCACTATGCGCTTTTGTTTTTCAAACATAGCTTGGCAGCTCTCCTTCAACTAGAATGGCCTTAGGGACTTCAGTCAGAGTAAGAGTGTCCTGGACAACAATTTTTAAATTGGGGGCTTACATTTATAAATTCATTCATAAAACAGTAAGCAAAACAGTAATTCAAGTTATTCAATGACCAAAAAAATTTCCTGTATTCCTTATTTGTTTAAAAATATTTAACCTCTAAAATGGCTTTGAAATTACAAAAATTTGATCCAAATAAGAATCCTACAAGTTAGGCTTTCTCAACCAGAAAATCAGAGCATTGTGAAAATATCAAATTATTTCATCCATTTGGGGTTTTTTGAACCACTCAATAAAATGCACAATTCAGCTATTTTAACTTTAAACCAGTGCCCACAAATGTGTTACAAAACAGCCAGTCAAGTTAACTGGACCATTGAGCTGATGTTGAAATTTATGTGTCTTTCTTTTTTTCTTTCTTCCTTCTTAATTCATGAGGAAATTCTTCATAAGTAATTCAGCCTTCAGAAACTCTTCTGTTTCACCCAACGTTCCCCACTAGAACCTGACATTGTGACTGAACCAAGAAAATGAACATTTGTGGAAGAGAAGGAAAAACCTGACATCCAGAAGTGACTTTCATGGTTGCAAAAATAGGAGTTTTAAACTCTGACAAATAGACTTGAAGTAAAAAAATTCTGGTTTGATAAATCAAAACTATTGTAAAAATACAGATAGAAATAAAGCATATGTAGCCGGGCATGGTGGCATGTGCCTGTAGTCCCAGCTACTTAGGAAGTTGAGGCAGGAGGATTACTTGAGCTCAGGCATTGGAGGCTGCAGCGAGCTATGATGATGCCACTGCACTCAGCCTGGGCGACACAGACAGACCCTGTCAAGAAAGGAAAGAAAGAAAGAATATGAAAGATTTCATGTCTAAAGTCAGTTAGGTGGGCCAAGACGATTAAAAGGAGAAAAATGGATTTGGAAAAAGAGTGTTTTAAAAAGACAACACAAATGTAATCAAATCACAAAAACCAATGACAACCTGTATTTGGCAGAATGTGATTCCTCTTAAAGAATAAATGCAGTTTAAGTTTTGCAACAGCATTTGATCTAACCTATCCTATGCCTTTAGATAATTCAGCTCAAAGAATTGCCTTCACTGTCCCTTCTTAAACTTGAGGCAGACCCTCAGGAAAATGTCATGCGAACTCAGATGCAGAGCATGGCTAGAAACTGATCACTTATTCCATCTCAACTGTCTTATGATTGTTAAAAGTTTTGCCTGCCTTACATAAGTGAGGTTCTTTGCTGTTACAAATTGATAAAGTCAACCCTCTTAACAGTTTTCTTAATCTTTCTTAAGAGAAACTTAACTATTTTGAATCAGTTGGGTCACCTAACCATTATTGATCAATGAAAGTTATTACCAGCTATTACTACAACTATTTCGTTCCAACTTGCATCATCTGAATACCAAACACAAGCCAGCCTTACATCACATGTGCTACAACTTTAAAAATAGCCTCATATTTCCATATGCTATCAAGGAAGGTCTCTTTCCCCCCTCTCTACTTGGAATTAGAATTTTTCTCTCTTCACAATATGCAGTCATGCTCCAAAAGATATATTTAATAAAAACACAAGGAGGTATGAGGGTATTTCAAGGCATAAGAGCACAAAAAAGTTTAAGCACTTGGTATTTCAACTGATTAACATTAGAGTAAAATTGAATTTTCTTGAGGAGCACTATGGAACTCTTGGAGCTCAAAATTCCATTCTTTTACCCAAAGTGGCCTGAATAATGTATCTAGGATTCATTTGTGTACCACATAAGAACAAAGTTTTTGCAAATCCTGCTTGTTTTTAAATCGAAATGTTTCCAAAGTGTTTGATTTGCCCGTGAACTCTAAAGTGTCTGCAAGATAATGCTCTTTAACAAAGATCACTTGATTTTGCACATATTATGTTCCCAAACCTACTGAAACCATTTAAAAACTATTTTCCTATTAAAATACCACAAAGACATTCATTAAAATTATAACATTTTAAATATAAAGATTCAAACATTCTTCTGTTTAGACCAGGTTGCCAAAGCATTTCAGCATATTACCAAACAGTTTTCAAAAACAAAAAGAGTCCCCAAGGGGGGAAAAATCCTAAAAGTAATCAACATACAACATTAGTACTTGGCATAAATCAAACACAAGTGTTGTGCTTTAACACAAATTTCTGAATATCAGAATTGAGAACAACAGAAAGCATTTAAGTGCCTAACAGTAATTTGAAATAAGTAGGTAGCCAAATTGATACATCCTGTGGGGAGGAGGATCAAAGAATGTTACAATGGAGTTGAAATCTCATTTGATATATGAAGAAACTGAGACCCAGAAATGTTAAATAATTTGTTCCCTAACATGCCATTAATGATAGATCTGACCAGAATCCAAGTCTCCTAACTCTACATCTATTGCTCTATTCACCACCAAATACAATCATGGGCCCAAAAGTTCTAAATGCTCTTTTATGGCTGCAATGTCTTCATTGTCTTTGCACTGAATTATGCTCTGTGTGATATTCATTGATGGTTAGAATATCCCTTATTTTTAGAAGTCATTTTTTTCAAATAGCAAATGTGGAAATAAACTGTAAGACCCGTAACAAAAGCATTCAACTTTTGAAAGATTGCTACCCAACACACCATAAAGATGAGGCCAAAACCTATATCATTGTCAACAAAATCTCTAGTTGCAACATTTCCACATAAATTCCATGTACTGGCATTGCATGTGTACACAATCACTGCTAAGAGAGGACGATCAAACACAGAATCTCTCAGACCCTTAACAACATCTATGGGAGTTGGGGAAAGAGAAAAGGTGTTTCAGAAAAAACACTCATCATCTGATCCTTCCATATCAAATGCCATCCAAAAACTCGTTAAGCATTCCTGCATCTATTACATCCAAATTCCTGAATCTGAAAATAATTGGGGAGAAGGGCAAACCAAATCATCCCTTTCACGAGGAAAAGGCCCATATGTGCTAACTAGAATTAGTTAATATATACACACCTGATACAAACATTGTAATTAAAAACTATTCCTGCTAAAACAATCACATTTTACCAAAACTCACAAAATCAGTTACTTGCTTTTAACAAGAAAACTAAAACCAGTCTTATGTCAACTATAGATTACATTGTAAATCAGAACCGAATTAAAGTTGTCAGTAATTAAAGGTTTATAAGTATTACAATGTCAAAAAATGTGACTTTTATATAACCACAAAAATAACAATGTATACACTTTATCTACATAGTGAGAAGTGTTTTCTACCCACCTGGTATAAAGTACATTTCTCCAGAAGCAAAGATTCTAGGGATATACCTGTTACTTTACAAAACTAGAGTTTGGGTCTAAATCATTATCTAACATCTTTGTACAAAAAAAAAAATTCTTAAGTTGGATCATGCAACAATTATGGGCTTTCAAAGTAAATTTTAGTTCGAAAAAAATTACCTACTGTTGTTTTCATAGAGTTTACTGATGACTTTATGGTTATGCATCTGCCATAAAGTGTTCAAAACGCCCATTCTCTATTTGAAAGGACCTGACCAGACCCCGACTTTGGAGTTCTCACCAGACTGGCCACTGAACAGAAAAATCCGGGGGAAAATCCCTGACAAAGTTAGACTGAACTTTTTATTTCCTTTCTAGAACTGGAAATATTCGAGTTTGGAAAGTCCCAAAGCAGAACTGTATTTGCAACACTACAATCCAGCCTTAGGGATGCATTTAAACCGGCAAGTCCTGGAGGGTGAACTGGGAGGAGAGAGAGCACTGTATGTAGCACAGAGAGTAAGAAAGGGAAGATGAGGATGCAGAATTTCTGAAGCCCGCTAGGGAGGGGCACCTACAACAGACAGTTCGCATCTACACACAGCCAAACCACCAAGCCGCAGGCCCACAGCAGAGCGTCGCGCTCACCCTTGAAGGTGGCACTACAGAGCCACCTAGGAAACACGGGCATTTCATTGAAGACGAAACGAGAGTGAATCAAGGCGCCTGCGTTCGTGCAGCTGCCAAAGCCTCCAATGTGTGTGGGTGGGGATCAGCGCCTAACAGGGGCTCAAGCATGTTGAGTGCGGGGTGACGGTGAAGTGCTAGGCAGGAACGGTAAGAAGTGATGAAGCAGAGTCAAGAGTAGATAGTGGCCTGGCCCAAGAGAGAAAGGAAGTGGACCAGACTGAAGAGGTCTGGACCAGAGGGGAAGTGAGAAGAACAGGACTGGGAGAAGCTATAGGGTAGGACCGAGGAATTCCAGGCTGAAGGAAAGAAAGGGTAGAGGCCCCGAGACAGAAGCGAGGGGGCGGGGCTGGAGATAAGCAGGGGCGGGTCTAGGTAGAAAACGAGGGGCGGGGCTTGGTGGGAATAGGGGGCGGGGCC
>NW_012137969.1:1530020-1531255 GCF_000956105.1 Propithecus coquereli | reverse complement strand
CGCGCCGCTCGGTCGCCTGCCGGCCGCGGGCGCCTGGGGCCTGTACGCGGCAGGATCGGGGCTACACGCTCGCTCGGGCCGGGACCTGGGGGAACCGAGGCGGCTGGGACTACGCTGCCCGCACGCAGTCGCCCTCGGTCTTGGCCACAGCCTCTGGGCGAACCGACTTGCAGATGCGGACGCCCAGGCCCGAGAACGGAATTGCTTCCCCGGGTCTCAGACTCGCGGCTCCGGCTCCTGATGAGTAACTCAGAGGGTTGCGGGAGGCCGGGCCTGTTCCCACGCCGGGCACCTCGCGCGGGCGTGCAGGGCCCTTTCTTACTAAAGAGTTGCCGATCCTGCAAATTCAAGGGAGAGGCTTCTCAAAGAGACAGAGCCCCTTAGGTGTGCTCTGTTAACCCGTAACAAAGTTGCCAGAACCGCAGGAAGTGCCATGTATGGACAGGTAAACCAGATGAGAGACAGGGATAAAGGCGAGAGGGAGATGTTTGTTAAAATCCAATCTGTATACAATTTGACCAAACAGAAAGAAGCCTACAGTTTGTGTTTCCCCGCCTTCTGCTAAATTTCCCCTCCTCCCAGAGTTGCAGGTTAGAACTAAAAGCTCATGATGCTTTCTCCGGCAGACTTCTTTGTTAACACGTTATAGAGAGGAAATAATGTTATTAGAAAGGAAAAGCTGGGGTTACCAAACGTGGTTCAGACCCACTACCTAATTCTTTTAATGTACAATTCTTTTAATGTCTTTATTTGATTTGTGTCCCAACCAGGCTCTGGGCCATCCGCTGCCATCCCCTGCAGCCTTGGGCCTTTCTGGAAGTCACAGTCTTCAGAATGGAGCCATCTACCTAAAGCACCTGGCATACTGACTGCCTCAGGCTGAGCCCGTTGAAAGCAGAGGCTCTCGTGGGCTGGCTTCAAGGCTTCTCCTCTGTAAAATAAAAGGGTGGCCCTAGGCCATTTCTCTGGCACCTTGTGGCTAGGACTTTCAAGAATCCTAGTGAAATATCCAAGAAGAGAGAGTCCTTGGGTCTGAATAAAACCAGTCTCTGATGCCCCCAAGTAATCCCCATTCTTCTGTCAATCCAGTTAGAATTTCCCCTTCCTTTTTATTCCTTTATATAAGAAGTCTTTTCTTTCTAAACCAAACCCCTCTCTCTCTCTCTCTCTCTCTCTCTCTCTCTCTCTCTCTCTCTCTCTAGGCCCACAGCAGAGCGTCGCGCTCACCCTTGAAG
>NW_012137969.1:1521901-1529320 GCF_000956105.1 Propithecus coquereli | reverse complement strand
AAAAAAAAAAAAAAAATCATAGCTTAGCCTAGCCTACCTTAAAACATGCTCAGAACACTTACAGTAGCCTAGAATTGGGCAGAATCATCTAACATAAAGCCTATTTTACAATAAAGTTGTTATAAAGAATTTTGAATCAAAGTTCAAAATTTGAATTCTACTGAATGTGCATCATTTTCAGACCATTGTAAAGTCAAAAAATCGCAAATCTATCCTAAGCCAGAAACCATCTGTAGCTGCCGTTATCATTTAACTATAATATATATACCTAACAGTGTCTTTCAACACAGCCTGTACAAAGAAGCCTCCCTATGTAGAAGCTAATGTTTTATTCATTCAGTAAACATCAGCCACCTACTGTGTGGCTAGGAATAAGGAACACAAAATAATCAGTCATAGCTTCAGCATTCCAGAGGCTCAGGTAACTGGATGCAACAGACATGAACAACTGACGGTGGTACAGTGATAGAGATGTCTACAGAGGACTAGAACATGTTACAGAAAAATTCCACCTAAGAAGAGAGAAATGGGGACATCTCAAAAGGGTCACAGTGGACCTTGATCTAGGGCTTAAAGGCAGTGGTCAAGTTTGCTGGGCAAAGAGGTGGGGAAAGACAGAGGGAACAGCTTGCGCAAAGGCATGAAATGAATGCATGCTTTTTCCAGCACAGTTTTTGATGTAAAGTTGCAGTCTGTAGCTGCTTATATCTTCTACTCCATTAAAAGTTGAGAAAAGTAACAAAAGATATTTGTCCACTTAAAAATCGTTAGCCCCTATTTTGTTCTAAGGCTGTGGGCCAGCCCTGATACTGACCTTAAGGTATACCTTGATAACCTTTCATCGTGTATCAAATTTGTCAAAAATACTATCTTGTAAAGCTGTCTGAAACAAATAGCTACAAAATGTCAAACAATTCTGCTGAAACAGAGATGGAACTCAGTGAGTCTCTTCAAGTGTCCTCTGTGCAATGACTTTACAAAGAGCAATTTTGACCCTCCTTTCTGTGTAGGATTTGGCAGCTGACTTTATTTCCCCCAAATGTATCACTTCCCAGTGTCGGTGTTATTGGGCATTTGAGACATTTTCCAGTGGAAAAAAAATCTTTCTTTGACTGCTGTACTTCTTAACCTGTTTTTGAGTCCCAAACCCCTTTGAGAAGGTCATGGAAACTTTCTCCCAGGAAAATTCATATGTGCAAATACATATCAAAATTTGCATCCAATTTCAGTGGGTTTATGATCTCCTGAAACCAATTTGTGGATCCTGTAAGGAACCATAGTCCCTAAACTAAGAATTTAAAGGAAATTATCAAGCAAATGACATTGGGAATATCCCATAGGTATGTGTGCAGGAGCAAGGAAGACAGTGGTAGCCCCTTGTAAAGGTAGTGGGGTGTGAACAGGGCAGCTGTGACCCATGAAGACCCACGCTCTAACCTGGCTCCACCACAACACCAGGTGGAGCAAGTTAATGAAATTCACCCAGCCTCACTTTGCTCATCTGTAAAATGGAGATAATAATACCTCTCCCTGAAAGTTATTGGTGAGACATAAACTAAATCACAGAGATAGATTTAACAGTCTCATACAGCAGGCTCTCAATAAATAGTAGTGCTTATTAGTACATGTAAAATGTGTGTGGTAGTCTTTGCTCCAAAACCTTCTAGTGCTGTTACCCTGAGGAAAGGTGTCTGGGACACTGTGCAGAGGATCCCTGGTGGGGGTGGACAGCTAGAACAAATGCCTCTTGAGAGCACCTTTCTGTACTGAGCTGGTTCCTCTGAGACCAGTGGCTGGGTCACATTAGCTTTTAAGGTCTTTTGTACATTTAGGATCTAGGCTTCTTTTGCTTTCCACCTGAACATTAAGTTTTTAAAGCAATCGCATGTACAAAATTGGGATTAATTAGTACATCTATTTATTCTTTTATGCCCAGAGGTCTTTGAGATCTTTCTCTAAGTTACAACCTCAACTAAATATTACCAATATACGAGTCTTGCTATGTTACTATCATTGATAAGGCTTATTAATTGTTTTTTAATTGAAATTTGTATTGAGATCATTGTGATTCACGTGTAGTTACAAGAAATAATACAGAGAGATCCCTTGTATGTTTCACCCAGTCTCCCTTAATGGTAACATTTTACAAAACTGCAGAATATCACAACCAGGATACTGACATTGATGCAATCCAATTATCCTACTCAGATTTGCCCGGTTTTATTCATACTGATGGGTTTATTAAGTTCTATACAGTTTTAACACATAAAGGTTCATTTATTCACCACCACAGTCAACATTCTGAGCAGTTCCGACACCATGCCAATCCCCTCACATGGCTCTCTTGGAACCCACCCTCCAACACCTGCCAACAACTAATCCATCCTTTGTTTTTTTGTGCTTTTTGGTTGGGGGGGGGGTGTATCTTTTTTTTGCTCCTCAAAACTTGGAATGTCCTTTGTTTCTAGCATATTTCAAAAATGTTATATAAATGGAATCATACAAGATAACAATCTTTTGAAATTTTTTTTCCGCTTAGCATAATTCCCTGGCGATTCACCTGAGTCATTACATTTATTAGCAGGTGGGAGGCTGAGGCAGGAGGATTGCTTGAGCCCAGGAGTTTGAGGTTGCTGTGAGCTATGATGACAACACTGTACTCTGGCCTGGGTGACAGAGCAAGACTCCATCTAAAGAAAAGAAAAAATAGTTGGTTCGTTTTTACTGCTGAGTAGTAGTCCATGATAAGGATGTATCACACAGTTTGTTTAACCACTTATCCTTTGAAGGACATCTGGGTTGACATTCCAGTTTTGGGCTATTACAAATAAACTACTGTGAGCATTCATGTACAAGTTTTTGTGTGAACGAGTTTTCATTTCTTTGGGATAAGTATCCAAGAGTGCAATTGCTGAGTCATAGGGAAACTGCGTGTTTAGTTTTATAAGAAACTGCCAAACTCTTTTCCAGAGTGGCTGTAGCATTTTCTTTTCCCACCAGCATCCTTGCCAGCATTTGGTTTTGTCACTATTTTTATTTTTAGCCATCCTGATACATGTGTCATTTTGTGTTTTATGGCTATGAAATTATTTGAGATACAAAGTATTTCTTCAAATATATGCAGCCAGGAAATTACAGGCCATTTTTTTTAAAAAGTTCCTAAGTCTATCTTTAAAGACCCTAATTGAACCCCACAGTATATGTTCAGAAGCAGCCAAGGTCATGAGTGAAAATAAGAAAATCACTGAATTGCTGTTATTCATTTAAAATTTTGATTTTGTTTATGGAATAATTCCCACAGAGGTGAGTAGTGTTTTAAACAATTAAATTGATTATCCTACTAAAGATATTGAAAACACTACTAAAAATATAATAATTGTAAATAAACAAAGGGCATGTCCAGGCTTTGGCTACTCCTTCAAAATTTTATAATCTTTACTGGTCCAGGAAAATAAGAAAAAAAGCTCTCCAAATTCGTTGTATCTCATCTATGGTATAAAAGCAACAATAACCAGGGAAATCAACAAACCAAAAGAAATCCCAAGTAAGCCCCTGGATCATTGTTTATTAGCTAAATATTTGTCTAGTTTTTGGACAGGGTTGGAGGAAGCCCTGCTACATTTAAGCCAATGATTCTCAAAAGTATTGACAGGGAGAGGTGGCTCACAGGTGGCCTATAATCCTGGCACACTGGGATGCCAAGGTGGGAGGATCACCTGAAATCAAGAGTTTGAGACCAACCTGAGCAAGAGCGAGACCCCATCTCTCCAAAAAAATTAGAAAAAAAAGCCAGGCTCAGTGGCACACACCCGTAGTCCCAGCTGCTCAGGAGGCTGAGGCAGGAGGTTCACTTGAGCCTAGGAGTTTGAGGCTGCAGTGAGCTATGGTGACGCCAGTGTACTCTCACCAGGGTGACAGAGTGAGACTCTGTCTCAAAAAAAAAAAAAAAAAATACGGTCACCAGAATAGTTGCACCAGCAGCATCACCTGGGAACTGTTAGAAATGCAATTTCTCGGGCCCCACCCCAGACTTGCTATGTCAGAGGGAGGAGGGAGGTGGGGCCCAGCAATCTGTGTTTTAACAAGTCCTTCAGGCAATTCTGATGCAGGTTTGGGATTGAGAACCACTGTTAAAGGCATACAGTTACCTTTTCATTGTTCTAAGTAAAAAAAGAGAGCAGTGATGTACAAAGTCCAAAACAAAGGTATTTTGATAGGATGTTAATAACAACTCTAGGTAATTTAGGGAAAAATGGGAATATAGTAGAAAAATTTCAGGGATGGGTCATAGGATCCTTGCTAGATTCTGTGCTAGAAAACAGTAATCAACACATCCCAATAGCCATGGCTGCCTGAGGACATCTGGAACCAAAGACGAAGCCTCTTTTACTTTTGCAGTGGGAACTGGAGCAACACCTGCTGCCAAAAATACACACAGTGGGGTTTTTTCCCCCAAATAGGAAGGGGACTGAATAGTCCCCAAATGGCTAATGTCTGCCTCAGGTACATGATGGGCGAAGGAGGGCAACAGATTGACATTTCCTGTAGTTGGATTAAACTCATACTAGCATTTAAATTACAGTCCAGTTTTTGGTTCCCCAAGCAGACACTAACTCTAGTACAAAGATGGAGGCAGCCTAACAAGGGGAAAGGCTGAAGGAGTCTGTGATTTTAAACAAACTGGAAAATTCATGAATCAGACTCTCTTGCGCTAATTGTCAAAAAGAACTGCAGTAAGTTCCGGCTGTGGCAAGTATTAACCAAAGTTTCTGCTGGCAAGGAGGTGAACCCAATTCCCCAGTCCTACAGACGTGCTAAACCAGTAACCAAATCATTGCTCTATGCATTTGCGTAGTATTTAAATCAAACTCATCTTTCTGCTGAGACCTGGCGAGGCTCTAATCTCACCCTGATTGTGCAAAATTAGAAGCAAGTACAGATAAATGTAATGAAGATTCCCCTAGTACCAAGAAAGGGGTGGGAGCTGTACCTCATTACTTAAAGGCATTAATATAAACAAGTTAATTTGGGGTTTAATAGCATCTGGATTGTGTGAGGGAGGGATGCTATATAATTATTCGCTACTGTTCCTGCTTGGGGAACACGATAAAGATTTGCAAGGATAGATATCTCCAATACGAGTTCATCCCCTTTTTTCAGTGCCTCTAGTGTGCTGAAAGCCAACACGTTGTCCATCTATCCTTCTCTATAGCCCACAGCAATCTTCTATCTGCCTGGGACCTCTCTGGGTGAATGCAACTTAGTCCGTGCAATGGCTTTAAGACTTTGATTTTTTTTTTCCAGGAACCATATTTTGGAAAACAGTTTTGTCAATAGTATGCAACTGTTAGTAATGTTAATTCATCTTTCCTCTCTTTCTTGCACTGTAGAATATTAAGCAAACATTTATTAAGAACCTCCTGTGTACCAGGCAGTGTGCTAACGTGCAAGGAATTTTAAACAGTTAACAAGGTATGGTCCCTGCATTTTGTGGCTCACGTCTAGTCATGGAGCCCATCACACAATCAAATCATTAAAACAGTGTGCAAATGTGGCAGAAGAGCCAGACTGACACCTTCCCTTTCTCTGTGGACAGCAATATGTCGTGGGTATCAGTAGAGGAAGGGAAGGGTTTGGACCCTTCTCCAGGGTGCAACGCAGACGGTGACTTGCTTGCTGGGTGTTTGTATGGCTTATCTTAGACAGTTTCTAAAGAGATTCAAAAATTAGCAGTGATTAAATCAGGAGCATCACCAATTTAAATATACTTGGGATGTATCTTTGGTAACTTTATTTCTTGTAAGACAACCCCCAACCTTTGCTTTTTAAAAGGCTTGCACTGTCTCTATAAGCTGCATCTATTTCTGCTGTGAGTTTTCATCTCGGGTTGTCACTTAAAGGTATAATCATTTTAGACATCGCAATCTGCTCAGAGAGCAAGGTCTGTGATGTCTTAACTGAGCACAGGACCAGGGCTGCCATGCCTCACTTTAATAAGTGAGAGTCCTCAGAATCAAATAGGAAAACAGCTTTATTTTCACTAAGGAAAGGACTGCTGCTAAGAGGAAAGACTGTACTCGCTTTAGTTGAATTTATGGATTATGATTGGATTCTCAACTCATTGACAAAAATTAAGAGAAAGCTTGAATGTTAATTGTTACAAGCCACCATGCATCTGAATGGAATATTTGGATGATAATGGGATGGTCTTAGGAGAATGCTTACCTTGGGAAGGGGCTGGGGTAACATTAGGAATGTTCCGTGGAACCTGTTAGACTAACACATCCTCCTCTAAAGGAATTTCTGTTCCCTGAATGCAGTCCTTTGCAGAATAATTTTTATATAAGCGGAAGGAGAAAGGGGGTGGGTGGGGGATTGATGCCAACAATGAATGACTTAGGAAAGCTATGCACCTACCACTTGCTTGGAATGTGGTATTTGTATGGCATTAGGTTGTTTTGTCAAAAAAAAATTGGCCTTGCAGATCAAAAGAAACAGTTGCTACCTTGACCCTAGGTCACTCACTGTCATTGTTAGAAGACAATCTGGCTTTCATGCCTCCTTTGGATTATGATTTCTTGATCACCCAAACATTACTTTCCCTACTTTTCCTCAAAACTAGAGGCATACCACAAACTGTTTGTGGTATACAAACAACAGTTGGCATACAACAAACATTAGAATTTCCTTCCCTCAAAATGCATGCAGAACCAAAAACTCAAGGCATATAAGAACCAGGATGAAAGCCAGAGCAATTAATTCCCTGACAATTTCCGTTTTAGGAATATAACCTGGAGTCGATTTGGCATTAACAGAATGGACTTAAATGCTCTCCTACTTGCTGACAAAGTGATCTTGGGTGATTCTCTCAAATCTCTGAGACTCAATTTCCTCATCTATAATGTGATCATAAACATTACTATTAATAGTATAGAAGATGACGTCTGTGGAAGCTCTTTCTAAAAATGTCATACAAGTGATAGTTTTTAACCTGCAAGTTTCCAGAAAGACACTTTGGTTTCCCTATTTATTCAATTGAGTGTATAAATAGTGACCAGAACTTTATAAATAATAAAAGTTCCCATAATTTTTAATAATTGTTAAGTGTTATGATCCTTATCCACCCCCCCTCAAAAAAAAACACTTTAAAGGTTTTCTAAATAATCACCCTTCTCAAAGACAAGTAAATCAGGGATGTAGAATATTTTCCAATTTATGATTAACCCAAAATGAGTAAAAGAGTGTTTACTTTGGAGGGGAGTAGCTGCCACACTGAAATGGCTTTTTATTCCAGGTAACTCCCAAGTCATTTATCGGACTTTCATTCTATGTAGCGATGCTTCGGAAATTTAGGTCTTGAATCCATATTCATGTAATACACCATGAGATCATACAACTCTAATGTATTTGGGGTTTTTT
>NW_012137969.1:1508638-1521421 GCF_000956105.1 Propithecus coquereli | reverse complement strand
GCCTGGCCGACACTGTTATTTCTTGATTCACCAATTGAAGACACTGTTGGTTCCCCATTATGAAAGATGAGGGGTTAGGTTAACTAACACTTCCCTTCTCCTGCCTCCATTTTTATAGTTACTATTTTCAGTTCTTCTATTTGTACTTTTAAATATTTTGTTTGAATCTGTATTTCCTCTTCTATCAGCTTGTATCTTGTGATATCCTCTGTGTTAGAAAAAGATACTGGTGCCCAACCATCTGTTCCACGTCTCTGTCCTCTCACCTTCATCTTTGTCAGCTGAACGTTGACCATATCAAGGATGACAACATTCACACGCTCTTCAGGGTGCACAGCTGGACTTCTCTGTTTTGTCTGTTGATTCTACGAATTGACTGTTTTAGAATCGAGACCAAAATCAAACCACATTTCAGTTTGCTTCACATTTGTTTGGATCATGAGTTTCTTGCACAAATTTTTTTCCTATTTTTTCTAATTGCCTTACTTTCTTCTTACTGATGGAAGAAACAGACTTATATTTTCTTCATCGTGTCATTAATATCATCTGGTGTCTGAGCCATTCTGTCTATTGCTTGGAATCTATTTCATTCTTTCTGCTGCAGACATTCTACCTTGAACTCCTTGCCTTTCTGTTCTAATGTGGGAAAAATAGCTGCACCACTTTTATCCTGGGAGTGGACTTCCCCAGGACTTCCATGGACTTTTCCATGGACTTCTAGGTTGGTTCCACCATATTTCTCACATTGTATGTCTTTCTCTTTTTTTGGAGGGGGATAGATTGTTTTCATCCTTTTTTGATGACGTACCATTCTCAAGTAACTTAGTACTTGAAAGGTAATCCTTCTCAGTTTATATCTGAAAATATGATTATTATGCCTTATATGGCTGTAGAATTCTAGGTTCTAAACAATTTTCCCTCAGAACTTTTAAAGTATGATTCCATTATCTTCTAGCATTTAGTGTCCCTAAAGAGAAATCTGATGCCAGTTTGATTCTTATTCTTTTATAGGTAACCTATTTTTCCTCTCTGAAAACTTTTAGGATCCTCTGTTTATATTTGTTATTCTGAAATTTCACAACCTTGAATCCAGGGATTGATCTTTTTTCATTTATTCTGCTTGGCATTCAATGAGCCCTTTCAGGTTAGAGATTTACTTCCTTTAATTCTGATAAATTTTCTTTTATGAGTTTTTCAATAATGTCTTTCCCTGTGTTTTCTGTCTTTTTTCTGCAACTCCAGTTACTCAGATGGTGGTCTGATTTGAACTGATCCTCTAGGTTTCTTATTTTTCTCCCAAAATTTTCATCTCTTTGTAAATTTCTGGTCTATGTTCTGAAAGATTTCCTTAACTTTAACTTCAGATCTTCCTCTTGAATTTTTTTCTGGCAATCATTTAACGTCTGAGATTGTTCCTTTTTCACAGCACCTTCTTGTTTCATGGCTGTGATATCTTCTTAAATCTGCTGAGATTATAAATTAGAAGGTTGTTTGAATTTCCCCAGCTTTTCCAAATTATAACTGTTTCTTCCGGGGACAGTTGTTTTGTTCACTTGCCTTGGGCATTCTCTTCCATCATGCAGGTTTTCTTCTTGTGTCTGATCATTCATATTTCAGAATGGGAGCCTGGGTTGATTTTTCTGGATGATTCATTCAGATTTCTTCTTGTATATGCACAACTATTGTTCTAATTAGGGTTCTCCCATGAACAGATTAGCCGACTGGGTGTCCTATTGACACGATAAAACATTTGACTGGCAGTTAAGAAAGAAAGGCATTTTGATTCTTGATCTTTGGTACAACTTTTACTCTCTGGAAATGTGCAGGATCTTATCTTTTACCAGCGTTTTGAAATTTCACAGTGATGTGCTTTGGCATAAGTCAGTGTTCATCCATTTTTCTGGGCCAACTCATTCGATTCTTTAAATTTGGAAATCAGTTTTCTTGTTTTGGAAAAAGCTCTTGAATTATTTGTTGATAATTTTCTTTCCTCTATTTTTTTTTTTTTAATTCTCTATTTCTGGAAACCCCCTGTTCAGATTTTGGACCGCTAGGTCTGGACATTCTATAATCTCATCTTTTCTATTTTTTATTTTTGTCATTTTGCTCTACTTTGTGAGAAATTTCCTCAATATCATCTTCCAATCCTACTGTTGAGTTTTTCATTTTTACTATTGTATATTTGTAATGTCCAAGAGTCCTCTTTGTTCATAGAACTTTAACAGCATCCTATTTTTTGCTTCATAAAAGCAATGTCTTCTCTTTTTTTTTTTTTTTATTTTACAGGCACGTGCCCCACGCCTGGCTAATTTTTCCATTTTTTTGTAGAGATGGGGTCTTGTTTTATTGCTCAGGCTGGTCTTGAACTCCTGAGCTCAAGCGATCCTCCTGCCTTGGCTTCCTGGAATGCTAGGCTTACAGGCATGAGCCACCACGTCCAGCCTTCTCTTATATCTTGAGTATGCTAAATAATACTAGGATTTTGTTTTTCTTTTCCCTGCATGGCTTCTTTTGTTCCAGCCCTCCCACCCCTTCAATTTGTTTTTGTCCTTATTATGTCAGAGGTCTTCCTCAAATGTCTGGTGATTCTTGATCTGTTGGTATGTTCATTTAACAGTGAGGTATTAAAAAGCTGATCAGAAACCATGAGACCCTGGAGTAGCCTGGCTGGGTTGTTTCCTAGGGAGTCCATGATGTCAGTGTCTCTAGATCTTTCCTCTTGGGATGGTCAGAGAAGGACTTTCCAGTCTCCTGCCTGGAACATACATATACCTGGCTGGCAGCATTCCAGTTACCCAGTGGGAGAAGTAGTTGGGGTGTGGGGATGACGGGGGGTTCCTTTTGCCTGTATGATTGGTCTCCTTGCATTCAGCACCATAAATCTGCTTTCAGCCAATGTATTCCATCTGGTACAGGCACGCTTCCTACCAAATTGAGAGAATAAACTTCTAGTTTACTGCCAGGGTGGGGAAGGGGCAGTTGAGTCAGCTTCGTGGGATAAGGGGATATAATGTCTTTCTATTTTCTTTTTACCATTGTATACGGAGAACTTCAAATATCCACAGAAAGAAACAGAATAGTATAACAACTCCCCCAGTCATCAACCATCATCACATTGCCAATTCTGCTCCACGTACATCTCTCTTCCACTCCCTTTATTCCATATTACCTCAAAACAAATTCCAAACATCATATGTTGTCCGTGATCATTTAGAACATTTCTCTAAAAGGACTTTTTTTAATGTAACCATAATTTTTATTTCAAAATATTACAGGGCCACAAATGTTTTCGGTTACATGGATCGCTTTTGTAATGCTTGAGTCAGGGTTATAAGTGTGCCCATCACCCAGATAGTGTTCATTGTACCTGTTAGGTAGGTTTTTGCCCAATCCCTCTCCTCCCTAAAAGGATTTTAACTTTAATTAATAAACCCCAATATGATGATTAAACCTAAAAAAATTCTTTAATATTATCAAACTTCCATTCAATGTTCAAGTTTCCAATTATCTCATAAATGTCACATGTGTTTTATTTTCTCAGTTGTTTATTAGAATCAGGATACAAATGAGATCCCCATATCCTAGCTGGTCAATGTATCTTTTAAGTCTTTCTAGATTTATAGGTTCCCCCACAAGCAATTTTTTAGCTGGAATTTATTAGAAAGCGGCACAGAGCTATTTGTCATGCAGAGTTTCTCACAGTCTGGATTTTGCTGATTGCTTCTCTGAAGTGGAGTTTAGCATTTTTCTCTTTTATATTTTTTGTAAACTAGTAGCTGGATCTAGAAGTTTAATTGCTTCTTCCTCTTGTTTTATCTTCAAGTTCACTGATTCTTCCTTGTCTCCTCCATTCTGTTGCTGAGCCCATCCAATAAAATTTTAATTTCGGCTATTGTATTTTTCAGCTCTAACATTTCCATTTATTTTTTAAACACACACACACACACACACACACACACACACACACCCATTCTGGTCCTTCTTCTTTATCTCTTCCATTTCTTTGCTGAGACTTCAGTGACTCCAGGTTATCAGCTAAATGATGTCTTTTCAGATGAGAACACCTGGTGGAGAGGAAGAGTAGGGTAGGCAGCCCCTGAGGTCGTTCCCAGTGATCCCTGTCTCCTGCTCTTCACACCCTGTGCAGCCCCTCCGACACCCTGCCAGGGTTAGTCCTGTAACCAACAGCATACGGCAGAGCGATGGCATGTCACCACTAAGATTAGGTTATAAAGGACTGTGGCTCCTGTCTCGGCACTCCCTCTCCCGTGCACATTCTCTCTCTCACATCACTTGCTCTGGGAGATTCTGGTAGCCTATGGGGAGGCCTCTGCGGCAGGAATTGAAATCTCCACTCAGCAGCCACTGAGGAACTGAAGCCTACTAACTACCCCATGAGTGACCTTACAAGTAGGCCCTCTCCTAGTTGAGCCTTCAGATGAGGCCACAATGCTGGCTAACAGCTTGAGTGCCACCTCATAAAAGACTTTGAGCCAGGGCTACCCAACTAAACCATCCCCAGATTCTTGGCCCACAGAAACTATGCCCAGTATTTTTTTTTAAGCTACATTTCTGGGAAATTTGTTATATAGTAAATAACTAATTCATGGAACTTTGTTCCCAAGTCCCTGTTCTGCCACTTACTGAAAGATGGAAGGCAAGCTGGCTCACCGGGTGAGCGCCAGTTTTTGTACTTGGAAATGGAGGGTTACTGTTTTTGCATCACCTGACTTGGCACTAGAATGCCTCCTTTTATGGATGGAAAAACTGAAGCCTGAAGAAATTGACAGGAAAGAATTGACGGATGGGGCACTTACCAGACAGAGGAATGACATGACTCCTCCAGACTTTAACTATTTAGAAGAAGAGCCCCGGGGCTTGTGGCTCCAAGTCAAGTTATTCTCCCTACCGGGCCTGAAGTATCACATACTGCATTATAATGTGTGCTATTATCATTAACACAGTCCATGTTTCAGAAAAAAAAAAAAAACAGACAGCAGATAAATTATGTATTGTGCATGGCTAACCAAGAGAATTGCGTTCCTCTCTGGTACATGACAGATTTTGGGCAAACTCAAGGTCAGAGTTGTTCCAGTTCAGCGTTGACACTGTACGCCAACCCACAGCCATTCACTCCTTCCTTCCTCTCTTTGTTGTCCGTGCCAGTCAGTCCAACACGCCGAGTCCAAGCACATGGCACCCAGCCAGAAGGTGACTAACACCCTCTCTTTGCACTCAGGCCACGTACAAAAGGCAAATTGCTCCTTTTTTAAAAACCTTGCTAGACAAGTTGGTATCAGTATCTTCAAACTACAAAGGCTCATTTGTTATGCAATTTTGGTAGCGAATGGTTGACTGAGAGAAGAGGAAAAAGGAGCCTCCCTGTGTGTTGAGCCGACATGATTGGACCACTTGGGCAACAGTGACTAAGCTCAACAGGGTTTCAAACTTTCTTAATTAAAAATATTTTTTCTTAAAGTCATGGTTTCGTTAACCATCTCACCTTCTGCCTCAACTTCAACTTTAGTCTACTGTTAAAGGAAAAAGCGATGCTTTAAAATGTTGAAAGACAATCTGATTCTAATCAGATTTTAGAAAAGTATATGTAGACTCAAACTAGAAGGGAAATGCAAACATACAAATTGGTGTGTTGGAGTGGTAGGATCATTTTTTTCTATTCTTAATTTTATTTTTAATAAATATTTTATATGTTATACGTATCTTATGTACATGCACTATATATTATATGTAATTTGTATTATACATTTTTACATTATAAAAATTCTAAATGTTGCCAGGAGCAGTGGCTCACGCCTGTAATCCTAGCATTCTGGGAGGCCAAGGTAGGAGGATCGCTTGAGGCCAGGAGACCAGCCTGAGCAAGAACAAGTCCACCAATAACCAGTCCACCAATGACAAGTCCCACTCAGAGCTCCAATCAGCCTGAGGACCTTTCTAACAGGAGCAGAGAGCCAAGGACACCAGATATTTGATGGAACCCTTTGCCATGATCATATCACACTAAAAACAGAGACTTCCTTTCGAAGAGTCAATGCACAAACAAAGCTAGAGTCAGTAGCTCCAGAGATGGGATCTTGCATTAATGAAAGAGGAAAGTGAAATCTGTGTAAACAAAATTTCTCAAATTAAATGCCTGCAGGAATGAAAAGCCTGGAAGAAGGGATAAGGCAAAGTGGAAAAAATACCCCAAAAAGTAAGAGACAAAGAAGGAAAATGGGAGAGAATGGGACAAGAAAATTAGAGAATCAGTTTGAGGAAGGCCAAGAACTGGACGGAAGTTCCAGAAAAGAAAATGGTGGGTTAGGGGGAGAAATAATTCTTTCTCTCCCTTTTTTAAAAGTATTATAGGATGTAATATTTTTAGACAGGGTCTTGCTCTGTTACCCTGGCTAGAGTGCAGTGGCATCATCATAGCTCACTGCAACCTCAAACTCCTGGGCTCAAGCAATCCTCGTGCCTCAGCCTCCTGAGTAGCTGGGACTACAGGCCCACACACCACATGCCAAGCTAATTTTTTTCATTTATTACAGAGACAGGGTCTCACTATGTTGTCCAGGCTGGTCTTGAAATCCTGGCTTCAAGCGATCCTCCTGCCTTGGCCTCCCAAAGTGCTGGGATTACAGGCATGAGCCACCACACCTGGCCAGGATGTAATTCTATACATACTTAGATATATAGAAAATAGGTTTCTACACAGTCACTGCAGCACATTTAAGAGTACTGAAGACACATTCTACAAACTTCAGTCAGTGGGGCTGGGAGTAGGGAGGAGAGTTGTATGCAAATAATCGTTGATCAGAGTAGAAAACTTTGAGCCCAACACTGAAAACTAGAAGGTATTAAGCTATGCCTGTGACATTCTGAAGCCCACAGTTTCCAGTCTAGAATCTATATCAGCTGGATTATCAAACGAGAGTCAAAGTAAAGTTCATGTTTTCAGATGAGCAGTGTCTGAGACTTAACCTCCCTTGAACCCCGTCTCAGAAGCTACTGGAGGATGCACACTGCTAAAAGGAGAAGGCAAGTCAAGGTAGGCCTGAGATCCAGGAAACAGGGAAGCTGACCCAGGAGCCCCAAGGATGACAGAAGTGTGCCAGGGGGTGGGGGCAGCTAGTCCAGGCTGGAGCAAGAAGAGAGATCTCCAGTGCATGTAGATGACAAGGACATTGATAGATTACTGATGTGTTGCACACATTCAGGAGGAGGTTTACACTTGTAGCAGAGAATTTGGCATGAGTTAAGTCCAAGGAAAGCAAAGCGTATAGGTAAAGATGTGTATTAATTCTAAGGAAAACATAGTTCTGCATAGAATTTACATAATCGTGATAAAAAACCTGACGTCAAGCTAACAAAAATTAGATATCTATGGGATATCTATGGGATACGGGAGGTGGTATAAAAATGTATCTCTTCTGCAAATTTGAAAATCTTTAAATGCATCATAAGCATGTTTAGAATTATGAAAGTGAGTACTAGAAGAAATTGATCTAAATAGAAAGTTCTGGCCTCTAGGGACAGGCAACGTGGACTGGAAGTGGGAAGAGGCAGGCGTGGCTCTTCCTCTCCTTTGAAGTCTATAGCTCTGCATGGTATTATGTAAGTTGCATCAAAGTTCACTTAAATTATGCAAACAAAGTTATATAAGAATATCATGGTCCAAATATAAAATGTTAAAAAAGTTACATGATTTAAGCCACTGGGGGACCTTTAACCTTCAAACTGGGAACATTTTCTTTCAACCCACTCCAAAGTCATACCACTGGACCCAGAGAGAAGGAAGTTTAATCCTAGAGGTACTAATAGATCTAGTATCAGGCAGTTACATTATAACTATGTAAATGCTGGGTTTTGTTTTGTTTTGTTTTTCCAACTTGAATATATCTGAAGAGCCCAGAGCCTTGTTGAGGTCTACAGCAGATTGTAAGTTATCTGTGACAATATGAAAGTCAAGTAAAATAGCATCTGAGAGAAGCAGGGATGAAGAAAGGTAGAGAGGCAGGATGCTGAATAGTTAATTATTAGTCAATCACTATTGAATAATTCTAAAACCCAGAGGCTTAAAGTCAGCCTTTATTATTGCTCACAAGTATGTGAGTCGACTAGATCATTGTCACTTCATTTGGGCTCCTTCATGCATCTGTGTGTCAGAGGCAGCTCTGCTGATGCTGGTGGGGCTCAAACTTGTCTGGGGGTTGGCTGGCTGTCGGCTGGTCTAGGATGGTGTCTCGTGCCCCAGCAGGCCAGCTTCAGCTTGTGCAGTGGCGGTGGCAGAGCTCAGAGAGCAGCAGCCCACGAGACCCTTGAGGCTTAGGCTTGGAACGAATCCAATACCACGTTAGCCACATTCTACTGGCCAAAGCAAGTTCATAGCCAAGACCAGCTTCAAGGGATAGGAAAACAGACTTCACCTCTTGATGAGCTGGGGGTGTGGGGGAACTATAAAGTCACATTGCAAAGAGCATGGCTATGAGGAGGGATGGAGAACTGGGGCCATTTTTGCAATTGATCTACCATCAAGATGAAGTAAAATACTAACTGAAGTTGATAGAGCAAGAAACGTAGGGAGACAAGTATATTGTTTAAATGTACAAAGGTGACCAATAAGAGATCCAAACATGGTATACCTGTTAAACATGATAGGGATGGGATGAGGATAAGGGTATATAAACTAACTTCGCTAGGCATTAAAAAATATCAAAAGACGGTCTGAAGTTGATAAGTATATTATTTCAAGCTGGAGAAATAACTTCCAGAAATACTAAGTGGGAATGAATGTTGCTCTGATCCAAAACTAGGAATAAGAGGTTAAGTGCTTCTGTTCTGTTTGACAGTCCTTCCCCTTCAGAGGGAAGACCAGATTTCCAACTATCTTGCCATTGCTTTATTAGTTAGGTGGCAGATCTTACTTTGAATATTTCAAAAGTCCTTCCCCCTCCTCTGGCCTGCTTAAAGTAGCAGAGGTGAGCTTTCTCAACATGATTATCTTTTGTGATCTCGTCTGCACTCCTGCCTCTATCACAGACAACTGGAGAGAACTCAGGGCATAGATTAAGCCACAAACCAGTGAATCCTTCATGATCACATCTGAACAGAGTAATTTAGCTCTTTAACTACCTACATTTTGTGTGCAAATGATAAAGCTCTTTCTAAAAAGTGAAACACCTAAGTAACTGGCAGGGAAGGGAGGGACATTGGTGGATTACCTCCAGATACCAGGGGCCAGCAAACATTTTTTGTAAATAACCAGAGAATAAATATTTTCAGCAGCCTCAAAGGCCATCTGGTCTCTGTCGACTCAGTTCTGTCACTGTAGCATGAAATTATGATCTAGAATTATATAAAAAAATTGTCATGGCTGTGTTCCAATAAAACTTTATTTACAAAATAGGCAGTGGGCCAACTTTGGCCCGCAGGGCATAGTTTTCTGACCACTGCCTAGACTAGTAGCTTTCAAAGAGTGGTCCCTGGATCAGCAGCATCAGTGTCACCTGGGAACTCCTTAGAAATGTAAGTTCTCAGGCTCTTCTCTAAACCTGCTGAATCAGCACTTCTGGGGGTGGGGTCCAACAAGCCCTCCAGGAATTCAGGTTCACACTCAAGCTTGAGAACCACTGCCCTAAACCATAGATGGCTGCTTAAATTAAAAAAAAAAAAAATCACACTTGATCTAAGAAGGAAGAGAGATTTTGAGTTTCTAGGAAAGATCATCACCTTAGATCTTTGTCATAGTGTCACTATACTAATTGCCAGAGGAAAGAAAGCCAAGCCATCACACTGTCCCTGGGGTACCGAGAACCAGTGATACTGTATCTACAAGTCAAAGTTTGTCCAGATGGCTACAGACCCCTCTACTCTGTTTTGAAGTTCTTACTTTAAGATCTTCCAAGGTAATCACTAAGCCGAATGTTCCTAAGAGATGAATTTCCACATGGTTTTGAGATGCAAGTGGTTTAACTGAATTTTAGATAGAGAAAGGTGAAAGTGTTGAACATTTTATTAAGTTTTAAAAGCTTTACATTTGTGACACACTAAGATATAGGAGTGCTCAGGAAGTTATCCTTGAGTGTTTGGTGGTTGGTGTAGAAGTCGTGGAGCTTTGCTAGTTTTTTGTGATGCATTTCTGAATTCATTATCTTGGTCCAGGAGTTGGTCTAGTAAAATTATGCCCTCATCTTCTTCCTTTGGGGGAGAACAGACTGTTATACCTCCAGGCTCCCAGTGTGTTATTGCTGCACATCCGACTCCTTAACATCGTCTATGGGTTAGAATTTGCTTTAAGTCAGCCTTGAGACTCTCTCAGAGGAGACTGAAAGGAGCATTGAAATATTTCTCAGAATGGACCTTAAATGTTATGTAAAATATACATAACAAAATCTACCATCTTAACCACATGTCAGCAGGCATTTCAGTACATTAAGTACAGTATTGTGCAACTATCACCACCATCCATCTCTAGAACTTTTTCATCTTACAAAACTGAAACTATACCTATTAAACAATAACTCCCCATTCCCCAGAGCCTGGCAACCACCATTCTACTTTTTCTGTTTGAGTTCAGCTATTCTGGGTACCACATGTAAATGGAATCATACAATATTTGTCCTTTTGTGACTGCCTTATTTTTAAATGCGGCTTTGATATACATAGAACACGATCCTTACAATGAGTAACAATGCAATGGGTATAGCTGTTACTTCTAGATCAGAAAAGTCTTTAACCTGGAGCTCTTGGACAAGACCCAGGGATCTAACCCCTGTTAAGGCATGAGTCTCCTGTTTATGAGGTTTTCAAAGAACTGTTAACCCAGAAAATATTCATTGTTCTGTGTCTTCTCTGCTTTGGAGAACATTTTCTTATTCCCAAATCAAGATTAGCTGCCTCCAGTTAGCCACAACCACCAGGCTGGTCATATTGACCATATAGTCCTGGATTTTGCTGATAATTCAAGTTTGACATCTAACAGAAGTGTCACTCACTCTGCAGGCTCCTAACTCCGTATTTAGCTGGCCATTTAATAACTGTGAACTTGCCTTCCTCATATGAAAAGTGTAATGCAAATGCAAATTAAAGCCACAACGAGATACCACTTCATACCCATGAGGATGGCTATTATCGAAAAAACAGAAAAACATGTGTTGGCAAGACTGTGGAGAAACTGGAACCCTCATACACTGTTGGTGGGAATGCAAAATGGTGCGTCCGCTATGGAAAACAGTACAGCGGGTTCTTCAAAAATTAAAAATAGAATTACCATGTGATCCAGCAATTCTACTTCTGGGTATATACTCAAAAGAATTGGAAGCAGGGACTCTAACAGACATTTGTACACACATGTTCATCGCAACATTATTCACAATAGCCAAATGGCAGAAGCAACCCAGGTGTCTATGGCTGGATGAATGGAGAAACAAAATGTGGTCTATGCATTCAATGGAATATTATTCAGCCTTAAAAAGGAATGAAGTTCTGACACATGCTACAACATGGATGAACCTTGAAGACAAGCTAAGTGGATATATGTCGATCACGAAAGGACAAATACTGTGTGATTTCACTCACGAGGTCCCTAGAGTCGTCAAAGTCATAGAGACAGAAGGTAGAATGGTGGTTACAAGGGCTGAAGGGAAGGGGTGATGGGGAGTTAGTACAGAGTTTTATTTGGGAGGATGAAAATGTTCTGGAGATGGATGACAGTAATGACTGCACAGCAACGTCAACGTACTTCACACCGCTGAACTATTTATACTTAAATGGCTAAAGTGGTAAATTTTATATTATGTATATTTTACCACAAAAAAAGTTTTAGAAAATGCCTAATATGGGCCAGGAGTGGTGGCTCATGCCTGTAATTCTAGCACTCTGGGAGGCCAAGGCAAGAGGATCACTTGAGGGCAGGAGCTCCAGACCAGCCTGGGCAACATAGTAAGACCCCATCTCTAAAAAAAAAAGAAGAAAAATAGAAAAATTAGCCAGGTGTGGTGATGTGGCCATGTAGTCCCAGTTACTTGGGAGGCTGAGGCAGAAGGATCACTTGAGTCCAGGAGTTCAAGGCTTCAGTGAGTAACGATCACATCACTGCACTCCAGCCCGAGCGACAGAGTGAGACCCCGTCTCAAAAAAAAAGTCTAATGCTATCTGATCATGATTTCCTGCTCCTGCAGAAATCTTAGAGAAGTTTTTTATACACTTCATTCCTAAACACTATATTCTGGAAAGAGACAAAATTCAGTAAGTAGCAAAATGGTTTTTACAAAAGCTGGACCTGCTGTCTTTGCTGTTTGTGTTCTTGAGCAAGAAATCACTTTAGTATCATACCCTCTTCCTCCCCAAACCCCTCACAAAAAAGGAGGCCAGTAAAGTGGAGTTTTAAGCCAGAGGCAGCAGGACAAGCTCCCATGGGACTAGAACAGCTCCCTGGTGCCCAGAAGCTAATGCTCAAAGGCTGCCCATACAGCATGGATAGGGGAGCCCCTCGGAGCTGAGGGGCACGTCTGACCCCTAGACAGGCCCCGAAGGGTGATCATCCACTGAGGCAGCCCACCAGGACACACAGGCACTCCACGCTCTGAAGTCACTTACCTCACCAAAGTGTTTCTCGATGATATTTAAGGCAGTCTGGCCAATCTGATGGTTCTCGTGAAGTTGTAAAGCCTCAATTCTATCAATCCCACCGAGTTCTTCTATCAGAAGACACAGGTTTTCCTTCTCAGATAGTTTCTCTGCTGCCTGTGAGCAAGTTCAAGAGAACATGAGACCCCCGAC
>NW_012137969.1:1400108-1508118 GCF_000956105.1 Propithecus coquereli | reverse complement strand
CCTCTCTAATTAATGGAAATTGTTTTAAATATAATTCGAAAGAATGTTCGAGTGATACTATGCAAATGCAGGTGTTCTGGCCCTGCGTTACCCGGAAAGCCTTAAGAGATAAGACAAGAGACCTTCAGTCTCAGAAGCGACACTGTGGCAGATAATGAAGTCCCTGGGAACAAATACCATGAGTGGGTTTAATTCAACACCGGTCATTGGCTTAGTCATCCAGGACTGTTCATTCACTCAAACGTCTGTGCAAATGCTATGGGCGAGGCACATAGAACCAGAGATACAGATGAGATTTGGAGAAGGTTCTCTTCGTAACTCCAACAAATAAATAATTGTTCTGGTATTAAAAATGCAATATTAAAAAAAATGCAATATTGTGAACTCTCAGTTTTAAATCATAGGAGATAGACAGGGAAGGCTTGGAAGGGTATCACAGATTCTTAATGAATAGTACTTTGCCAGGAGAGGATAACAGCATTCCCCAAAGAAAGAACAAGGACAAAGGTTTGAAGGAATACAAATGTTGCCTATTATTCAAAGAGGGGGCAGTTCAGCTAAACAGCATATTTGGGGGAAGTGGAGAGGGAAAGAAAGTATTATACTTGACGTCATATCCTGAAGAGCTCTGTTATTTTGTGAGCAGCGATTTTAAAAAACGTCCTATCGATCAAATTAAACATGACTTAAGCCACATGGTTTAGCTGATGAGAGTTGGAGCTGTGTGTCTGCATCTAAGACTTGAAACCCTCTGGTCCTATTTGTGGGTCCAAAATGAGTTATTGGCTTGGCAAAGAAACTGAGGCAGGAACCAAAGTCCTAGGTCCTTTCCAAGACAGTTATATGAAAAGGATTATTTAAGGTAGGCTTTGAAAAGGAGCTCCCTGGTGTTACTTCGAAGTTTTTTAAACAGTTGCCTATGAAAGCACTTTAACCAAATGAACATAGCCAGCCTCCGAGTTGGCCCTGATGGTCACTGACTGCCCTTATGTGGCTCCCTGTCATATGGCATAGGGCCAACCTGTGTAACCAACAGGATGTTGCTGAAATGACAGAGCGTGACCTCCAAGATCAGGTTATAAAGGACATTGCAGCTCTCACCTTGCTTTTAGGTGACTTGCCGCATAGGAAGCCAGCTGCCATGATGTGAAGACACGTAAGCAGCCCCACAGAGAGGTCCTTGTGGCAAGAGGAACTTGCTAGCCATGGAGGAAGCCACCCTGGAAGCTGATCTTTCAGTTCCCATCGAGCCGTCAGATGATGGCAGCCCTCGGTCACATCTTGACCGCGCCTCACCTGACCTAAGCTAGAACCATCCAGCTAAGCTGGCCCCAGATTCCTAACCTCAGAAACAACGTGTGATACTAAATGTTTGTTTTAAGCTTCTAAGGGACAATTTGTCGCACAGCAATATAGAATATAAGCAGTATGTAAATACTGGTTTCACTTTGCTTTATTTCAGGACTAAAACTTTTCTAGAATTCTAGTAAAACGCTTTGTAGTCCATTTCCCCAGTCATTCAGCTGAACAGAGGAGCTTCAGAGCGACCCCTCAAGACTTATCCCTGCTAACCTCTTGCTGTTCCTCTAAGAATATTCTATTTTGGCCTAAACCACGTGGCTCCTGGCTTTTTCTTCCTGCTTCAAACCTATTGGTTTCTCCACCTCACTCAGAATAAGTCAAAGTTCTCACAGACTCTGTGATCCGGCCCCCGGCTGCCTTAAGCTCCATCTCTCAGCATTTTTCTATCCCTCTTCTCTGTTCTGGCCACACCTGCTTCGTTGCTATTGTTTTTGTTTGTTTGTTTGTTTGTCTTGTTTTGAGTTAAGGTCTCACTCTGTAACCCTGCAGTGGCATCATCATAGCTCACTGCAACCTGAAACTCCTGGGCTCAAGCAATCCTCCTGCCTCAGCCTCCCGAATAGCTGGGACTATAAGCAGGCACCATCACATCTGGCTAATTTTTCTTTTTTTTTTTTTTTCTGTAGAGACAGGATCTCGATTTTGCTCCGGCTGGTCTCAAACTCCTAGCCTCAAGCAATCTTCCCACCTTGGCCTCCCAGAGTGCTAGGATTACAGGCCTGAGCCACCACACCCACCCTATTCTTTTTGCCCAGAATGATCCTCCCCAGAGATCCACAAGACTCACTTCTTTCAGATCTTTGCTTAAATGTTCCTCCTTGGAGAAGCTTCTCCTGGCTACTGCATATATAAGACAACTACACCCACCCCACCCCGGAACTATTAGTGACTCCCCCTTTATCTGATTGACTTTATCCATAACTCCCTACCTGGAGTGTGTGCCCTCTCTTCCCTCCATGTATAAAGCTCCATTAGAGCAAGGACTTCACTGTCCTAGGACTGTCATCACGTGAACATCCCCAAAAGTGCCTGGCACAAAGACACTCATTTGAGAAAATGAAAACGATGGTCCTTCTTTGGGATGCTGCTTTGTGTGTTTATCCTCAGGAAGCGTGGACAGGGGAGGGTGGGGAGAACAGGAAGGAAAGAGAATCCAACTTGGGTCTTAAGAACCAAATTAAATGTCTTCATCACACTGGACACTGCTGTTTACAAACCGATCTGTTCAGAAGAGCTCACCTGGAGAATGTAAGTGAAGACGTCGAGGATGATGAGAACAATTTTAACATCTGGGACAGTGAGCAGATTCACCAGTGGCTCCAAGACTCCAGAATGGACGAGCTGGATCAACTGGTCCAAGTTGGCCCCAGTTGTGAAGTTAGCCACCGTCCAGACAGCCTCTTTCTGGACTTTAAATTCTCCCTGCATAATAAGAACATTCACATTCTCTACAGATCCTGAAAAACCTAACTATAGCGATGCCAACTTGGTTCACTCTCTAGGGAGGTTGGTGACAGCCGGGACCATGCGTGCAATTTACACAGAACGCCTTGGCGACCTGCCTCTAGTGCTTGATCAGAAGATGGCATCTTTGAGAAGCTAAGCAGGCAGGCAGACTCAAACAGGGTCTTGGTGGGAGTTTCTAAGGTCAAATAGACTCATTTCCCTATGTCAGGCTATGGGGGAAAATGGAACATACACCAGTCCAGGTAATCTGCATAGACTAAGAATTACACTTGGAGTTTTAGATGACAGTTGCCTGTGTCTACATTTCTAATCTTTCTGACCCACTAAAACTCTGGACAAGAAGCTATAAGGCTGGCACACAGATGTGATCTAGGGGTCTGAGCCAGTCCAGAGGGAACAGAGGAGGACATTGAAATATCACACAACGAATCCGTTACATTTATAAAGGACACTTCCCAGAGATACGGGAGTGATTTATCACTCATCCTTCATCTCTAGGAAGGGCTTATTCCCATTTTATGGCTGGGGAAAACTATGACTTCAGTGTAAAAACCACAAAAACAAAACTTAAGGCTCCCGGCAAGTTATAGTCTAAAAGGCACAGTTTGAAATATGAATATTCTTTGATTCCTAATTGGATGTGTCTTATTAGAATACGCACAGACTCACAGTAGAATGCAGGATAGGAAGTACCGAATAGGTCAACAGATGCTGTGGTCTGGGGCACACACCTGGTCTTTCCCTCTTGCCTGGCTTTTCATACGTGATGTACACCTGGGAACCCACCATCTAACCTGAGGACAGGGGCACCGCCAGCAGCTTCTCCTCCCCATGTTACTCCACCCATCTCCCCAGCCGCAGCCCCCAGGTAACCACTCCAGATTGCAGATGGTTTAAAAGGCTCATTCTTTAAAAGGTGGCAAAAGGAAATGCTGATGACAGTAACTGCTCCTGGGGAGGCAGAGTGGAAGTCAGGAGAAAACAGAAGCTTTGTTGTGTTTCTGCTTTTATATTTGGATTTTCTGTTTATGTTACCACTTTAATCAATTTATACACAGGAAAGGCCACTTTTCTTTCGTGTATGACATCACCATAGCCTGATGTGTTTTTCTTCCTAAAACAAAACCTCCACCCTCTTTTGGCAGGTAGAGAGTAGATGGCACATTCTTTGAACACCACTTAGAAATGAGCCAATATTACTAGCTCACGAGTTTTCTGGATGTTTGAGCCATGGGAGTCACCTTTTCATTGAACAATGCTTGTTGAGTCTTCCAAATCTATAATGGGTTCTTTGGAATGAAATACCCCTTCCTTTTTTCAGGCAGAGCTAGGAATCTAATGTTTCATAGCTCTGTTGTGATCTCAATTAATTTGCTTCTTAGCCTATATCTGAATTCCTGTAGAAGTTCAACACAGGGCCATTGGAAAGCAGCCTTTTGTCACGGAAGCCAAGTGTGCCACTTACATTTTTCAGTAGAGCCACCAAGGGAGGCAGGATGTCGTGAGCGATCAGCTGCTGGATGTGCTGGCGGGGCCCCGCGGCCACGTTGCTCAGGGCCCAGGCCGCCTCCTTCTGGATGGCGGGCTTGGCGTGCTTCAGGAGCTGGGGTAGCACCTTCAGCATGCCCGCATCGATGGCCATCTGGGTCTGCTGATCTGTTCCCGTGACAATGTTCCCCACGGTGCGGAGAGAAGGGGTCTGGAAGAACAAGGTGAGAAGTCTAAGTGTTGCAAATCTATCCCAGGAGAAGGCGACAGTCACACCAAATTCTGTGCCCTTCCCAACCTGAGACGCGCTATGCCGATGGTTCTCTGCAAGCTTGGGAATGATTATGTCCATGATCCTTATTAATTCAACGCATCCATGCCTGTTTTTACGTAGTTTAAAGCTAATTTGCCAGCTTCCAATAGTTCTGGCTCAAGAAGGCTAGAGGTCAAAGGGATACTGTTATCAAGAAATACTGTTGTCCTTCTTGTATGCTTTCAACTGGGCAGAAATGCTAAATTGATTAGTGTTTATCACGTGATGACTTTGTATTTTGCACCAGTGTTCAGCTTCTGGTGCATATTTAATTGGAGCTAATGAGATCCCAATCACATTTCTTGGTGCAGTCACAAATCCCTTCATAATAACTCAAGGTCCCCAGGACGGGTCTATCTTTGGGCTCAAGACAACACCTGTCCTAGGAGGGCTGACTGGATTTATTTGGGTTTCTCTGCACTGTCGTGGCAGCCCCAGGAAAGCCCATCAACAGTTCTAGAATGTTTCTAGCCCATTAGGCTATTTACCTGCTACTCACGTGAGGACAGAAGTGGAACTACAGGCCAATCACAGCCTCACCAGGAGGCCCCACTGGGCCCAGAAGCCTGGGTCACTGCTTTTCTTACTCTCTTCATTCTTTCCATCCCCCCAGCTCTAGCCCCAAACCAACCTTGACATCTGTGAAATACCCTGCTAATCTCAGAATAGATGATCACTAAGGCTGCACAACATACAATATTAGGCATAGAAACCAAGGGAGGCAGAGGGGAGGCATCTTAAACATAATATACCCACATTTCAAAGCAGTGTGTTATATATGGAATAATCTAGCAAAGTGTGGAATAATCTAGCAAAGTGTTTGACAGTGGTTTCTTTGCTTTTCGCCTTTATCTGAGGTAGTCTAAGAGAGCAAACTGGGGAGAGGACAAGAGGGAATTTTCAAGAGGGAATATACTTGGGTAAGAAATTTGAATGCGATGAGCTCTGTGCACATACCCAACACACGCACACACACATCCCATAAGCCAACTTGTCAAAGTCTACATGCACAGACCACTAGAAGGAAAGGATGTAAGACTAGTTCCCTGGGTGGTGGGATGATAGGCAATTGCACTTGCTGCTTTTCTGTATTTTTTTAGTTATCAGATTAAGAAAAACAAGTTCCTTAAGACCCACTAGGATTTCAGATCAAAATACATTCAAGTGTTTGGTTAGAGAATGCAAAGACAAAGGAAATGCAGATGACAAGGTTTGTTCCAGAAGGCCTGGGGTCAGGGGAACAGAACTTGCTAAAGTGTGCGTGACTCACAGACTCTAATCTGAAGGACCCAGGATGACATTTACCAAGACACTGAGTTCCGAGCTGGTCATGAGCTCTACCAGCCTGGGCAGGACCCCGGTGTTGACTACTTGGCCGATGCGCTCATTGCAGCCATCGGTGAGGTAGGACAGGGCCCAGCAGGTGTCTGACAGAATCTCGCTATCTTGGTGCTGCAGGAGGTAGAAGAGGACGGGCAGCATTTGCTTCACTGCCTTCTCGCAAGGGTATGGGTTCTTGTTTCGGCACAGGTTGGACAAGGTCCACGTGATGTTCCGCAGAAACGTGATCTGTAACAAAAAGACTGCTTCCAGCATCAGGTGTAAAGGAGAGAATATGCAAACAGCAGCATGCTCTTACCATCTCTGATCAATATTATTGATCAGCATGAACCAAAGCTTTTGAGCTTCAAATAGAAACTTGTTCTAGGCAGTGAAGTGTATTAGGGACACAGAGAACGAGCTTTCTATTCCACATTCGAGTGTTAGATGGAGGTTTCCTTGTATGCTTGAAAATGTCCTTCCCCACTGTACTCAATGCATGACCTAATTTCATGTTTCATTGACAAAAAGATCAAGCAAGCAGGGGTTACTCGGTCTTCCCACCAGTCTATAATTCTACCGGCATTGTCAGCACCATATATCTGATCTTCTATTCAAAGACTAGTCTTCCTACCCTGCCTCTGGATTCAAAAATTTGGTGACTTGATAAAGCTTCCCAAATTGTTCAAGCCACTGGTTTCTCCCTCTATTTCTTTGTAGTTAGTGGTGGTGATCAGCTCATTCCAGGTCACCAAACTCAGCAGCTGCTTCTCAGCCCTAAAGTTATTGTCCCTCCTAGTCGTATTTAGTAGTCAGCCATTCCCTTTTGAAAAAGCCCTCCCTGGCATCTGTGACACCAAATCTGGTTCTCTATTGTCAAATGAGCTGTTTCTTCTCAGTTTTCTTGGCAGGCTCTGCCTGACTTCTGAACATTAGGGACCCCGGGACTCGGTCCCCAGCCCTCCTCCCACTCTAGGTCAAGGGTTGGCAAATTTTTTCAGTAAAGGGCCAGATAAGTAAACAGTTTCAGCCTTGCAACTACTCAACTCTGTCCCTGTAGCGGCGGCCAGGTCGGGTTTGCTGACTCCTGCTCTAGCTGACCTGACCCAGCTGGATGGTATACGCACACGCATCACGTAGAATGGCACATCTGCTGTAATCGTGCCTCTAACTCGCCTCAACATCTGCAACTAAAGCTCCGATTCCTTGTTTCCTCCATCCTCCCCCTTTATCTAGGATGACAGCCACCTGAACAACCTAACCTGCAACCTGGGAGCATCCTTCCTTCTTGCTGTCTCTCTCATGTCTAGCTCAGCGGCATCCCAGCCCCACCTGCTTCACCATCTCCCTCTGCTATCTTCCTACAACTGGCAGCCAGAAGGGGCCTTCTGGAAGATCAGGCCACTTTACTTCCTGCCTTGAGATCCTCCAAAGGCTTCCCATTGCCACCAGGATGAGTCTAAGCCTTTTGCTCTTCTTGCCATCTTACTCTGCTCTCTCCTTGCAAACGCCCTTGGTCATGGCTGGCTACCTTCTGGTTCCACCCTGTCAGGTTTTTCCCACCTTGAGGGCTTTGCACATATTCCCTTTGCTTCTCCTCATTTTTGAGGCCAATTTAGAATCCAATTCCTAAACTAGAGAGTCCTCTATTGCTACCACATCAATCGACCTTGACTCTAAGCCTCAAACTTAGACCCTATTCACCATGAACAGAGCTGGTAAGCCCTTAAATCTGTCTGTACTCCTTGAATGAAGGTCTTTGTCATCTATTTGTGCAGGATGGTAAGCTTTGAAAAACTTTAATGGACTTCTTTCAATGCTCCCGCAAAGAAAGATCAGTGCCTACTGGCCCTGAAGGACAAATGTGGGTCGATCTTTACCCAAATGATACTCCGTCCTCAGCCTTGTTTTTCAGTGCTGTCACAGGGGCCAGGCAGCAGCCACACGACCTAGCATTGATTTGGAAGTATTTCTCCCAATTTCTTGACCTTGAGAATTTGTTTACCTAGCTGGGTTTTCTCATTTGAAGACACTCACTGGTATGGTTGACGAAATCAGGGCCAGCAGATGTGGGATGGCATTGCTCGAGATAACGATGTCTCTGAACTCTGGGCCGTCACCTACAGATAGATCAGAAAGTGACATTCAAAGAGAGAACAAAGAGAATCTGAAGTGTCTAATTTTTTTGTAAGAGTCTGTGCAAAGGGCAAGAGACTGAAACTCATTCCCAGGTTTGGCAAATAGATAGTACAGCCATGTACTAGAATCTGGGTCTCCAAGGTGTCTGTTGGGTGGGCAGTCCTGACATGACACACAGGTACCACAGCAGCACTTGCTATAAGTAGAGGCTATGGACACAAAGGAGCCAGGCAACTCAGCCTGGTGGCCCACTCCATACACTGGTGGCATTTCACAGCATGGTTCTCAGGAAGACAAAGGCTAGTACAGACCAAGTTGTCTTCTCAGAAGACTTTGGCACGGGGCAGTAACTTTCTAATGTGGCTCAGGACAAAGCCTGGCGATCAATAGGTACTGGTAGTCAGCCATCTGCTACTTTCACTAAGAGACCAACTTTAGACCCTGGAAGTCTCAGTTCATGTTCAACCATCAAGGCAAGGCAGAAGTCACATCGTATCACCCAGTCTTGCCTGTTCCTTACCGCACCAAGCAAAATGAGAGACAACATCTCTGTAATAGGTGCTTTCCTTCTGCAAGCATTTTTAAAAGCAGTTATTTTATATTCTGTTTGCAAATTCCAATATCTGAAGTCCTTGAAGGGTTTTGTTTCTGTTGACTCAGTCATGGCGGGTTGTTGCTTCTCTGGACTTGAAATTGCTAATATTTGGCTAATCTTAATTTGTCAAAATCCTGAGGGTCCCAACTGAGTTTTCCCCAGAGAGCCATAGGATTTATGTCAGCCAGGTATCTAGGGGTTTCCAACCCTATAGCACTTTTTAGCTAGTGCTTTCTCAGACCATGCAGGGAATATAGCATCAAGCCTCAAATCCATAAAGGGGGTCTTGTGTTTTCAGGGAACACATTTTAGACCAAGCTAAGGAGACTTTTTTGTATGTTCCCTTTTGAGTCCTTTTAGGGCCCTGGGTTATATAAGGATCTTTCATAAACCCCCATGCTGCATGGGCCAAAGACTTGTCTTTTGTTTCTCAAGCCACAAAGCCCTGAGGCTGTAGGACCCCGGGATTGGCAGATGTCTCCAGAAAGCCCGTAGCTTTAGGATGCCCTGGATCATCTGGTTTCGGTTTCAATGTTTGGCCTCTGAACTTGGCTCTGGATTTTGAAATAGGTTGTTGTACCTTTCCCAACACTTCTAGATATTTATACTGGGAGGGTTTCCATAATATCGAGTGTACCATACCACCCAAAGAACTCTCACAGTGCGCTGCACGCCTGGCCCACTGTTTCTTAGCCCACCTGGGGGAGAGTCTCACCAGCTATATTACCAAGAGCCCACACTGCCTGTTCAGACACAGTCACACTGGGAGAAGACAGGAGCCCAACCAAGGGCTGGACAGCGCCCCCTTCCACGACGGCTCGGGTCTGCTCTGAAGTTCCCGAAGCAATGTTGGTCAAAGCCCAGGCTGCTTCGAACTGCAAACAGGGATAAAGTGATGACTTCAGAAACTCCACCAGCCTGGGAATGAGCCCAGCTTCAACAACCAATTTTAGAGGGGGGTTCCTTTCCCGGGATAGCATTTTCCTATGCAATGAAAGAGAGAAGAGGAGAAAGGTCATGTGAGGGATATATTAAGAACCTTCTTTATAGATAGTCTTGGCATTCCTAACTACCAGATGAGACAAACCAGAGCTACTTAATATCCCAGAGTTCAGCCTATAGCATTTTGCACTGATAAAGTAATATTTTCCCCCTTAGATATTATCTACAAGCTGAAATTCTTGTAGAGGCCAATGTAAATTAAGCAATTCATCTCTGACAACACATTGCATCTTTTAAATTGCCTTCAAGGATGGTGTAGAATAGCAATTTAATCTCACTTTTGGATGGAATAAGCTTTTCCTGTATTTTATGGGCATTTTGCCAATGCCAAGAAACCAATAGGCCACTGGAGCTCATTTCTAGCTAGGAAACTGTAAACAGCAGAAGTCTGTTTGGAGATACCTGGCTGCCTGGGTGGCCTGGAAACACAGGACTGGATCTGAGCTATTCACACCTTTGATTATGTCACCCAGAGTGAGGCTGCCCTGCAAGGAGAGACACATTCAGGTCAGATTCTCTGCCAAAAGGAATCATAAACATCACCTAGTCTAGTCCTTCATCTGATTAAAACAGGCTGGCTTGAACAGGGTGCACCATCCTGCATGCTGTTCCAGATTAGGGGAAGGAAGAACATTTGGGGGTCCACAGGTCTCACAGATCTGTGAGACATTCTTCATGTTTAGGGGAGAAATAATTCCCATCATCACTTGGGTCCCCAGCACTTTTTTTTTTTTTTTATCCCATGCAGCGAGAACATGCTTGAGGGTATCAGAAAAAATGGCAGAATGCGGACATCCAAAAATTCTCTCCTCTTTAAAATCAATGAGGAAACTGACAAAAATTGTCAGAATCAACTTTTTCAGAACTGTAGAAATTAACTAAAGCTTTGTAGCAATTTGTTTTATTCCGTCCAGGAAGTGTTTATTCGGGAAAAACAGCTGAATCTCAGTAAGAAGAACAAGAGCTTTGTGGCGTTTTGACTTGCCCTATTCCCACCCCCCCTCAGCTCCAGGAGAGTCTTGAAAACCAACAGTCCACATCATTGTGAGGAACCAACAGCCTAGGAGAGGCAGAATGGGCAAGTTCTCCTTTAAAGCTTCATTCCCAGAGAATTATTAATTGACCTGCCTGCTTGACAAAGACCCCACTTGTAAGACTCTCTATTTTATTTGACTCAGAGCTCACTCAATGTGAAAAGTCTTTTCCCTAAGAATGTTTGTTGAAAACAATTAGAGGAAGTTGTTTAACATCACAGCTACCTGAGAGATTGGATAACAGTTGAGACAAACAATAGGCCAACCAAAAAACTTAAAGGGAAAAGCTGGGGAATGAGATGTTAATTAGGGCTTTGAAAGCTCTGACATAGGCCATGTGCATATATAGGGGTATGCACATGATCAAAAAACTGAGAGGACCCTGAGCTCTTACCTTTGACTGACCTTGAGGCTCTGTGCAAACAGAAAGTAAAGCCAACTGCCTGGCTGAGTGTTGAAGGCATGCCCCTACATACGCATAGAGCTTCTTGGCAAAAATTGGCTGTTTTTTTTTTTTTCTTTTTGTTTCAAGTGTTAAAGTGAATCTCTGTACAATCATTAGCTTACCACTAATGCAAACTGTGCAGAGACTTAGTGGCCACACATGACAAAAAATACAGATTTTACAGAATTAGTTCAGAAATCACTGAACAAATACCACCACCCAGCAACAACAACAAACGTTGGGGCAAGGGGCAATATGATATCCAGAGTTGTCACACTGTATTATTTTAAATGACTAGTTTTCAATGAAGAAATTATGAGATACGTAAAGAAATAAGTATGACATACACATATATACATAGGAAAAAAGGAATCTTTAGAAATGGCCTCTGAGGACCACATGCTGGACTTGCTAGACAAAGACTTTAAATATGTTCAAAGAACTATAGGAAATCATGACTAAAGAACTAAAGGAAAGTATCAGAATGATGTCTCACCAAATGGAGAATATTGAAGAAGAGATAGAAATTCTGGAATTGGAGAGTACAATAACTGAAATGAACAATTCACTAAAGGGGCTGAACAGCAGATTTAAGCAGACAGAATGAAAAATCAGTGAAGTTGAAGATTGGTCAATTGAATTTATCCAGTCTGAGGAAGATGAAGATAAAAAAATACTACAGATGAAAATTAACAGATCTTTAGAGATTTGTAGGACACCATCAAGCATACCAACATATGAATAATAGGAAGGAAAGGAGAGAGAGAAAGGGGCAGAAAGTATATTTGAATAATGACCAAAAAAATCCCCAAATTTAATGGAAGAATTAATCTGCACATCTGAGCTGCTCTATGAACTCCAAATAAGATAAATCCCAAGAAATCCACACCGAGACACATCATAAACTGTGGAAAGCCAAAAACATAGAATCAAAAACATTGAAACCAGCAAAAAAGAAGCAACTCATGTACAAGGCTTCAATAAAATTAACAGATTACAGATTAACAGATAACAAAATTATCAGAAAGCATCAAAGCCAAAAAGCAGTGGGATGCTACATCGAGAATCATGAAAAAAAAAAAAAAGAGGGGAAAAAGAGACTATTCAAAATCCTTGGGGGAAGAAAAGACTGTCAACCAAGAATTTTACATCCAGTAAACTATCATGATAAAATGAAGGTGGTATTAGGACATTCCCAGATAAACAAAGAGAATCCATTATTAGCAAATCTACCCTACAAGATATAGTAAAGGGAGTCCTTCAAGTACTAGAAAGTAGATAACTACTCAAATCTGCATGAAAAAATAAAGAACACCAGTAATGGTAACTATATAGGTAAATGTAAAAGACAGTATAAATGTTTTTTAAATTGTAATTCTTTATCCTGATTTAAAAGACAACTGCGTAAAGCAATAATTATAAATCGATGTAGAAGAGCACGCAAAGATGTAACCTGTAGAGCAACAAGAATAAAAGCAGGGGGAGAATAAAGTTGTATAGGAGCAAAGTTTTATACACTATTAAAATTTAGCTGGTAGTACTTCAAACTATATTGCTATAAGATATGTTAATTATCCCCTGGGCAAGAAAAATTTTTAGGTGGTAAAAAACATGACAAGAAGATCAAAATACTAAACTAGAAAATATCTATTTAGCATAAAGAATGAAGAAATAGAGGAACAAAAAAGACTAGAAAACATATCTAAAACACATAGCAAAATGGCAGACATAAACTCTACTTTATCAGTAAGTACATTAAATGTAAATGGCATAAACAGTACCAATAAAAGGCAGAGATTGGTAGAATAGGCTTAAAAAATGATACAACTATGAGCTATCCACAAGAGACATATTTCAGATTCAAAAACACAAACAGTTTGAAAGTAAAATGATTGAAAACAAAATACAATGCAAACAGTAACCAAAATAGAGCTGGAGTAGGTATACTAATATTAGAAAAAATAAACATTAAGACAAAAGCTGTTACTAGAGATAAAGGACATTTATAACAACAAAAGGGTAAATCCGTCCATCAAAAATATACAGCAGTTATAAACATGTATGCACCTAACAGAGCCTCAAAATATATGTAGCAAAAACTGATAGAATTAAAGAAATAGAGAATTCAACAGTAACAGCTGGAGACCTCAAACCCCACACTCAATAATGGACAGAACTAGACAGAATATCAATGAGCAAATAAAAGACTTGAACAACACTACACATCAACCAGACTAAACAGACTTCTACACCAAACAACAGAAGACTACACATTCTTTTCAAGAACACATGGAACATTCTCCTAATGTCTGTGGGCCATAAAACATATAAATGTAAGAGGACTAAAATTATGAAAAATATGTTCTCCAACTGCAGTGGAATGAAATTAGATACCAACAGCAGAAGACAATTTGGGAAATTCACAAACATGAGGAAATGAAACACCACACTCCTAGATAATTAATGGGTCAAAGAATAAATCACAAGGGAAATTAGAAAATACTTTACAATGAATGAAACTCCTCCAAAGCACAACATACCAAAATTAATGGGATGCAGCTAATGCAGGGCTTTGCAGAAAATGTATAGCTATAAATGTGTATATTATAAAAGATAGATCTCAAAAGCATAACCTAAATTTATAGCTTTTAAAACCAGAAAAATAAGGGCAAATTAAGCCCAAAGCAAGCATAAGAAAAGAAATCATAAAGGTTAGAAACAGAATGGAAAAATAGAGGCAAAAAAGTGAAACAAAAGTCTGCATAAAAAGATCACCAGACAGGGCAGGGCACAGTGGCTCACGCCTATAATCCTAGCACTCTGGGAGGCCAAGGTGGGAGGATCACTTGAGCCCAGGAGTTTGAGGTTGCTGTGAGCTAGGCTGATGCCACGGCACTCTACTCAGGGCAACTGAGTGAGACTCTGTCCCAAAAAGAAAAAAAAAAAAATCACCAGACAAAACTTTAGCTAGATTTACCAAGAAAAAGGTGAAAGTAGGGAAATTACTACTGGAATTACAGAAATAAAAAAGATAGGGGAAATATGAACAAGTGTATGCAACAAATTACGTGGTTTAGACGAAATAGAAAAATTCCTAGAAATGCACAACCACTAAAAGTGACTCAGGAAGAAACAAATTTGAATAGACCTATAACAAGAGATTGAAATATTAATCAAAAAACATCCTACAAAGAGACGTCTAGGCCCAGATGGCTTCGATAGTGAATTTTTTCAAACATTTAAAAAAAATTAACACCAATCTTCCACAAACTCTTCTAAAACAGATAGAGGAGGAGGCAATTTTCTAACTCATTTTTTGAGGCCAGTATTACCTTGATACCAAACCAAAGACATAAGAAAAGTATGCACCAATATCCGTTATCAACTACAGATGCAAAAATTCTCAACAAAATATTAGGAAACCAAATGCATCAACATATGAAATATATGGCCAACATATTGGTCATCATGATGAATTAGGATTTAACCCAGGAATGCAAGGGTGGTTCAATTTATGAAAAATCAGTGTAATAGCCCACATTAATAAAGGGGAGAAACCCACATGATCATCTCAATAAGTACGGAAAAAGCATTTGACAATACACAACACCTTTTATCTCTCATGATAAAAACATTCCACAAACTAGGAATAAAAGGGAACTTCCTCATCCTGATAAAAGCATCTACAAAAATCCCGTGGCTCGCATCATACTTAATGATGAAAGACTGAAAGCTTTCCCTCTGAGATCAGAAATAAATCAAGTGGCTCAAGCCTGTAATCCTAGCATTCTGGGAGGCCAAGGTAGGAGAATTGCTTGAGCTCAGGAGTTTGAGCCCAGCCTAAGCAAGAGCCAGACTCCATCTCTACTAAAAATAGAAAAAATGAGCCAGGCATGGTGGTGTAGACCTGTGTTCCCAGCTATTCAGGAGGCTAAAGCAGGAGGATCACTTGAGCCCAGGAGTTTGAGGTTGCAGTTAGCTATGACACCACTGTACTCCAGCCCAGGCAACAGAACAAGACTCTGTCTAAAAAAAACCTTATAATTTTACCCTTCAGAGGGTCAGAAGTTCATAATCAGTTTCACTGGGCAGGTGAAGGTATTAACAGAGTTGGTTCCTCCTGTAGGATCTGAGAGGAGAATCATTTCCTTGCCCTTTTCAGCTTCTGGGGGGTCACCTAAATTCCTTGGCTTGTGGCCCATTCTCCATCTTCAAAACACATCACGCTAATCATGCTAACTTCTGCTTTCATGTCACTTTCTGCTCTGATCCCTCCATCATCCTTCCTATAAGAACCATTGTGATCATGTCAGGCCCACCCAGATAACCCAAGACAATCTCCCCATCTCAAAATCCTTAACTTAATCACATCTTCAAAGTCCCTTTGATCGTAAGGTAACATTCCCAGGTTCTGGGGATTAAGAGACATTTAGGGGGCCATTTTTCAGCCCACTACAAAGAGTTACGCAAAATTAGCATATAACCCAGCAATTCTCCTTCTAGTTGTAGACCCAGTGGAACTGAAAACATGCCCTCACAAAAACTTGTACACAAATGTTAACAGCATTAATCATAACAGCCAAAAAGTGGAAACAACCCAAACGTCCACCATCTAATGACCAAACAAAATGTGGTCCATCCATACAATGGAATATTATTCAGCCAGACAGAATTGAAGTACAGATATATGCTACAACGTGGTTGAACCTTGAAGACATCAGGCTGAGTGAATGAAGCTAGACATAAAAGGTCACATATTGTATGATTCCATTTATATAAAATATCTAGAATAGATTAATCCAGAGAGACAGAAAGTTGATTAGTATTTGCCAGAGACTGCTTAATGGGTGTAGGGGTTTCTATTTGAGGTGATGACAATGTTCTGGAATTAGCTAGTGGTGATGGTTGTACAATCTTGTGAATATACTAGAAACCACTGATTATATACTTTATAGGGATGAATTTTAAGGTATGTGAATTATATCTTAATTTTTTTTTTTTTTTTGAGACAGAGTCTCACTCTGTTGCCCGGAGTAGAGTGCCGTGGCATCAGCCTAGCTCACAGCAACCTCAAACTCCTGGGCTCAAGTGATCCTACTGCCTCAGCCTCCCGAATAGCTGGGACTACAGACATGTGCCACCATGCCCGGCTAATTTTTTCTATATAGATTTTTAGTTGTCCAAATAATTTCTTTCTATTTTTAGTAGAGATGGGGTCTTGCTCTTGCTCAGGCTGGTTTCGAACTCCTGACCTCGAGGAATCCACCCTCCTCGGCCTCCCAGAGTGCTAGGATTACAGGCGTGAGCCACCGCGCCCGGCCTATATCTTAATTTTTAAAAAAACAAAACAAAACATGCTAATGTAGGATAAAAAAGGAAAACAACGTTTTTTTCATTTTTTGTTTCATATCTTTCTCTGGTGGTAGGAATCCTAGGGACTAATCTAGAAAAATGAAGCTAACCAGAGTTACGGTTCAGATTCCTATGGCAACTCACAGAATGACGGTACCCATCGCATCTCATGGATGGCAACACATCACCGGAGCCACCTGGCAAAATGGAACCAATCTCTGCCTTCTAAGAGCCCTAAGCCTAGCAGGGTGGAAAGGATGAACGTGAATAGTTAAGGTAAGACATGCACAGCACTGTATTCTAAAAGACATGTAGATACATCATGGAAGTTCTAAGAAGGAAAACTTCCTGGTCAGGGCCTGCAGGATTCACAGAAACAGGATTGGCCTTGAAGTCAACCCGGAGTTTGCATTTAGTGGGACTGGGATAGATGGAGAGGGGAAGACTTCTCATGGCCAGGGGCTAGATGCCTCTGCTGAGAAACAACTGCCACAAACCCTCATTTCCTGAGTTTCCAGGCCTAGAGGTAGCAAGCGAATTTTCAATTAGAAGTAGCATCTTCTCCATCCTCTGCTTAGAGCACAGATCCCACTGCCTCACCGTCACGAGTATAAGGACACTTAGTCTTTTGATGAAGGTAGTTTAGCTCAAACTATCATCTCTTTCTCCTTCTATTTAAAGACGCAAAATCAGAGTTTGCAAGTTCTGAGTCTATTAAACATCTTCAAGGCAGAGAAGCTTGCTAAGTGTGTATCTTGCACACAACTGCTCTAAATGCTACGTACTGACCGGCATCCCTGTGGCCGGTTTTTCAGAAGCCAGGTCAAGGCAGGAATCGATGATATTTCTTCTCTTTAAAGTCTGCTCATCTTTCCTGGCCTTCCGGAGCTCCAGGCTGACCACCATCCGCTGTTGCCGCCTCATCTAAAGAGGAAAAGAAAGAATTGGTGCGTTTAGAGCCAGGAGCTGGGATGTCACCACGTTTAGTCTTTTGAACGTGTTTCAAAGCATCTGGTTTCATTTTTACAGATGTGATAGTCTGGAAGGGTTCAGATCACACAGTTAGTCACCTCAGCTCTGCTTACCTTCTCTGCTCTGTGACTGCACTGCATCTAGAAACTGATTCGATCTTCCTCCCAAAGTAAAGGAAGGCCAGGCGCATCCTTGATGGGCCAGGATTCTTGGCTGTAAGGACATCTTAGCAAAGCATCCTGTCGCCCTGAGTCTGAGCTCATCTCCACGGATGCTGATCAGTCCCTGGAGAGTACGCTGTTTCCTAGATGGGCCTGGGCCTTACAGTGGTGGCTAGACAGGTGGCACTGGGGACCACTGGAGGACTGCTGATGCGCTGACCATTGCCACTGTTAGTGAAATTAGTCCGTAGGCCATTTAAGCCTTGATCCCCAAATTTTACTAGGAGAACAGACTGAGGGAGATTTAAAATTTTTTTTTTTTTTTTGAGACAGAGTCTCACTCTCTTGCCTGGGGCGCGTGCCGTGGCGTCAGCCTAGCTCACAGCAACCTCAAACTCCTGGGCTCAAGCGATCCTCCTGCCTCAGCCTCCCAGGTAGCTGGGACTACAGGCACGCGCCACCATGCCTGGCTAATTTTTTTTCTATTTTTAGTTGTTTGGCCAATTTCTTTCTATTTTTAGTAGAGATGGGGTCTCGCTCTTGCTCAGGCTGGTAAAATTTTTTTTAAAAACTCTCCTTATATCAGTTGACAACTCAGACCTTTAGAGATGGGCTCTCACTATCTTGCCCAGGCTGGAGTGCAGGGGCATTATCATAGCTCACTGCAGCCTCCAGCTGATTTTTTTTTTTTTCCTAACAAATCTTGCTTTAAAAGCCTCCAACTCCTGGGCTCAAGTGATTCTCCTGCCTCAGCCTCCTGAGTAGCTGGGACCACAGGCGCCATCCAACCTGGCTTTTTTTTTTTTTTTTTTAGAGACAGTATCTTGCTATGTTGCCCAGGCTGGTCTCGAACTCCTGGCCTCAAGTGGTCCTCCTGCCTCAGTCTCCCAGGGTGCTGGGATTACAGGCACGAGCTACCATGCCCAGCCCCGTAGACTTTACAGTATTGAGAATCTTGGGGAAATGACCTAAACTTTCTGCATAGATGAGTTTAGGTTGAAGACTTTTCTTAAACAAGCTATTTAATTCTTGCCTGAAAAAAGCGTTATGATGGTGTTATATGGCAGGGTAGGGACACCTTCAAGGCCTGCTGACCAGCTGTACTATTGCCCATCTCTAAGCGGGCCCCTCCCCTTGGTGAGTTTTGTACCTTTGGCTTCTCCCTTCTTATCTGATGGCCCTTCCTGCTGCTGTCCACGTAGAGGGTTCAATTCCTTTGTTCTAATTGGTTTCCTTTAATCTGTGGTAGTCTTGGAAGCCAGACAGCCACACCTGTTGTAGCAGGTAAGAGTGATCTGGCTCCTGATGACGTCTCAACCAGGCTGCTGTGACCACGTGCTTCTTTCATCCTAAATTGCCTTTCAGATTCCCAAGGTGTAGCCAACCTTATACACTATGTCCGTCAAGATACACAGATGTAGGGCACAGAGCTAGAGCCAGAAAATTACGCAACCAGAGAAGCTGAATGGTACTTAGAATCTACACACAGCACAGACTCCCTGTCCCTGGCTCTCATGCTCATCCCGGCAGCAAGAACAGCCTGGGCTTCTCAGATCTGAGTCCTACTTCTGCAAGGCACGCTTGTTGGCCATATCTGTGTGCTGACATTTTAGCTCCTTGGTAAGGCTCCTTTACTTGAGCAGCTGCAGTTAAGCATCTATGTACCTGGGCCTTGGGGCTGCTGGCCAGCCCCTTGGAGGAGGAGAGCTTTGTTTTATAGATGAAGAAACTGGAGCTCTGAGATTAAGTAGCTGCAAGATCCCACTGAAACTTTGAGACCACAGTTGTGTGGCTCCTAAGTCCTCATGCTTTTGTCCTCCCCCCTTAATGTTTTATGATGAAACTTTCAAACGTGCAGAAAAGTTGAGACAACGATTCAGTGAACACCCATGCACCTCCCTAAAGGAATGTTCTGCTATATTTATCACCCCACCCACCCCCTCCACCCTATTTTTGATGCATTTCAGCCACGAGCACACCGCACTGGTCCCTGGCAGTGCGAGGCAGTAGCTTCATACTCACAGATGCATCTTTGCCTCGGTACTTGAATTTTCTCAGCCTCTCTTCTGGAACGTCTAAGGTAGGCATGTTGACTGGAGGAAGTAAATCACCTGCAAGTTAGACATTTACAAAGAGATTTTCAGCACCCAATATGTGGGTTACTAGGTTAAAGGCATTTTTGTGCTCCAAGCCTTTAAAGGGCTCTTGGTGGGGCAGAGAGTAGACCCAGGAAGTCAGCTTCCACAGGCATCACTGCGGCAGCTCAGCAGGCCATGAGCACTGTGGGAGTGCCAAGGGGACCAGCCCTGCACGTAGGAGTAAAGGAAACTTATTTATTTTTGAGACAGGGTCTTGCCCTGTCACCCGGGCTAGAGTGCCATGGCATCAGCCTAGCTCACTGCAACCTCAAACTCCTGGGCTCAAGTGATCCTCCTGCCTCAGCCACCTGAGTAGGTGGGACTACAGGTACATACCACTACACCCTAGCTAATTTTTTGTTTCTATTTTTAGTTGCTCGGCTAATTTTTCTATTTTTGGTAGAGATGGGGTCTCACTCTTGCTTAGGCTGGTCTCAAACTCTTGACCTCAAGCGATCCTCCCGCCTTGGCCTCCCAGGTTGCTAGGATTACAGGCGTGAGCCACTACACTCAGTCAAAGGAACATTTTAAAGGCCATTTGGCTTGGACTGGGCCTTCAAGGACTAGGTTAGGCTGGTTGTCATGCATACAAGCCTTCCCCATGGCAGTGTCCACAGAGTTCTGTATAGGACATGTGTGTGCAGTGGTGAGGAGCCCAGACAGGAGACAACACCAGCACAATGGGTCAGAACAGCCTCAAGCATGACCCATTCTAATCCTCTGGTAGGCTGCCCTCACTCAGTCAAGGCCACCCTTGTCTTTTGCCCATGCCATCGCAGCTGCCTGTTTTCCCCATTGCCTCATTCCAATCTGTTCTCTGCAGAGGCTGTGTGATTTTTTTTTTTCAGCATATTATGGGGGTACAGATGTTTAGGTTACGTATGTTGCCCTTGCGCCCCGTGTGATTTTTAAAGGAAAAAATCTGATCACATAAGCCCCTTGCTTACAAACTCTCTCCTGCCAGGTGCGGTGGCATATGCCTGTAGTCCCAGTGACTTGGGAGGATCGCTTGAGCCCAAGGGTTTGAGACCAGACTGGGCAATATAGCAAGACCCCATCTTTACTGAAAAGATAAAACAAACTCTCTCCTGGCTACCCACTGAGTTTAGAAGAAAATTCAGACTCCTTACACTGCCTTTGTAAGCTGGCCTCAGCCCACTTCATCTCTAACAACTCTTTCCTTGATCGTCATGATCTAGACCCTTGGTTTTGTTATCAAGTAGTCCAAGCTCATCCCTACTTGAGGCCTTTGGACAAGCTGCTCCTCCCAGGGTCTCTGCATATGTGGCTCCTATTCATTCAGTCTCAGCTCAAACACCACCTCTGAAAGCCTTCCCTCCGTAAGAATCTCAGTATATTCCCAATCAGTCCATTTTATTTTCTTCTCAGCTGTAACCACTACCTGATATTTTCTTGTTTGTCCATCTTCCTCCCCCTACTCCCAATGACAATGGGATCACGTGTCACAGGTACAAGTGCTCAGCTCCATCACAATGCATGGCATACAGTAGGTATGGTAGGTACGGTAGGTATTCAAATATTTGTTGAAGGAGGGTGGTGGGTGATAAGGTGGCAAAGGGAGTTGGCCCTCAGAGGAGGATATTCAAATCAGGTTAAGTTTGAACTTTCTACAAGGCAGTAAGGAATGTTTCTTACAGGTGTGCAATGAACATGCATCTGTTTCTGAACATACAAGATGGTCCAGACCACATTATAGAAAAGAGAAAACTAGGCCAGGCACAGTGGCTCAAGGCCTATAATCCCAGCACTTTAGGAGGCCAAAGCGGGAGGATCGCCTGAGCCCAGGAGTTCAAGACCAGCCTTGAACTGACTTGAACGGGGCAACATAGTGAGGATCTCTACAAAAAGATGAAAAAATTAGCCAGGTGTGGTGGCACATACCTGTAGTCCCAGCTACACCGGAGGCTAAGATGGGAGGATCACTTGAGCATAGGTGTTTGAGGTTGCAGTGAACTATGATCATGCCACTGCACTCTAGCCTGGGCAGCAGTGCAAGACCCTATCTCAAAAAAAAGAAAAGAAAACTAGATAAAGAAGGCCAATAGATTCTACTCTTGAGTAGATAATAGCTGAAATAATTTTGGTACATATGAATTTAGACAGTGTAGACAACTTGCAGAATTTCATAAGTGAATTTGAAGCCAAGACTGATGTCATAAAAGATCAGAAAAAGGATTGAGTCTTGGTAATGCTCACGTTAAGGCCCAAGAGAAGGAAGAACCAGCAAAGGACCAGGAGAAAGAAGGGAATTTGAGATAGAACAGAATGATAGTGTCAGAGAGACACCACCAGTAACAGCAGCAACCAGTCAGCCCCACAAGACAAGAGCTGCAGGAAAGCATATCAGCTGTCGGGGCAGAGACAGATCAACAGCCCACATGATCTCTCTGAACTTCATCATGGTGGCTGTACCTGCTTTAGAGCCTTGGTCTCCTCGGGAGCTTGGGCAAGAGTAGCCTACTTCTAGTCTGCAAATCTGAGAACGGGGAAATGCAAATTACTTCCTGTAATTGACCAGTTCCCCTCCCCCATCTCAGAGGTGGAGAGGTGGAGAGTGACACAAGGTTTGAACATTAACAAAGCTCTCAACCATTCTGTTAGTCCTGTGGGCCACCTCCCCCAACGGATACACACAAAGGGACCTCGGTGACATCCAGACTCCTTTGGTTGCTGCCTATTTACCAGAAGGAGCACGTCTGTGCACAGAAGTTGGCTTAAGACAATCTCAGGCTTTAGATTAGTCCGATAAAACTTCAAGCTGGAGGTAGCTTTACTCTCAGCAACGCATCAGAACCCAGCACACCCAGGAGGGGAGAGAAGCGTATTGCAAGACAATCCAGGGCTGGGAGGTCGGGCCAGAAAATAACAGTGTCTGATTCTTTCATCCACTTTTAAGTAATCTCAAATTCTGCCTCAAAGAGAAGAGTTGCTTTTTATCACTAAATCATTGCTATTGTCCATAGTATCCTTTTAAACACCGTCTCAAACTACTTTTCTGGTTGCTGTAATAACCAGTGTCAAAGGCACCCGTTGAAACCAGAGGTTTGGGTTTAAAGTGAGAAGTTAGCTCCTAGGTCTCCAAGAGTTAAGACATATAGCATTTTATAAATCTGGAGTAGTCTAGAATCACGGGCCTGTTTTAGGGAGCAATGGCAAAAACTTATAATTTTCCAGGAATATTGGACATTTAGGATTAAATGAGGCACCATCTACTACTACCAAGGTACAGACATCTCCTTTTTGCAGGTGGAGGAATCATCTCAGACACCTCACAGCTGCTAAGTATCAGAAGCAGGGCATCAGCCCAGATCTGACTGCTGCGACATCCAAGCAATACTCTGTAGCAAAGTCTCATCAGGAATGCCAAGGTCACCATCACGGGTGGCACTTAACACACAGGGTGAGACATTGGAAAATAGGAAAACCCCTGTTTTACACAATGGAAACGACGACGGCCACTTCTGAAATACCCTGCTATGAGCTGCCGCCTCATCCTGCCTTGCACCCATTGTCAATGGCACGACCATCGCAGTTAAAGAAACTGTCTGAAAGTAAGAGGCCAGTGTGGTGCGAGGGGCTGAAATGCCCCTGCTTCTGGGGAGGGCGAAGGCGGCAGCCAGCTCTAGGACCACCGCCCAAGGAACCACTCACCCCCTGCCACACCCCAGAAAGCACAGCTGCAAGGAACCTTGGAATTGGACCAGGGGTTCAGGCGTTTGCCCCCTTCCTTCAAACCAAATATCCTGTAAGGTGGCCTAAGCAGAGAAAGCTCAACTTCAAATCACACAGGGTCCCCTCTCCCAGAGGCATTTTTAGGGAGCAGTTTGAAAGCCCCCGATTTAGCCGAATGCTCTCATGTGGGGACATTGTGCAGAGCCAGCTGCAAAGCAGATCCGTCGTGCTTTCTCGAGCGCCTCTAGTCACAGCTCAGATGTGCTTCCTTCCCTCGCATTGCTGTTGGCAGCGTCTGGGAGAGCTGGCTGCCCGTCACTCCTTACCAGTGGTACCGAAGTGTCGAGTATGAGGCTTGCGCTATGCACGAAATCCCAGTCGGTGCCTTTCTCCATTGGTTCTCCAAGTTGGAGATCCAGAGAAGGCCAAACGGGGGACGTAGGCAAACGTCGCCTACCCAGAGGCTTTATTTATCCCTTGGGGCTCAGGTCAGCTCTACTGTCCCCCACACGCTGGGGGACCCCTACCCTCGGTGCCAGATGGCAGAGGCCTAGGGACCCTGCCCTGCTCAAGGTCACCCAGGCTCCCGAGCTGCCCTTGCTCTTCCAATCCTCTGGGTAAGGGGACACTGGGGACCTCCAAGTCTCATTAATGGGACTGAGTCGCTTTCTCCAGCTGGGGCATTTCAGGCCAGTTTTATTTTTTCTATACTTGTCTAGATCTCACCGAGCTTTCACTGTGAGCATCTTTCATGAACTGAGAACCGTTTTAAATTAAGACATGTCTCATCATCCAAGAGTTGGCTTCTACAAAATAGCATTTTTCAGATTTCAAAGTCACACAGACTTAGGGCTTAAAAAATATGGAAATACTTTAGAAATATATTGAGCGTTAACTCCCAATCCTCCCCCCCTCCTCCAAGTTAACCTTTAAAAAGTCACACCGCCCTCTGTACGTGCCCAGCCCGGCTGCGCACGGCCGACACGCTTGCTACAGGAGGGGCTCTCAAACACGCCGGCTTGTGACAAGCACCTTAGACATCGTTCGATGTCGGTGTGTTCAGATCCACATCACTCACAGCCACGTCTTCAAAGGAGGATTTGCTCTAAGCTGAAACCACATTCTGCATTAGAGTGAGTGAGCTTTACTCCAGGAAGGAGAGCTTGAGGGATCCCAGCGACCTCTGCCCCGTGCCCCAGGGTGTGTCGGTCCACCAGCTTGGAGGGCATAGGAAGTGGGGGTGTCCAGGGACAGGAGGGGAAAGGGCCCAGGATCAGGCCTCCACCTCGCCACTCTTTGGCTCCCTGAGGGACTTCAACACGGACAAGAGGCCCCTGTGAGTTCCAGACGCCAGGTTCCACGCTGGAAAACACAGCGAGGCCAGAGCAGAGGCAGGTGTCCCACAGGAGGCGGCAGGAGACCAGGCCCTCTACCCAGGTGTCACCCTCCAAGGCTAAGTCAGGTGAACAATCCCCACAGGTGACAACGTCCCGAGGGATATTTTAGGAAGAAAGTACACAAGTCAAGGAAGAAATTGCACAAGCGTCGGATCCAGAACCCGCTGTGCAGACTGGCTCCAGACACCCCGTGAGCCCAGTCTGGGCTCAGCAGAGCAAATGGACACCCCACAACTGCCATTTCCTCCTTACCTACCCTGAAAACAAGCCAAGGGCCAGCTGGCATAGTGTCTGTAAACCGAGGCTGATTTCCACAAGGAGAGACAGCAGCCCAGGCTTTCTCGGAGCTGCCCCCTGAGGGAGGCAGCCCGACTCGGGGGAGGGCCTTGGAAGTCACCTCCATTGCTGAGGGCAAGGCCGCAGCAGCCTCCCCGGGGCCCCCCAACAGCCGCCTGGCTCAGTATCTGAGCAAGAGCAAGATGTCTGGTCGATCAGTACCCACACAGAAGGACTCAGAGAACCACACCCAGAGCTCCGGCACCCACCCACCCACCCACACAGGGACAAGCCACCACCCAGCACCCACTCACCTGGCAGGGAGCCACAGCCTCCAGCCCCTTCCTCAGCCTTAAATGCCCTCAGCAGACAGCAGGTGTTCCGCGGCACTTGGCCCCTCCCCATGGGGCTGGTTCTGGCCCAAGTAGATGACTCCCAGGCCTGGGTGCTCATTGGAATCACTTGGGGAGCCTTGACCACCGCGGCTGCCTGGGCCCTGGCCCAGAGACTGATTGGTTGGTCTGGGGAGGCCCAGGTCTCCCAGGTGAGTCTCATGTCCATACGAGGTGCAGACAGGTACTCGGAGGTGTCAGGGGCCTCCAGCCTCTGCAGCTGCAGCCTTTTGAGGCCCTCGGGCAAACTACCAAAAGGTGAGGGGCAGCTCCCCGTAGGGGAGGGTTTATGTTCTATATGTCTAAGGCTCTTGGGATCTGGCTAGGGCAAGTGTCTGCTTCCTAAAATCAGACAGTGGGCTTAAAGCTGCTCTTGAACAGCTAATAAGCCTTTGCTCCCAAGGCAGGCAAGGAGATTGGGTGGTGGCGAGAATAAGTCTGCTTCGTATTGAAATGGAAATAGGAACAACAGCTCATGTATTTGTGCAACAAATGTTTAGAGTCCCTACTGTGTGCCAGGCCCTGACAATGCAACAGTGAACGAATGACCTGGTCCCCACCCTCCCAGACAGGAGCCAAGCTGGACACTCCTAGCAAAGCAGGAGAAGGACAGCAATTGGGACAACCTGCGGAAGGGGAGGTCAGGGAGGGCTTCCTGGAGGAGGTGATGCTTGAACCAAGCCCTCAGGAAAAGCAGGTGAACAGCGGTGGGAAAGATGCTCCAGGCAGTGGGAACTGCACTGGAAAAGGTACTAAGGCAAGAAAAGTAGCCATGGTTTCCCTGAGAATAAAGAGGCCACGGTGGTCCAGGCAATAAAATGTTGCACTGTCTATAAGAGATTTTAAGTCAGTGACCAAATGACTTTAGTATCATCAGGATCCAGGAGCTGGGATGGATGTCCATGAGCTACAGCCTGCACAGCGTCCACCCCACCTTGTTACAAACTCTCCCGAAGGGCTTGGACTTTGAGAGCAGCAGGAGTTACTTCAGCAGGGTTGTGCATAGGTTTTACTTTTTTGTTGTGAAAAGTTCCAAATCCATAAAACTAGAAGGAAGAGTACAGATGAACTCTTGCGTACCCATCACGCAGGTTCCCCTGTTACAACACGGAGCTGATCTCACTTCTTCTCCCCTTTCCTCGCCTCTTTTATTTTGTATTTATTGATTTTTGTGGGTGTATTTTAAAGGAGGTCTCAGACATCATAGCATTTCACCCATAAATATTTCAGAATGAATCTCCGACACATAAAAAGACTTTTAAAACTAAAACCAAAATGCTGTGATCAGAGCTAACAAAATCAATCAAGTCATTCCCAGCGTGTCATTTTAGAACATGTGGCCCAGCCTCGGGGTGGTAAGAGGAGGATTATTTCTGGTTAGGAGGTGGCTGGAATTTTCTGGGTGAGAGATCTCGGTGGCTGCAGGGGTCCAGGCAGTGAGGGTGGGGAGAGGAGGGGGCTTTCCCTGTGCCCCACACTGTGCCACCCCTGCAGCCCCTGCTCACCCGCCACTCAGGATGCAGCCAGGCCATGTGGCGGGCGGCGCTCGGTGCCCTTCCCACGCCAAGCATCAAGCTTTGGAATTCAATCATCCTTTGAATAAATCTAATCAGCCAACTGCCACGGTGCTCATGGGACCTGCCTGAAGGTCTCTGGGAGGCAGGACAGGCAGCATTTTGGATGGAACCCGAGGCTTCGGTGGAAGCCACTGCGTCCTCCCTGACTCCTGAGTCCCGGTCATGGGTGAGGCTGCACATCCCCCAGGCTGGAGCCTGCCACAGCCCCCAAATCCTGTCCCCGTCCTGCATCTTGCCCCCCACACTCCGTCAGCCCCAGTGTCCCCTGAGCCTGTCTCCTCGGCCCTCCCAGCTTCTGCTCACCACTGGGGGCCACTTGCCCACGGGCCTGGTGGCACTTCCTCTCACCTTTAGCACCCTCCCAACACACACTTGCAGGATAGTCTCAAGATTGAATCATCCAGATGGGTTTGTTTGCTGGTTTGTTTAACCGGCCTTGACTCTCCCAGTGCAGTAGGAATCACCAATCCCATTACGCAGAGTGAGATATTGAGGCTGCGCACATCAGAGTGACTTGCCCGAGGTCACATGATGAGGGACGGCCAGGTCTGTGCGACCCGGTCTTCACCCTGATGCTCCACTGCCTGGTGCTGGGATGGTTGGTGCCTGTCTGTCCCTCCCTTCCTCCCTCCCTCCCTCCCTTCCTCCCTTTCTTTCTTCCTTTTTCTTCCCTTTCTTCCTTCCCTTTCTTCTCTTTTTTCTATTATTGTGGTCAAATACACATAACACAACATTTGCCATTTCACCTATTTTAAGCGTAAGTTTCAGCGGCGTTAAGCGCATTCACGTTGTTGTGCAACCACCACCACCGTCCAGAACTTTTCCATCTCCCCAAACGGAAACTCTGTGCCCCTTAAACACTCGCTCCCCATCGCCTCCCCCAGCCCCCGGCACCCCCATTCCACTCTCTGTCTCCATGAATTGGACTCCCGTGGGCACCTCGTGTAAGTGGAATCACATGACACTTGTCTTCTCGCGTCTGGCTTGTGTCACTGAGCATAACGTCGTCAAGGCTCATCCGTGTCCTGCAGGTATCCAGATGTCCTGCCTGCTGATTTATTTGCTTAAAGCAAAACCACGTTTCATGTTGTGGTAGGGTCATTAATACTGCTGTTTAGGGTGGCATCCCAACAGTGGTAGCTGGGCGACAGGGGGACGGTCTTCCCTAGCGAGACGATCATTCATCCCGACATCGTCTGCAGCGGCCAGGGCAGGGCAGTAAGGACGGCGGCTCACTCCCCGGCAGGCTCTGTTCTTGTTTTTCATCCCGTGCAGTCGGCGCACCCCGTGGCGCCCACGACCCTGGCCAACTCCCGCCAACCCCCAACTTGTTCGTCACTGGTTATTAGTATGTAAATGCTTGCTTCTTACATTGTTAATACTAAAAGGGTTTTAAAAAAATACCCTGGATTAGAGAGTTGATATCACAGTTCCTCAAGGGAGTCAGGAAAGATTTTGTGTTTGAGGTTCCCTGGCTCCTGCCAAATGCAGCTGTCACCACCCCTGGCCGCTGGGAGTGTGTGTGTTTGTGTGTATGTATCTGTTTGTGTGTCTGTGTGTGTCTATGTGTATATATCTCTGTGTGTGTCTCTGTGTGTGCTGTGTGTCTGTGTGCATGTGTCTCTGTGTGTGCTGTGTGTCTCTGCATGTATATCTGTGTGTGTATATATATATGTGTGTGTTTCTGTGTGTATCTGTGCATGTGTCTATGTGTGCTATGTGTGTCCGTTTGTGCACTGTGTGTGTCTATGTCTGTGCATGTGTCTCTGTGTGTGTGTCTGTGTGTGTCAGTGCATGTGTCTCTGTACATGTTTGTGCGTGTATCCGTGTGTGTCTGTGTGTGTCCGTGTGTGTCTCTGTGTGTGCCGTGTGGTTCCCCCAAGCCCCTGACTGCCCTCCGTGCTGCCTCTGTGATCTCCCCATGCTGCAACAGTTTCATCCGTCACACTTTTTGCGGCTTCCTTGCCTACTTGTCTAGGACCCTGATGTCGTGATGAGTGGCCCCCGTCTGTCCCATCCATGTCTGCACACACTGGGTGCCGGCTGAGACTCACATAGGCCTAGATCTGGGTAGGCTGCTGCAGGTTCCTTGAGAGAGACACAAAGCATTGTGAGAGTCCAAGAGTGATGGAGAGGGTGTGTGTGTCCCGCTGGGCTGAGGACAGGGTTCGCTCCCGGGTCTTGCAGATTTTAGCAGGTGTGACGTGCTGGGGACAGGCACACTAGGTAGATACGCTTAGTGTAAGAAAACCAGACAAAGAAGAGGACACGCTGAGGAATGGGCTGTAGTCCAGCTTGGCCAGCACATGAATACATCTGAGGAAGAGAGAAGCCCCTGCCCTCCAGCCTGAGGAATCCTGGTCCTCACGGCCCCCTGGGTGGGGGAGTCCCAAGCCTGGAACAGCAGAAGGACATGCCTGCCAGAGAGGAGCTTTGGATGTGAAGCACAGAGGGTCTATTCACCCTTTCATCAATCCAGCCTCCTCCTCAACGAATGTGCTGCACTGAGGCTAAACCGTGGACAGAGCACTCTCTTCACCCCCATGGAGCTTAGGGTCTGCTGGAGTCAGACTGTAACCAGCCGGCAACGGAGGAAGCCCGTGGGAACCTGGGGGTGAGATGGGGGCCTTTTGCACAGCCCCGGGGAGAGGCGATGGGGAGCAGAGGAAAGTGGCTCCCCTCTTATAGAGCACTCTGGTTCACGCTCTAAGAAAACGGAAATTCGAGCACATGGAAACCTGCCTTCCCAGGTTGGGGTGACAGTGATGGGGCCTGGCTTTCGTCACTCAGGGCCATCCCAGGCTGCCCCGTCATCTGTGGAGGACAAATGAGACCGAGAAGGTGGGTGCAGCCAAACTGATTTTCTTGCGCAAACTGACTTCGCAGAGCATCACAGTAAAGAGACCGGTCCCTTACAATCCTGCCGCTCTCCTGGGGCTTGTCAGCCTTGCACGGGGCCTGCTCTCCAGCCCTGGGGCGCAGCCTGTCCTAAGGGGGTCTCTCAAGATAACAGTGGCGCTGGCACTTACCGAGCACTTACCGTGTCCCAGGACAGGGGTTTTCTCATTTAAACCATGAATGTGAGATGTGATGACTGTGTTTGTGTCACAGATGGGGGCACAGCTACGGAGCTGCAGAGCCGGGGTTTGAGGACAGGACAGAGGTCCTAACCCCCCGTGCTGCGTGTCTCCCTGTCCCACAGGTCACATCGGTCCAGGGTGTTAGCAGTTTATGAGGCCCTTCCGTACGTACCACCCACTTTCACAAACCCTCTTGTGAGATTTGTAGTCAAAGACAGCACTGTGTGCCCAGCACGATGTCCCACTCCCTGTGATGTCTTTGTCGGGGACATGGTGTCCTCAGAGAGTGCCAGAGAATAAGGCCCCGGGTCCCAGCAGGAGCACCAGCAATGTGTGCTGGCGGCCGGAGGAGAGACCACCCGGCTGAGCTGGGCTTGGAACCCTCCTGAGCTTTCCAGACACCAGGTTTTATTTGACCTTGAAAGATTCCAGAAAATAAAGAGACTCTTTCTTTTGGAAAACTAAGAATAAATATTCCTTGACAAAGAAGAATGTGTGGGGGGAGGGGAAAAGGAGAGGGAAGAAGAGAGGATGAAAAATAGGAAAGATTTTTCAGATATTTTCAAGATAATAAAATGAAAATGGCACTTTAGTTCCAAATCAAATCAAATTGAGACATCAGTCTACATTCAGTATGAAAAAAGAAAGAAATGCAGAAATGTACACCTGCAGAAATCTGTCTTCAGCAGCCTCGACCGCCATATTTCTGGGATCCCATAGAATTCGTGTTCATTAGGAAATCTCCAGTTGGCCTGGAAGCTGAGACCCTGCAAGCGGGGCTGACTTCGGAGAACTCCTTGTCCAGGTCCCAGGCCCGTCTCTGCCTCGGTTCGGGAGGACCATGCTCCCAGGAGCCCGTCCGAGGCCCCATTTTCCATGTCAGAGCTTGCAAGGAAGGTTCTGGTAGCAGCCTGGTTAGCCTCTCCCCTCTCTGAGATGACCCTGCAGAATTCCAAGGGTCTCTGGGGCAAGGGGATATTTCTGGGCCCAGGCTCCGTGTCCATGTTTGGTCTTCAAGAAGCACTTGGAGGACCTGCCAAGGCTCTGTTCCGCTGCCCTCCCGGGAGGGCACTGATCCCCTTCCTGCAGCAAGGCCACGACAAACAACAGCTGGGAATGCGCCTCCCCAGCGCCAGGAAGAACCCTCCCACCACCACCCCGGGACGAGACACCAAAGGGAGCCGTTGGCATTGGCTGGCATTTGTTTCCTCTTTTTCATTGAAAATAATTTTAGATCCTACAAATAGTCCTTCTCATTGAACAGACTTCAGGCAACACTGATAAGTTTAAACAAGGTTAAAAAAAAAAATCACCCCAAATCCCACCATCCAAAGCAGTGTGATCGCCTTTCAGATAAACCCTCCCCAATCTTATCCGATCCTGTCTTGGTGGTCAGAGAAGTTCCCATTTTGCAAAAATGGGGTTGTGCCGTTCCAGAACATTTTTCTTAAAACCCAACAGTGTGTTCCATGCCAATAAATCTGAATTTATATCCTCAGTTTAAAACGTATTCCATTGCATGTAGGTACTACCTTTCATTTAACTAGTCCCCTGTGGATGGACAGGGAATTGTTAACCAATTTTTCATTCTCACAATTTGACCACTCCAGTCGCAGTTTCCTGCACAACCGCCTTCTGCTCCTTCTCTGGAAAGCCATCTCAGAGCCGCTGCCACCATGCAGGGGTTCCTGGGGGGTGTGGGGGCTCGGTGTCTACACAGCAACCCAAGGGTGTGAAAGATTTCACCTGCCTGCTCCTTGGCTGGCTGGGGCTTGAATCCAGTTCTTCAACTTCTAGAAACAATGTCTTCCTGCCCTATCACAGACGCCTCCAGACAGACAGATGGGCCGTGGCTCCAGGGGAGGCGACCAGCTGGCAAGGGAAGTTTTTGTATTAATGAGAAGAGTAATGCTGGGTACCATTTGTTGAGCATCAACCATATTCCAGGCATATTATCTCCAGAACGTTCCCAAAAAGACAATGTCCCATGACAGAGATGAAAACATGGTGTCAGAGTGACTGCTCACCCTTGGCCGTGGGGCTCATCGGGCATTTTCCAATGATCACTCCTGGCACAGATCTCAGCAAAGAACTGAGGAGAGAAAGGAAAAGGGAAAGGGAGGGGAGAATGGAACGTAGGGGCTGGCGGGCCAACTCCCTAAGCTGGCTGTCTGCGGACAGGACTGGCCCTGTACATATGTCAGATCCAGGGGTTTCTGGGTGTGGATGCCAGGAATAATCCCCACCCAACTACCCTCCGGATGGAACACTGTGCTTGGAGTTGTTTCCACCCCAGGGATCTGGCTTTCATTAATTCAGTCAATATTTATTGATCATCTAACACTGTGGTCCCCAACCCCTGGGCCATGGACTGGTACTGGTCCATGGTCTATTAGGAACCCGGCCGAACAGCAGGAGGTGAGCGGTGGGTGAGTGAGTGAAGCTTCATCTGTGTTTACAGCTGCTCCCTGTCGCTCGCATCACCGCCTGAGCTCTGCCTCCTGTCAGATCGCCGCCCTGCTGTCCTCTGTCCGTGGAAAAATTGTCTTCCACGAAACCAGTCCCCAGCGCCAAAAAGGTTGGGGACCACTGATCTAACCGGTGCTAGGCACTCCGAGTACATGAACTCACGTAATTCTCATTGCAATCCTGTTTGGTAGGTGCCACTGTTATGTTCACTTTACAGATAAGGAAACTGAGGCATAAGGAGGTCACAGAGCTGGTAAGGGGCAAAGCTGGGGTTCAAACCTAGGGAATCTGGCTTTGGAGCCCAAATTCTTGGACCTTCACACTCCACTGCTTTCCAGTAAAGAGACTGGGTGTGACATCATAAAATATATATATTTGGTCTCTGCCACTGATTCCTAGCCCAGAGCTCCTAAAATCTTTGTAGTTTCCTGAATGGGAAGCTGGCTGCAGACCAAGCGCATCTTTTGTTCTTTGACCCTGGTTCCTTAAATCCCTTGGAATCTCCTGGATGATAGAGCATCTTTCGTTCCAAGGAGTTGACTCTTGCTGGGCTCCTGGGTGGAGGCTGGTCTCTAGAAAGACCCAGCCAGGATTAGAAGCTTGGGACTTCTGGCCCCAGCCCCATCCTCTGGGAAGGAGAGAGGGGCTGGAGATTGAGTTAATAATTGATGGCACCTGTGTGATGAAGTCTTGTAAAAATCCCTGAACTGCAGGCTTCAGAGAGCTTCCTGGTGGTGAACAAGAACATATCGATGTGCCAGGAGGGTAGCACACCCCAATTCCACAAGGACAGAAGCTCCTGTGCTCAGACCCTTCCGAACCTCACTCTGTGTATCTCTTTGGCTGTTCATTTGTGTCCTTTAAAATATCAAATATCCTTTGTAATAAATCGGCAATAGAAAGTAAACTGTTTTCCTGGGTTCTTTGAGCCACTCTAACAAATTATTGAGCCCAAAAAGGGAGTTGTGGAACCTCTGATTTGGAGCCAAGTTGGACAGAATTTGTGGGTAACCTGGTGATTGGCATCTGAAGTGGGGGACAGTCTTACAGGACTGAGCCCTTAACCAGTGGGGTCTGTGCTCGCCCAGGCAGCATCAGAATTCAACTGAATCATGGTCCACCCAGTTGGTGTCCGCAGAGAATAGAGAATTGCTTGGTGGGGAAAACACCCCACCCGTCTGGTCACAGAAGTGCTCCATGTTGAGTGAGTATAGAAGGAAAAACAGAGTTGGTCTTCCCATCAGACCAGGCTGACCTCCTGCCCTCACCACACTTCCATTCTATGAAAGAAAGAGCCCAGAAATGATCTAACAGCTCCAGAGAGTATTGTTGGATAGTGATGAGTGCAAGAAAGGAAAATGGAGCTGTGTCTCAGATGCTGACTCACCGTGTGTCTTTGGGCAAATTATTTTAGCCCTCAGAGCCTCTGTTTTCTCATCTGCTGAAAGGAGGCCGTTACTCATCTCTCCCACCCACCTGCCTGGGTTGTCAGGAGGTTCAAAGTGAGTTCATGGACACAGGAGCCCTTTGTTTTTATGGTTGAACCAACACCAACCCATGATTCCAGGAAATTTTTACTGCCTGGGGATTTAAGCACACTTGCCTTCCACAAAGGAACACCACTACACTCCCCAGAGACCCCGAGCCAAGGGTCCCATCCAGTGCATGCCCTGTTGTGTTTTTAAAGGCAGAGAGCATCTTGTGTGCCCACTCACTCTTGGGTGGTAGTCGTCACCTGCCAGCTACCTTAGGGCCCTCCCGAGACCAAGTGCATTTTCTGAAATGGGACTTTCTGGAAGGCTGACCATTAAAAGCCCCCATGAGAAGCTCAAGTGATAAGAGACCAAGTGGCAGTTCTTGCCCCACTGGGCCAGGGGCAGGATGGCCTACACTTGCTCCAGATCCCTTGCCACCCTTGCCAGCCCATCCTGTGACCTCTACTGGCTGCCCTGCCCCAGGTCCCTGCTCTGTGGCTTCCAGTCAGGTTTTGCCATAGGAGATGTGGGGAGGGGAGGGGTGAGCAGGAGGGGAGACGAAGGTGAGCCCTGGCCCTGCTGGATCTGGTTGGGCAGTAGCTGTACTGTCCCCTGGGGGCCGCAGCTTTTCCTACAGCCATATGGGGGTGAGTGGCTTTCCCTATTGCCTGGGCTTCCCTTAACCCTGCCCCACCCCAGTAAATTGTCTCCATTAGACTCTACACGGTGACCCCGCTGCAGTGTGCTCTTTCCCGCTGGGTCCTGGCCTGGGACAGGCAGAACACCTGCTGCCGGTGATTGGCCCTACCCAGGATCACAGTAGGGCAGGTCCCGTGTCTTCCCACTGGCCCCTGCTGTCTCCAGCCAGAGGCTGCTGATCGTGTGGGCATAAGCTGGAAGTACCTCGGGACCCAGCCTTTCGGGGAGTGCCTCGAGGGTGGGCTCCAGGCTCCAGCTGCTAGGTGAGGGCTCCCACCGGATATCTGGCCACTGTCCTCAAAGGCCCCAGGGGGAATGGGGTGTAGGGAAGCCTTCTCCCCTGCTTTACCCAGAGAAGCTCCACTTTTTCAATTTACAAACTGGACCTCTGCACAAGGATCTGCCGGTTAAAAGTTCTGCTGTCAAAAATATTATAAACAACCCTGTCCGGTGATGAGATTTGGGGGTAGGCAAAGCTCTGGGCTTCTCCTGCCCAGAGACTAACAACAGCCATGTTTGGAGGCTATCTCAGCCAAAATCTTATTTCACTTTTGGGGAAACTGAGGCCCAGCACGGGAAAAGTGGGGTTCATCCTCACGTGTGAACTATCTAGGCAGAGCAGCTGCTTGGTGAAGGGCTGATGTCACGATTGCTTATTAATATGATTCTCCGTTGCCAGATTCCGGTTGTCAGAATACAGTAATACACTCCTAATGGGTTGCTGTAGGGGTGAGATGGTAACAGAAAGCATTTGAAAAACATCTATATGTACTAAACAAAAGGTGCTTTGGGTTTTAAGCAGCTGCTTCCCAAACCCAGAAAGATTGAAAAGGAAATCAGCTCTGTGCTCAGGTGGGTACCTTTTTCCCTTAAGAGGATCAACAACCTAAATATGAAATGAACAACACTGAGAAGAAACACAGGGGAAAATCTTCAAGACCTTGAATGTGGCAATGGTTTCTTAAATACAACACCAGGAGCATGAGCAACAAGAGAAAAAATAGATAAATTGGACTTGAGCAAAATTAATTTTTCTGCATCAAAGAACATTATTAAGAAAATGAGGCCGGGCATGGTGGCTCCCGCCTGTATACCCAGCACTTTGGGAGGCTGAGGCAGGAGGATCCCTTGAGGCCAGGAGTTTGAGAACAGGCTGACCAACATAGTGAGACCCTGTCTCTACAAAAAATAGAAAAATTAACCAGTCTTGGGTGCCTGTAGTCCCAGCTGTTCAGGAGGCCAAGTCAGGAGGATCACTTGAGCCAGGAGTTGGAGGCTGCAGTGAGCTATGATGATGCCACTGCACTCCAGCCCAGGCAACACAGAAAGACTCTGTCTCTTAAAAAAAAAAAGAAAAAAAAGACAACTCAACAATAAAAAAGACAAACAACCTGATTTAAAAGTGGGCAAAAAACTTGAATAGCCACTTCTCCAAAGAAGATAAAGTGACCAAAAAGCACACAGAGAGATGCTCAAGATCATCAGTCATTAGGGAAATGCAAATCAAACCGCAATGAGATACCACTTCATGCCCCCTAGCACGGCTATAACCAAAGAAATGGAAAATGATATGTGCTGGTGAGAATGTGGAGAAATGAGAACCCTTGAGACTTGCTGGAAGGAATGTAAAATAACTCAGCCCACAGCGTGGTGGTTTCCCCAAAAGCTAAACATAAAATTATCATATGATCCAACAATTCTGCTTCTAGAGAAATATCCAAAAGAGCTGAAAACAGGTGCTCAAAAAATATATGTACAGGTTTATTAATTAACAGCAGCAGTATTCACACAACAACCCAAATGTTGATAAATGGATAAAGGAATAGTGGTATATCCATACAACGGAATACTATTCAGCCATAAAAAGGAATGAAATCCTGACGCCTGCTACAGCATGGATGAACTTTGAAAACAATATGCTAAGAAAAAGAAGCCAGACACAAAGGCTAAATATTGTGAGATTCCACTCATATGAAATACCTGGAATAGGTAAAGCCACAGGGACAGAAAGCAGATTGGTGGCTGCCGGGGCTGGGGCAGAAAACTGCTTACCGGATACTACGTTTCCTTTTGGGCTGATGAAAATGTTTTGAAAGTAGATAGAGACGGTGGTTGTACAACATTGTGAATGTAACTAAATGCCACTGAATTGTTTGCTTCAAGTGGTTAATTTTATGTTATGTAAATTTCATCTCCATTTAAAAAAGTGAATTGGAGACTTGTGGGGTGGGGATAGGGGTGATGAAAAAGATGCCAGGAAGAATGTCCCCCAGGCGGTTTTTCCCTGGAGACCCACAGGCCGTCTCCGGAATTTAAACAGCACAAAGGACTTCTAAAGAGCATCAGCTCAGCCACCCACTTTACAGATGGAAAAGGTAAGCCAAGAGAGGGCAGGGACTTGCCACATGATGCACAGGAAGCCACAGAGGAGCTAGAGTCAGGGCTTCAGAGGTGGAGGCTGGCACTGCATGGTGACACCACATGGCCTCTGCTGGCCGTGGGGGCTGGAGGGGGCCCACGGCCATGACTGGAAGAGTGAAGTCCAGGCTAACATGGGCCTTCCTGCCTGAGTGCGTGGAAGGGACAAAGCCATCAACCAGTTGGTCACTGTGCTCATGCATGCCAGAGGCTGCGGGTGAGGAAACCAGGCGTCCCTCCCTGACAGCACCCACCATGGGTCCACTGGTAGCTTTAAGAGGAAATCTCATTACCTAGCTGTTCTATTTCTGCCGCAGCCTGTACCCCGGGGCTGAGGTCATCAGTTTCCCCACAAGGGCCACGGGAGGAAGGCGAATGTCTTAGATTTAGGGCATCCACTGATCCCCCCTGAGGGACCCAGGAGTGCCCAGTCAGGCCCTGGAAGGCGAGGCCAGCGAGCCACCAGAGCCCTGGGGGGTTCTTTTCTTTTTTAAGGTTTTGCCGGCTCGGACCTGTTGGGCAGGTATAAAAGGGCACGGCTAGGCTCGGCCGGGCACCCAGGCTCTTCCAGTGTGGTCTTAGGTGGGACCCGCAGCGGTGCTGGGGGAGACGGGCACGGGCTGGGGCGTGCTGGGGAGGAGCACTGGTGGGAGTCACCTGAGGCAATCGGGGGTAATGAGGAGAGATTGGCAGGGGAGCCAGGTACAAGCATTTCATGAGCACCTGCCTTGCCCCAGGGGCTGCAGAGGTGGCATCCCAGTCAGCCCTCCAGGTGACTGCACTCCAGGCTGGCTGGACGTACAGATGAGGGGACAAGTCCAGAGAGCCGCCGGGACTCCACAGGGAAACAGGAGCAGCTCAAATTTGAACCCAGATCAACCCCTTCCCCCTGTGCCACCTGCCTTCCTGGGGCGGTGGGGCTGGATTCGTGCTGGGTTCAATCCCAGCGCTGCCCCTCCTGTGCTCTATAAAGCATCTTTCCCTCTGAGGACTCTTGCAGCTTTGCACTCCGTGAGCTAAATTTTTTCTAAGTTTTGTGGTTTGTGATTTTTGACAATGGGTCTTGGTTATCAAGACCTAATGGCACCAAGACAGCCAAAGTGACACGTGGGAAAGATGCCAAAGGTTACCAAAGACGTCTGGAAGGACAGGAGCATCCAAGGATGCAGGGGACCTTGGGGGGTGGGGGAGTCATGGCCAAGCAAGAGGCTGGTGGCCACTGAAAGCGGGTAGCTGGTGTCAGAGACCTGGACATCCCTTAGGGCAGCACCTGGCGGGAGAGGTCTGTGCCCCAGGCCACCAGGCCAGGACAATAGCAACGGCACCGTGGCTAGCCGCTCACAGCAGAACCACTGTTTTTTGTTTTTTGTTTTTTTAAAGCAGCCTAACCGGTATAAATAAAGAAGAATTTGTCACCCCCATTGCCCCCACTGGAACAACTGAAAAGGGACCCAGCCCTCAGATGTGGGCAGATGTTTTCTTTTCAAGACAAGTTAAAGGCATCTTAATCTGACTTTGCTGATACTTAAATTTCCTTTTCATGAGGATTTTTGTCTCTTGTCCCTGGTGACTTCTATGTCTGTTAAGCAGAACCAGGGAAATGGAACAACAAAAAATAATAATAATAATAATGCAGTTGAGCACGGCAGGGGCAACGAATGACAAAAGGAAGTTTACATTGAGCAATTGTAGCTTCCAGAAGGCGGGTTGGAGGGAGGCTGAAGGAGGTGATGGCGCTGCCCAAGGTGGCTTGTGGCAGAGCTAAGCAGGAGCCACGTCTCCTAGATGCTGAATGAAGAGTGCTCGATGCTATTGGCAGAAGCCAGGACTCCCAGCCCAGTGCTCCCTGAAGACAGGACATGGGAAGGATTAGGCAGGAGTTCTTAACCGGGGGCCCCAGTGTCTTCAATGAGAAAACATTTCCATCGTGATTTTCAATAGCTTCAACTGAAATGTGTCGTCTCCTCCCCTTTATAACAGTCTCTTATTAATTACAGCCTTATTAGTAGGACCCGGAAGACACTGGTATTTTCATATCAAATTATTATGGTTGCAGATATCTCAAAATGTCATTAATGCTCATTGTTGCTTCAAAACCACAGTGCTTGTTAGACCTGCTGCTAGATCGAGTTATTCCATGCATTTGTAAAGAGGCACATATATTACTGTATCATGCATCTTTAATATTTGGTTAATTATATTTTAATGTCACTTGTTTCCTTGGTAATCCTATGGATTTTATTACTTCAATTTGAAATATTTTGTCCAAGGGGACCCCAGGCATCACCAGATAACCAAAGGGGTCTGCAGCCCACGAGGGCACAAGACCCCTGCCCTCCTGCCCTCATTTCTTGTTTTCTGTGCAATGGCTCGGCCTTGGGGACACAGAACCCGGGCTCCAGCAGAACCGGCTAAGCCAGGCCCCACGAGGAAAGCACGCCTGGCTTTGCCTCCAGTGCTTGCTGCGCTGACTCAGCCTCTTTTGGAAACAGCAGGGGCCTTGGCAGGCGAGGCAGTGGCACAGCACAGCAGGGGCCCTGGGGACGGTCCAGAGACCCCTGCTCTCCAGTGGGGTTATCTGAAGACACAGGCTGTACTCTTGGCCTGGAGAACAGCACCGCTGACAGAGGGTCTCAGGACCACACCCTCCCTGAACCTTCGGGAAGGTTCTTGACCCCCAAGACATACTGGGGAGGCTTCTCTCTTTGTTCCCTTGAACCCCCGGTTCCCCTCCCTCCTGGGGGTTCAGTGACTCCATCTAGGGTTTGGAAGTCAAGAGGCCCCTGTTTGACCCCAACTTGGCTTTGTTTCAGGAAAGACAGTCACTGACCCAGGTGATCATTTTATATCAGGAATCTGCCTGGTATCTGGTGAAGCCTGTAGACCCTTATTCAGATTAGTGAATTTTTTTTTTTTTTTTTGAGACAGAGTCTTACTCTGTCGCCCTGGGTAGAGTGCAATATTGTCAGCCTAGCTCACAGCAACCTCAAACTCCTGGGCTCAGCCTCCCAAGTAGCTGGGACTACAGGCGCTGCCACCACACCTGGCTAAGTTTTCTATTTTTAGTAGAGATGGGGTCTCACTCTTGCTCAGGCTGGTCTCGAACTCCTGAGTTCAAGCGATCCTCCTACCTCAGCCTCCCAGAGTGCTAGGATTACAGGCGTGAGCCACCATGCCCGGCCAGATTAGTGTTTTTAAATGCATGGAATAAAATACATAGAGCTACAAAGGAAACAAATGGTACTGAAATACTGTTATGAAAATATTAAAAAATTAATTTGTGATATGGTAATAATAAATGTCCTTTGTTATTAATAAATTTAAATAACAATATCTCACTCAGAGTCTAAAGAGACCCTAACTTCGAAGTTGAGGTGAGGACAAATAATACCTTGCGATGTCTGTGCCCACTCTAACATGAAACGACAGCTCTGATTTCTGCGGGGAGCAAGATAGGCTGTGCTGGCCCTACGGTGGCTGGGGCCTCTGTTCAGACCTTAAGGGAAGTAAAAACCAAGCGATAATTGTTTTCCTGTCCCCTTTTGTGGGCCCTGGTTAAAAACTCTTGCTTCTACCTCTCCTTGCTCTGGTCTCCTCCACAAAATGGGCTTCCCCATCCCCAGCGCGCAGCCTGGGAGTCAGGAGCGTATGAGACAGCAGATGCAGAAGCATTTTGTTGGGTGGCACCTGCTGTGGGGAGTTATTTGCTGATTTCTTAGTCTTGGTTATGAAGACCTAATGGCACCAAGACAGCCAAAGCGACACGCGGGAAGCAAGCCCTTGTCTCTCCCAGGGTGTCTGCTCCAGCCTATGCCTACCTCCCCCACAGCACCCAGGGAAGTCCAGGCTCCTGCCCTTGGTTCTGTCCTTCTTCTTCCTCAGCCAAGCCGCAATGCCTGGTGGGTACAAAAGGGAATGTGGGGACGATGTGGATCCCCTGCCTTTCCTGGCACCTCCCGACAAGCAGAGGATTGAAGCCATGAACAAACCCTATGACATTAAGGGGTCCTGCTGGGTCAAAGACGAGAAGGAGGGCTTCATGCCTGGGGAGATCCAGTCTGAACAGGGTGACCAAGTCACTGTGAAGACCATCACCAACCAGGTGAGTGGGGAATGACCTCCAGGAGGAAACTGACCTTGGCAGTGGCAGGCACCCAGGCCTCCTCTGGACCTGCTTCTGCCCAAGGGGCAGGGGAGCAAAAAGAGCAGATGTCTCTAAGTCCCGCATCCTGGGTCAACTCCAGACTCAACTACACTCAAGCTGTGTGGCCCTGGGCAAGATGCTTCCCCTCTCTGAGGCTTGGCTCCATCAGAATAGAGATTCCAACAAGATCGGAATCTCACGTGGGATTTGTTTTCTAAGAGTCAGAGTGAGCACCCCACCCATCCATAGTCTCATGGTGTGCCATGGCCTATGGCGGCATAAGGAACTCGAAACAGGGCCAAGAACACCCTAGCTCACCGAATGAGCTCTTCAACTGTGGGAGTAATAGGTGGTGTTTCCCAAGCCCCTTGCTGCATAGCAATAGCGTGCTGGACTCAACCTGGCTTGTGAGGACACAACACTAAACGTTCAAGGACTGTACAGTCAGTTGTAAAACCTGCAGTAGCTTGCTAGTGGCCATGGTGGGAGTATTTACACCATGGAAATTGGCAAATTCTACAGATCAGGGATTTTTTTTCCCCCTAGACAGCTGGGTTACCAACACACCCCTCTCTCTGCTGGTCTACACTGCATCTGACCATGAGGTATGAATTGAGAGTGGCTAGAAAATTTGGTTTATTAAACCCCTACCCTGTGGCAGACCCCTGCTGAGGCACTTGATAGTTTATTTAATCCTTCTGACAACCTTATGTAGTAGGATTTATTGACCCAATTTTGCAGAGAAGGGAAAAAGACGATCAAGTGTACCTGAGGTTATTGGTGCAAGGTCGCAAAGACAGCAAATGAGAAACTTGGACCAAAACCCACAGCATCTGGCTCGAATGCCCGTGCCCACTCTGCGTCGCCATACCGCCTCTCCACGGCAGGCTGCCAAGGGGGAGGGGGACGTCCGTCCCTGGTTAATTTTCACGAATAAAAAAACTCAGAGACCTTTGATGACCAGAACTAGCAACCACTGTGCTTTTCTCTGCACCTGCCTTCGAGGGGCATGGCAGTAAACGTACAGCGGGGCTGGAGCCAGGGGAAAGTGGGTTTGAATGTGAAAGCCAAGCTTAATTCTCAGGACAAACATACTTTTCCAAGGGGACAGGATTGCAGTGTTGTGAGAAATGATGTGACAACATTTAACTTCCTTGAGTATGCACAGTGGACAGGGCCAGCCAGCCGGGTTTGGGACAGAACAGACAGAGCCCCTGGTGCGGACTCACCTGGCTCCTACGAGAAAGTCAAAGACCCCAGTTCCTCTGCTGGGGCTGAAAGGGAGGTGGCCGCATATGGGCGAGGACCAGAGATCTGGAAACTGCGGGAAATGGACTCCGAGTAGAACCCAATCTGATTTACTGTAGGTTCGGAGATCACTACTAGGTGGATTTTCCAGAACTGTCAAGATCTCAGATGATCTGCCTGTTGTACTCACACATTATTACAAGTCCCAGAAATCCCAGTATGTATTCATGCTGCACATCTAAGGCTGCAGGCAGCTACGAGATATTTGTTTTCTGGATCATGGGTCTTAAGCTTTGATCCCAGATGCCAGGACTCGGGAGCCGGAGCTAGTTTTCATTTATAGATGAGAAAATCGGGGTGCAGTGTGGGGAAGGGATCTGCCCGCCTTGCACAGGAGCCCACATATCTACTGCTGAGCACCCACTGCTGCTTCCTTTTTGTCTTCTTTGTTTGCTTGCTTTCAATTTTATCCCTCAAGGTTTTTGGTGGGAGCAGGGAAATGTTTTTAAAAAAAAAAAAATTGAAAAGTTCATTGCTATTTTGGAACCACTACTAACACTCAAGGCAGAGAGCCAAGAGTCACATCCCTGCAAAATGTCCCCGGGATCAAAGAGCGAGCTCTGATCAGCTACTAGAATGGATTGGGCTGGAGAAGAAGCATAGGTCAGAGGTGCTCTGTAATGCAGGGAGGGGATGTCGTAGTTTACAAGGTATTTTCATGTGATTCCACTTAGGTCCATGTAATTCTCTCAGCAATCAGCCAAGGAGGTCACTGTCACCCCCACTCCAGAGGGGAGGCAGTGAAGGCTGTTACAGCCTCAGAAGTCCCTCCCCATCCCAAGTCACATGGTGCGGTGGGGCTGGACCTGGAGTTGGGCCCACTGGATGCTCCACTCCAGCTACTTGCAGGACACCAGAGGGTGCGTGGCGCCCTGGGCCAGAGGCCACATGGCTGTGACAACTCCATTCATAAGCATGTGCTGCTGTGTCTTTTTTTTTTTTAACATTTACGAATATGTTTAATAGCAGCAGTTTTTTATATTAAAGAAAATCAAAGTTCAAAGGCCCAGTAATAATTATGTTTAACACTTGGTACACGTATAAAGAAAGACAGAAGGCTAGTGAGTAACACTGGATTTAAATAAAGGTATTATAGGTATATAGGTATAATTAACTATAACTTATTTTATGAATAAATAAGAAAAAAGTCACTAGCTGAAAGGGATACCAGACCACCTCTACTCCCTGCCAATGGGGCAGACTTCCCACTATCAGACTTTGCCAGGCAGTGACCACATGCCGTACCACTAGCCCTGCTGGTTCAGAGGAACCAGTGTTTGGCCTGTGGCTCTACTGTCTTCATCCTAACCTAGTTCCAGCTTCCGGGAGCCCAATCCATGCCTTTGGTCACCTGAAACTTTTAATCAACATCAATACCTCTGCTAGTTTGAACCTTAAATGCCACCACCCACCAGAAAGGAGGCTCTCACTAGATTCTAAATCTGTTATTTAAATTACTTTTCAATTAAAAAAAGAGAGAGAGATAGAAGACATTTATCAGAATAAGGCCACCCTAAGAATGTGCTTAAGCTCTCCATTCAGCTTTTGCCTGATGTATGAAACTACAAATAATAAACATAACCTTTTCCCCGGGTGCAAGGCTACACCAGCAGCTTCTGAGGTTGGTCTATGGTGTTCAGAAAGACACGTTGCCTAAAGGGTCAGGCTAGTGATGTATTAATAGCTCCATCCATCCTAACATCTATCCATCCAAACATCCATCCATCCAAACAGCCACCCATTGATCCATCCATCCAACCATCCACCCAAACATCCACCCATCCAAACATCCATCCTTCCAAACACTTATCCATCAATCCATCCATACATCCATCCATACATCTGCAAATGAGGCCTTGCCAACCACCAGGGGGTGGACACAGAGCATCCAGCACTGGTCCTTCCCTCCTCCTGAGTTTCATGGTGGGCTCCATGTAAGGGAGCAGCCTATACTCCTGTAGAGGATGGTTGTATCACTTCTCAGAGCATAGCGTGGATGAATGATGCCAAGTTTTCCAGGCTGAGATAAGTCAACCACAGTTGAGCTGAGGCAACACTCAGGGCTCTGGCCATCCCCAAGTGGTCCCCCATCAATGACCAAGGCAATTGAGGCCAGAGGTCTCGGAACTCCTCGACATTCAGAGAACTGGCCTGGGAGATGAGGTCGGAGCTAGTGACAGCAAGACGTCCCCCCAAACATCGAGGCCAAGTCTTGCATAAAGGTATGGTCAGGAATCTGATGCCTACAAGGGGAGAAGAGGAGTTCAGGTTGTTGTTGAGGGCCTCTGAGGGTTTCATCACCAGGGTCACTGGTCCTGGCAACAGGTCTCTCAGGAGCCCCTCGGGTGCTCTCACTGGGCAGTATCTGCAGATGTTGGCCACGTGGCCCAGACCTATGGCCAGTGACTGGGTCTTGCTACAGCCCTCATGCGGCTCACTGGGCAGGCTGGGCCATACAGCATATTGGTGGGGACACTTCTGTCCAGCTGGCGTGCTCAGGGCTTGTGGCCCACCTGGGCCCTGCTCCCCAGGAGCCACAACAGCCAGTGATCGGTGGGTGCAGGAGGCGGCCACTCAGGGAAACTGCCGGCCCCTCGCTCAACCTCGCACTTTGTCTTGACCCCCCAGACGCTCACCATGAAGAAGGATGATATCCAGCAGGTGAATCTGCCCAAATTCTACCAGGTCAGTGACATGGCAGACATGACCTTCCTGAATGAGGCCAGTGTCCTGGACAACCTGCACCAGCGCTATGTCAACATGAGGATCTATGTGAGTGCCCAGGGTGGGGCTGAGGTGGGGAAGACGGGGGCCTGCAGATCTTCTAACCCTCTTTTGAAGGGAGGGATACCTACTCCACCCTCCCTATTCCTGATGCATATTATCGTTCAGACAAGGGCACAGGGACCATGTTTTTGACATGATAGGACTTCCACCCAAGCCTTCAGCATCTCAGTGATGGCACCATCTCCACGGGCAGCTGAAACACCTTGTACTAAGGCCGTCACCCAGAAATCTTCCTCCTCGTGCTCCTCCCCACTTCCTCAAATGCTCCAATCAAAACATCATTTTCCCCATCGTGATTTCCAGACATCCGTCCATCCACTCATCCACCCATCCATCAATCCAAACATCCATTCACCCATCTATCCAAACATCCATCCACCCAAACATCCATCCATCCATCCAAACATCCACCCATCCAGCCAGCCAGCCAACAAACCTTGAGGAAATGTGATTTAAATGCAGCCTTAGGGACTTAGGAAGGACAACAGGCTGCATCCTTGAAAGAGTTTGGTTTCTGTTTGTCTGAAGTGATGACCAGAGTGAGTTACAATCAGTCCCCTAAGTGTCCTGGAAATACTAAGACAGACGACGATTTCCTGAAGGTGCTGGTGACTAAACTCCCAAGTGGGTTGTAAGGAAGTTTTGGTGTTTGCCTCTCCAGATGTCTTTACTAAAGAGGAAAGGTGCTTGTCTGGTAGGAATAGGTGAGGTGCGCCTGATTTCAAGGTTGAGGTTGCAGGGGACTCCCCTCCCTGGGTTTGTGGCTGCTGTGCCTTACTCCCCTTGTCCTCCTTTACTGCATCATTGGTCCTGGATTCAGGGCCCAGCAGCACCATAGCCCAGGAGGTGCTGGAAGATCTCTGGAAAGCTCTTGCGGATATCTGCCAGGCCTGGAGGCTAGTGGGGCATTCTCTGACCTCGGGTCTAGGAAGAGCTACTTGCACCCTTGGCTGGGCCTGGAGCCTGGACTGAGAATGTTGGTGTTGGTGGGCTCTGTGGCCAAGCTCACCGCTGGGCTTACTCGAGCCTGCTCTGTGGCCAAGCCCTTGCTCCCAGAGGATGGCCACCGTGTCTTCCGGCTACGGGACTGCAGGCTTTGTGGAGTGTGAGCTGAGGGACCAGGGCAGGGAGAAACCTCTGACATCAAAGCACTCGATGGAACCACTAGTTGAACAACTCTGGCAGGCAAGGGCTGCTCTCACAGCCCCAACCGCTTCCCTCTTGTACCCGTCCTGACCCAAACAGGGATGGAGCTGGCTTCCGGGCTGCTGTCCGCCCCCACACCTGAGCTGAGATGGGCTGGAGGGGAAGAGTGACAGTGTGGCTGCAGTCTCAGGATGAGATGCTGCTTGTCATACTCTGAGCTCTCCCACTGGGTCTTCTTCATCTTCTCTTTGCTACTTTTTCTTCGGATCAAGTTCTATTTAATAAGTTTCCTCTGAAAAACTCAGCATATCACAGTTATGCTATGGAGAAGCTGGGCGGGGTGCTTGGACCAAAATGGAACAGTTTAAAGTTGAATTGAAAAGAGCCGCATGGCGGAGGCATCAGCAATCAGTGCAACCGTCCAGCAAGGAGAAGGAAAAGTTTGGGACGTGTCGATTTGGCCATTTCTTGTCTGCACTTATTCTCCCTCCCCTCAGATAATTTCTTTTACTGCCTCGTTGGTTTTTCTGTCTTTTTTTAAAATGGGGTGATTTCTTACCAAATTGCAATCTTGGAATGAAAAGAGAAGTTGGGGTCTCTTTTTAAGAGTAGGTCAAACCCAGCTGCCCACCAGTAGAGGATTGTGTCCACACAGCAAGGACTCCGCAGCTCCTAAATCACCCCAGAAGTGTCACACTGGACACTCATGGACAATTTCTCAGATATATTAAGTGGAAAAGGCAAGACATAAAACAGTACTGTAGAATACTATCTTTTGTTTTATAAACAAGGGGAAGGGGCTAAGAATGTGTCTCTGGGTTTGTTTTACGTGAATCAAAAACCACAGAAGAGGGTATAAGAAATTAGGTCCTTTTGCTGTGTATGTGTCCACACAGTGACTGTGTTATCTGTTCAAATACAGATGGCCCCCAACTTATGATGGTTTAACTTAACAATTTTCTGACTTTACAATGGTGCAAAAGCGATACCCATTCGGTACGCTCCTTGATTTACGATGGGGCTACATCTAAATAAATTCATCATAAGTTGAAAATATCATAAATCGACTTACGATACAACATTTCCCACTTAACCATGGGCTCATCCAGATGTAACTCTATCATAAATCAAGGAACATCTGTCATCAAATCAAAAGAAAAAATATATATTAAAGAGAAAGCTCATTTTGCTCAATGGATAGAGACTCAGACAGGCATAGGTTTCGCCCCTAGAAGACTCATTTTGTTCACAGCCTGCTCTGCAATAGGCTGGGGCCTGGAGGGACTCAGCCAAGGGAAGAGAGCCCCAGGAGGAAGGGCCAGCTAACCATCTTCCTTTCCTGCCGCTAGACCTACTCAGGCCTGTTCTGCATGACAGTCAACCCCTACAGGTGGCTGCCCATCTATGGGGCTCGCGTGGCCAACATGTACAAGGGCAAGAAGCGCACGGAGATGCCACCCCACCTCTTCTCCATCTCTGACAACGCCTACCACGACATGCTCATGGGTGCGTGGGGGCGGGGGCTGCTGGGGCTGGGGTGGCGGGAGACAAGCTTTCCTTTGCCATTGTGGCTCCATGTGCATTGGGACTGCTGCTGCCCCATCCCAGCCCTGACCCTGCACCACCTATCGAAGTTCTTTGCTAGATGTCGAGCAGCTACAGTAGCAGCTGCATGTGGTATTAATACCACATCCTAGTGCTCAGCGAATGCATGCGGCACCCACCAGGCACCAGCCCTACCTCACACCCTATCTCATTTAAGCTTCACAAACCCATGGGATGCCAAGGTAAGTAACTTACCCAGAACTCAAGTCAACAGCCTAGACCGTTACCTGGACGCTTTTTGCCGAATGGCTCTTTTATGTGATTTTTGTGACCATTTCTCTTTACGTTGCTTATGACTGGGTAGCTGTACAACTCAGTAGAACTGGCTGGTAGAAACAGAGTGGCTGATAAATTCTTGGCCCTTTTTGTAGGCTGCAGTGGTGGGCATGTGGCCACGGATCCCACATGATACTGGGCTTTTGGCCTCCAAGTGCAGCCAAGGCCACGATCTGAGATGGTTGGGACTTGGGGAAGGGCTGAACGTTTGGCTGGGGTATCATCAAATGCCTAGTTTCTAAATGTTTCCTAATTACATCTTCCTGTTGCTGTTTTCTTCCCTATAGAGCATGAAAATCAGTCTATGCTAATCACGTAAGTGTCTCTTCTGTCTCTCAGTCTATACACATATAATTAGGTCTGTGTCTTATACGTGTAATTAAGCCTTCTTAGAATTAATTGGGGTACGTTGTAGGGAACTCTGCAGGCGGTGAGTGGGCTCAACAGGGCGAGTGAGTCTGCACCTGCTAACCCAAGGGGGGCCTCTGCATCCCCAAGGCCTCCCCACCTGCCCATCTGTCTAGGCCTGGGGGCACAATGTGACTAGAAATGTGTACTTTCTGTTGCTTTCCTTCTTTTGGCCAACGCACCCTCTTCTGGCATTTCTCTCAACTCCCGTTTTCCACCCGCAGTGGAGAATCCGGCGCTGGCAAGACTGAGAACATGAAGAAGGTGATCCAGTACTTCGCCAACATTGGAGGGACTGGCAAGCAGTCCTCCGATAAGAAAGTACAGCTGACTGGGTGGACTCAGGGTCCATTTCCCATCTTCCGGCTTCCGCAACACACAGCAGAGCCTGTGGGACCTTCATAGTGGCTCTGGGGGTCAGGGTCATCTTACAGATGATGGCACTGAGGGTTGGAGAGAAGCAACTTGCCTGGCGTCACACAGGGAGAAGGTGACCACAGAACAAGGTCTCCTCCCGCAGCACTAGTTCTGCTGCCCCAGGCCACATCTGCCACCAGGAGGACAGTGGCAGAGGAGAGACAGGGAAGGGGGCTCTGCCTTAAGCTGCTTCTGCAGCCTCTGGCTGCCCCAGGGGCACGAGGAGCACAGTCTGGGCTGGCAGCAGCTGTGAAAAGCTGACAGAGCATAGGAGAGCTTCGGAGGGAGACCAAGGATGCACAGGGGGGTAGGGGGCACTTTCAGGCTCACTCAGGGGTCTCCCCACCAACAGCAAAGTGAGGAAATAGCCAGGAATCAAGACTATCCCCCACCCACCCCCCACCCGACATTACATAGCTGCAGGACAGACATTGTCAGGCAGTGGCCCTCTGCCCAGGTCACTACATGCTGCCCCTCTGGCCTTGACTTTCCAGCAGCCCCAAGGCCACTCCCCTCCTGGGTCCCTGGCACATAAGCCACTGTCATTAGCAAGCCCAGCCCCTCAGCTTTGGTCACCCCACCTTGGGTTTCTCTCAGGGCCAGGGATCCCTGAAGGATCAAATCATCCAGGCCAACCCCGTGCTGGAGGCCTTCGGGAACGCCAAGACTACCAGGAACAACAACTCCTCTCGCTTCGTAAGTGTGATCCTGGGGGTGGTAGGACAGGGGTCATGACCCTGTTCCAAGTGAAGAAATTGAGGCTAATTTAAGTGAAGGCAAAGGGAATGAGGAAATTCCAGGCATCTCCTTCCCAGAGATTTTTAAGTTGTGTCAATCAGGACCTAATCAGTGAACAGAACCCACTTCGGTATTTCAATCAAGGGGCTTTGCTGCAGAGATTCTCAGCCGTGGGAAGCTGCGATCCTTGGAAGGACATAGGAGAGGCGCTGTCACTGGGCCCCTGGTGGATTCAGAAACCAGTGTGGCTGGCCTTCCGGTGGGAGCTGGAGGCACTGGGAGAACTCAGCGCCGCCTGAGGTGCTGCCCAAGGAGGAGCCGCACCCTGGCCTTCCCTCCCGCCTCCCGCCTCCCCAGCCTGCTCTGGGGCCTCCCATGGCAGAGCCCAGGGAGCTGGCAGGGACTCCAGGGAAACAGAGCTGGGGCCAGCAGGTGAGGGACAGAGGTGAGGGCAGACAGGCCCAGGAGCAGCCAAGACCAAGACAGATTCCTGTCTCCAGGAGAATCCATTGGTGGCTCTGACACAAGTTAGGAAGAGGAAGGGCTGTCTCTTGATAAGGAGATTCAGGAGAGTTCCCACCTCCTGGCTGGACAAATTCCCACAATGCCTGGCCTCTGAGCCGAATCCCAAAGGGTCTCAGCCCCTCCTGCCGAGCACTCCCCTCCCTGACAAATGCCCCAAACCGCAGACCCTAGATTCAGGCTCTGAGACCTTCTTCATGGGAACTCCAAGGCTCTGCATACAACCACGTGTGCCCCGGTTACATCCCGAACAGCGACCCTTGGCCAAATCCAGGCCACTTACTGCTCTAAAGCTATGGATAACCTCCCTCCTGCCCCTGCCCTCTCCTCCCTATTCAGGGCAAGTTCATCCGGATCCATTTCGGAACTACAGGCAAACTGGCTGGAGCCGACATCGAGAGCTGTAAGTCAGTCCCTTGTGGAGGGCTCATCCAGGCAGGACCAGCCATATAACTTGTGAGGCCCAGTGCAAAATGAAAATCAAGGGCTCTTGTTCAAAATGCATTAAGAGTTTCAAAACAGCAACAGAGGATCATTAAACCGAGTGTGAGGTCCTTCTGAGTGTGGCCTGTTGGGGCCCAGAAGACAGCCCTACTCAAAGGCCTCCCTGAGGGCAGTCAGGCCTGTGAGGCTGTGCGTCTGGGGAGAGGGGAGAGCGGGGCCCACCGCTGGCGACCGGCCACTGCACTGGGCTTTAGAGAGGGGATTCCTGCTGTCCACGGAACCCTGAAGAGACAGGAGATGGCTCTGTACTCACCAGCATCTTTGCTTATTCTCGTTCAGATCTCTTAGAGAAATCTCGTATCATCTCACAGCAAGCAGCCGAGAGAAGCTATCACATTTTCTACCAGATTGTCTCAAACAAGAAGCCTGAACTTGTTGGTAAAGATCTTTAGATTCGTCTGCCTGTCCCAAACTCGCTTTTCCTCTTTTCAATCACGAAAAGAATTCCCGGGTGCAAAAGGTCTTGTGTCACCCCTGTGGTCATATGACAATCCCTTCAGTTTAAAGTTATGTGAATGCATCACAGGGAACTTTCTGAAAGTTCTACTTGCACATCTCGTCCTCACAGTAGCCATATGAGGCTTAATGCCATTGTTGGCCCATTTCACAGATGAGGCTTTCGGCTGCCTGCAACTCATGGCTGAGACATGGGCCTGGGATAGGAGGCTTTAGATCCCTCTGGGACTGGGACCTGCTGTCTCTGAGTCTAATGCTTAGGCAGCGGCAGAGGGGTCCAGCCAGGACCATGATTAGCCCTGCCAGTGCTTGCATGCTCAGTAACAACAGGCTCCCCCTACGTGGACACAGCCCACACTGGGTGCACAGCTTGGAAAGCAGAGTACACTCCCCCACTCAACTTGACACCCTTGTGCAGGCACCAACATGGCCAACTGTCCATGGCAGACCTGCTCAGGACATAAGGTGGGAGGAGGGATGAAGACTCAATTTTCCACACTCAATCTTGCACACCTCCTAACCCAGCCAGAGATGAGGGCATTGGGCACCATCTCCCACCCACAGGGGGCTTTCTTTGTGTTCAACAAAGTATATTTTTTAAATTAATGAATGGCATTTTAAAATTGGAAGTCTTCACATAAAAATCCAACTTCCTGGGTTCTCTTAGATTAGCAGAGGATCCAGTACCTCTGAGTTTGTCCTCCCACGTGGTACTAATCAGGGCAGTTGGGTGATGTTGGCCCCTCTGGCTGGTGCTCAAGTTCTCATGTTCACCAAACTCCCCACCAAGCCCTATTGCCTCCCTCAGGCTGGAGCAGAGTGGCAACCACCATTTATCTTCCTTCTTGTGTTTTAGTTTTTCTCTTTAGTAGAGATAAAATGAAAGGGAAACGTTTCTTATACCCATGTCTCCTCCCAAAAGTAAATATACAAAGATAGACCAAGAGGGGCACACATCTGAAGAAAAATAGAAGTGAGCATATTTCTTTAGGAAAGCAACAACATTCCCATGTGTGTCACATGCAAGAGATTGTATTGCCAGCTGCAGCCATTGTGTTGCCTTCTACATTAGTGTGTGACCTGCTCTTTATAGGAGAGAGGAGGGAGAGACATAAGAATTCATTTATTACCCAAATATCTACTGGGTGCCTACTAGGTGCCAGGAACTGAGCCAAGTGACAGACGATGCAAGCCTAGTTCCCGTGACCCTCTTGCTGTTCTAAAGCTCCCTGCATGAGGCTGTTCGAGTCCCTCTGTGATTCTGGTGGTCCCAGGGGGCAGGGATCATGTTTCATTTGGCCCTATAAGTCTCATAATGTCCACGGTCACGGCTAGTATGTGAGAGGCATTTAGCGAAATTGGTTAGAAATGAAAGAGAAGAAAACCACATGTCACCAAGATGTTAACCTGCTTTGCTGCCCTTGGGAGAGAGCTTGCTGCTGGTCCCCAATGCTAAGCAATACCACTGGGTGAGCCAAGGTGTCACTGTGGTGGACAACATGGACGACAGGGAGGAGCTGCAGATCACAGACGTGAGTGGGTGGGTGCGGCTGGCATGGGACAGGGGGAGACCAGGATGGAAACCTTGGGGCCCTGCATGCGTGGCCACTGGAACCGGAGTGGGGCTGGCGTCCCACCCAGAGCTGTCAGACAACAGCCCAGATTCTTCCCTGGGGATTTCTGGGGTTGCAGTTGGTGTTTACCCCAAGGCCATTGCAGCAAGCACAGTTTCTCTTTGCAAAATCAAACTAGAATTCCACAGGGACGAAAGGGACCATCGACCCCACACAACGTTCTCCTCCCCAGCCCAGCTAGAAGTGACTCTCCCACCTTACCACTCCCCACTGCACTCTCTGTCTCCTTCTCTCTTACGGCACTGAGCACGTGGGACTTCCATTAGGATTATTTGTGTACTAGGCCCTCTCTTTTCTTTAATGACAGAATCGAGTCCTGATTTACTTTTGCCTTCCCCTCTCCCAGTACCTAGCATGAAGCCCTAACAATAATAACAATGGTAGTAATAATAATAACGCCTTTTACTGAGCACTGACTGTGTGTCAAGCACTAAACATTTTACACATCATTCTGCTCTATCCTGACAATCACTTACTATCCCCATCTTGTAGATGGCTAAACAGAGGCCGGAGAGATTAAATAAATAAAATAGCCAGATGGCAGAGTATCTGATCTGACCCCTCCCTGTCCAGGGTGTGTCTGACTTCAGTGCCCATGCACTGCCGCAGTGGCTCGTTGGCGTGGCCCCACAGCAGCAGTCCCATGGCCTCCATCACATGGGATGAGAAGCCGGGAGTCACATGGCTTTCTCCACCCTGTTGCTTTGCAGGACGCCTTCGACGTGCTGGGTTTCAGCGCCGAGGAGAAGATGGGCGTCTATAAGCTGACTGGGGGCATCATGCACTTTGGGAACATGAAGTTCAAGCAGAAGCCCAGAGAGGAGCAAGCTGAAGTGGACACCACTGAGGGTGGGTGTTGGGCTTGGGCTGTTCAGGGACAAGGCAGCAAGTGGTGGGAGTTCCCTGCCCCGTGGGCTTTGTGGCCGTTTCAGAGATATGCCAGGTATTCTTAGGTTCCGTGGTGGCTATAAACCGTGCATGTTCCTTGAACATTCAGACATCAATATCCTCAGAGAAGCATGACAGAGAGTCAAGACAGGACCCTACTTTGCCACTTGACTTTGAACAAGTGTGGAAACCACCTCAGATCTTTGTTTTCTCATGGGTAAAATGGGGTCTCCCCCTGCTCCCCGTCACCCCCTCCTCAGACCACGACAGGTAGGGCCGCGTTTCTCCTGGGCATGGCACCATCTTCCTGGTGCTCATCTGCATTTTCTCTCCCTGCTCAGTGGCTGACAAAGTCGCGCATCTCATGGGTCTCAATTCCGGCGAACTCCAGAAGGGCATCACCAGGCCCCGGGTCCAAGTGGGCAATGAGTTTGTGCAAAAAGGCCAGAACATGGAGCAGTGCCAGAACTCCATCGGGGCCCTGGGCAAGGCTGTCTACGACAAGATGTTCAAGTGGCTGGTGGTCAGGATTAACAAGACCTTGGACACCAAGATGCAGAGGCAGTTCTTCATCGGGGTGCTGGACATCGCTGGCTTTCAGATCTTTGAGGTGCGCCTGGCCTCATGTTTGGTTTTTGCCTTGGGGTGGCCGTCCTCCTTTTAGAAGCAACTGTGCACTATGGCTCTCTCGTTTCTCACCTTGGACCTAGGGCAGGGCAATCTGTTTGCCACTAGATCTCTGACTCTTGGAGAAATTTCCGTCTTCATTTCTATGGGGCCAAATCATAAAGAATGGTGTGAACTTAACGGATGGAATGAGTGGTGTGCCGAAGCCATCCTGGCCTGGCTCACAACAGCTGCTGATGTTCATAGCTTAAAATTAGCCATGGTGTAAATATTTACACCATGGAAATTGACAAACTTACAGATGAGGATGAGAAAAAGTAGAAAGAGAGAGATGAACTGCCCACAGGCACACAATAGCTCAGATCCACACAGCATTTCAAGCAATTCCCATCCCTGGAAGGAAAATAGCTCTTTCCACAATTATCTCTGTTCACCACACGGGGCTAGAGTCTGGCTGCCTAGGTTTCGGGTCCCTAAATTTTGCTGTGCCGGGCTTGTGTTAAACTATTCTATGCCTCTGCAGGGGAGGGTAACGGAGAGCTGCTTCTCCCGGGTCCCCTACATGGTCAGTGCTACGGCAGTCAGGGCAGTGCCTGATCCTGGGGGGCCCTTGACAAGTTTTCACTATGTGTGTGGCTTCCTCACCACATCCTGGGAGGGGGTCTCTCTGCACCTGGGCTGACACCCCTCTTTCTGTATTCCCCCCACGGCAGTTCAACAGCATTGAGCAACTGTGCATCAACTTCACCAACGAGAAGCTGCAGCAGTTCTTCAACCACCATATGTTTGTGCTGGAGCAGGAAGAGTACAAGAGGGAGGGCATCGAGTGGGTCTTCATCGACTTTGGCCTCCACCTACAGGCCTGCATTGACCTCCTGGAAAAGGTGACCTGCTTCTTGAAGAAGGGGTTTGGAGAGGGGTTGGGGCCCTCACTGGTACATGCCTCAGGAAGGCATGTTTCTGGGGCATGCAGGGAGGTGGCACTTGGCTTCCGGGCAGTTGGCAACACCCCTGATGACCTTCGTTGGTCTGACCTCTAGCTCCCCCTCTACAAAATGCACACCACGGCGACTGCAAACTTGCCTAGGGCCACTGTTTAGGTGCGATTAGCATTTAGGGAGCTATCTTGCCCCTTCAGGCCTTAGCCTTCCCTTCTGTTGGACTCAATGAATTCTAGCCTCTTTCAAGTCTAATTGGCCGTGGGGTTTGAAGACAAGGCCATGGGGCACCAGGTGCTGCTCCCAGATGTCTGAGTGCTGCCTCCTGGCTGGCCATGTGAGTGCATTTCTACACTGGCCCCGGGCCCAATGCTAGTGTGGCCTCTTTTGGGTCCTGCTACCTCCCCTAACACCATCCTGTCCTCTTCCCTCCTAGCCCATGGGCATCTTCTCCATCCTGGAGGAACAGTGTGTCTTCCCCAAAGCCACGGATGCCACATTCAAGGCAGTCCTGTATGACAACCACTTGGGCAAGTCCAGCAACTTTCTTAAGCCCAAAGGGGGCAAGGGCAAGGGGCCCGAGGCCCACTTCGAGCTCATCCACTACGCAGGCACTGTAAGTACCAGCCTCAGAGCCCCTTGGTCCACACCTGCTATCATAGTCCACACTGACATACCCCTCCGGAGGCGTCCTGCTTCCAACCAGCACAGCCAAGATATAACAGGGTGATCAGCCAATGGAAATGAGCTCCAGCTCATACCTCCTCATCACTTCTCCATCTGAGAATTCCAAAGCAATCCAGCCATGGATGCCCCTTAAGGAGCAGCCCACAGTTGGTGCCATCAGATCTGCCCGGGCCACACTATTGTCTATGGCCCTTGGTCTGATGGCTGAACTTCAATCTCGGCCAGCAATGACAACACTTGTAACAAGGAAAAAACTTTTTCATGAGCCCATTGATTACTCCCAACTGAATAACTTATCCCTCTGACAGCTCGTGGCCACCAAATGAATAAGGTGACATCTGTGGAGTAGCTTTTTCATTCATGACAAATTTGGTCCTTGAGAAAGAGGGAAATGAAGCACGGCCAGGACACAGGTTCTATTTGTATAATTAATAGGGGAGACAACATTCATTCTGCCAGTGTATGAGAATGTGCTTGGTTTCCTTGGGATCTCAATATTGCTCTAAATGCCAACGTGCCTGGTACCAACAGAATTTGTTGAGCCTTTGGAGGTTTAACTGCAGAGAAACAGCAGCCTTAGGATGGGGCTGTCAGGAAAGCCACAATGGGCATCAGTGCCAAAAGTTTATGATGTCATTAATCATAACAATGCCAGCTGCTCACAAAATGCACTGGGACGATACTTTGAGCAAACAGCAGGCCTGGGACCAAATTGCAGCTCTCCATCCCCTCTTCCCACAATGGACTGAGAAGACCTCTGTATTTACAGCGACAGACTATTCAAAGTCAAATGGGACCTCTGAACTTCCAAGAAGGCCCTAAAATAAGGCCCAAGATGACACCTATCTGTATGCTGCACAGGAGATGGAAAGCCCAGAGGTTGTGTCTTCTCAGCCACTTTCCTCAGTTCTCTGTGCTCAGTGGAAGGATCTGAAAGGCTCCTCCCTCCTTAGCCATCCTGCTGGGGCTACATAGCAAAATGAGAAGTGGAAATTAGCAGATGTTCAATTACCTGGATATCCGGAGCTCCCAGTTCTGGATGGATGGAGTCCCCCTTCCACCAGACAAAGACCCTACAGTGTCATAAGAGGGGATGCATGCTCTCGAACAAGGAGAGATCAGAAGCCCTTGTAGATTTCTTCATGTAGCTCAGGATTCTACAGCTGTGGCCAGTTGCTGACAGCAAGCCCACCTGGGCAGTTGAAGACTCGAGGGTCAGGGAGGCTCAGTGTGGCCAACAGAGTAAGTGCACAAAAGGTCACACCCCAGGAGAGAGTCGCCAGGGAGTCCTGGTTTATGGGCAAAGTTCAGAGATGGGCTGTTTTAGACAGGCAAACTGCAAATGCCCAAGAAAGCAGATGATGGGGCCTTTAACCCCAGGATACCAGGCAAGTCATCAGGAAAAGAACTGAAGCTACAGGAGATGGGGATGAAAGTTGGTTCTGGGAGCCCAGAGCAGGCAGAGTTGAGGGTGGAGGTTCTACATGTGGGACCTGAAAGGGGAAGGCCAAGCCTCCAACTTACTGGCATCTGCCCCCTCCAGGTGGGCTACAACATCACAGGCTGGCTGGAGAAGAATAAAGGTCCCCTGAATGAAACAGTGGTGGGCTTGTTCCAGAAATCGTCTATGGGACTCCTGGCCCTTCTCTTCAAAGAAGAGGAGGCTCCAGGTATGGCCAAGCCCTTGTTGTGTCCTGTCTCGCTGTGCTGATGCCCTTTAGTGGCCAAAATGGAAAGAAGGAAACAAAATTCTCTTATTCAATCTTGTGGAATGAGTGAGTGAATGAATGAATGGCCAGTGGCTTGAGGTGGGCCGTGGATGCAGCTGTGATAGAGGGGTGGAGACACAACCTGGGAGCCTCCATCAGCTGAACTGCTCACTGGGCCCATATCTCCTCTAGGTGGAGGGATGCTACTTCCTAAAAGCTGGCACCCAAATGCCCTCTGCTTACTCTCTGCTTCCCTCTCTCCTGTCTGAGGCAAACGCCTAGCCTGGCCCTGCCTCTCGTCTGTTAGAGGGCACGTGGCTCACAGGGGACTGCCTCAATGGAAGCTGCCCAATCAGGCTGCGCTCAGTGGGACAGGAACAGCAAATCTCCTTGGGCTCAGTTCATTTTACCATCGATGCATACATTCTCTGATGGTCCGGGAGCTCTTCTTCCTCCCCGGGCAATGGGAGCAGTTTGTCACCTTGCACCAGCCCTAAATCACAAAGGACGGCACAGTCCCCAGGGAGCACAATTACATGACAGTCCGTCCATTTGCTCGCCCCTGGTAGATCTCATTTTCCTGTTGTGAGGGTCCCACCTCACTTAGTCCTGAGATAAGCCTTTTTAAACCCAGAGAATGCATGTGCTTTGGCACAGAGCACTTTATAGGACTGTTTGTCCCCGTGCTGAGTACTGATGTGAAATGTGTTTGTCCGTCCCTCAGCTGGAACCAAGAAACAGAAGAGAGGGTCTTCCTTCTTGACAGTCTCCAACTTCTATAGGGTGAGTAGGGGCTGCCCAGAGGCCACCTGGGGTCCAGTGCCCTAACCCTCCTTTTCAATAGTGGGTGGTCTGGCTGCTGCGTCACAGCCCAGGGCAGGATGATTTCATCACTCTGTCAGTGATTGCCTCTTTAATTAGAGGAGTCTATTTCCTTCTGAAGAGGCCACAGAATCACAGGATCATTGGGCAGGGAAAAACCATCAAGAAGGTCCAGTCCAACCACATCATTTTGGATTGAAACCCAGAGAGTGAAGGGACTTATGCAACATGACCAATTGTGGTATCAGTGCCCAACATTTTGTGTCCTATAATGGGCTGACAGGTCTTCTGGGCTGGCCACAACTTCCACAAAGTTTGGGCGTTACTGGAAACACCTTCCAAAGGGCAGCCAACGGGGAGATGTTGCATGAAGAAAGACTGAACTCTTTGCGATGATGAAATGTGCTCTTCTGCGCTGTCCAGTATCAGTATGGTAGCCATGAAACACATGTGGCTAGTGCTGAAAAGTGGCTAGTGTGACTGAGCACTGAATTTTAATTTAGTTTTAATTGATTAAACTCTAAATGAAAACCTCCTGGGTGTGGGTGTGCTGCAACATCAATGTTAAGTTTCACTCACTCTCTGTTCTTTGTCCGCAGGAGCAGCTGAACAAGCTGATGGCCACCCTCCACAGCACCGCCCCCCATTTTGTCCGCTGCATTGTCCCCAATGAGTTTAAGCAATCAGGTACTTTGTGGGGTCATGTCTCCCTGTTGGAAGTCCTGAGGGTCTTCCAAGTTAGTGTTTGTTCCACATTAAGTCCACCTTACATTGTCAGGGATGGTGGGGGCTAAACAAGGCTCTGAGAGAATCCCCAACAATGGGTCATCCAAAAGTCATGGTCTAGCTGTGTTATAAAGCAGACAGTGCCCACCCAGCCAGAAAACACACTCAGGAGAGCCTTTGGACATTGGTCAAATAGTGGGCACCTAGGGTCTCCCAGGTGCTGAGAGAAGACAGGGGTTGTTGACATAGATGCTCAGTTCAGCCTCCTTGAGTGGCCAGGACTGGCCTGTACGACCCCAGGGCAGTCACTCTCTATCCTGTGCCCTCCCCCTTGGCAGGTGTGGTGGATGCTCACCTGATCATGCACCAACTGGCTTGCAACGGTGTCCTGGAAGGCATCCGTATTTGCAGGAAGGGCTTCCCAAACAGGCTGCAGTACCCAGAGTTCAAACAGAGGTGAGTGGTGTCTTCTTGAGTGCACTGCTCTGTCCTCCAGGGGTTGGCCAGCTGGTAAGTCCTGTTCCATTGTGGCAGGCACTATGGTGTCCTGTCAATACCTTCTCACTGTCACTGCCTTAGTACATGCTGGCCCAACTTTCAACTGCCAGAACCTGCATTTCTTTGGCTACTGGATACAGCCTGCCCCTCCCGGGCAGGTTGAGAGTCCCAGGAATTAACACCTTCCCCAGAGTAGCCCTCCATCAGTGACTGAGGAGAGTTGATGTGTAAATACCTCTGCTCCCTCACCCTTCTGGTGGGCTAACCCCGAGACATCTTCTATACTTGCACTCAGACAGCTGTGTGCTGGTGAATGTTTAACCAGGTTCTCCAGGTTAAAAAAAAAAGCAGCCCTGATTGGTAGTATCTGCCAATTTCCATGGTGTAAATTCTCCCACCACTGCTCCCAGGGCTCCCTCGCCCCGTCGTAACTGCCTTGATAATGTGCATTTAACTGGCTTTCTACTCACTTCCCAGCTCCGTCACCTCCCAAATAAACCATTTGCACTTGAATCCTTGTCTTAGAGTCTGCTTCTAGGGGAACTAAACTAAGACTCCTACCTTAGAGATGATCTTCTCCTACTGCCCTACTTCCTAAAACACTGGACCACAGATTCATGGATCAGGAAAGATCGCTGGAGGTCACCTTCTTCAAGGCCCTCTGAAGTCCCTAAATTGGGAAGGACTTGTCCAAGATCACAAACGGGGCTGCTGACAGCCCAGGAAAAGAAGCCATTCTCCTATGCCTGGGCCAGTTCCCTTTTCTCTACTCCAAGCCCTGCCAGGAAGGAAAGGATTTTGGTTTCTTCATTTCTAGGAACACCTCATCCCGGAACCCCCAACCCATACTGGCATTCACTCCCAAGCCGTAGCCTTGCCCCAAAGCCTCCAGTGGATCTCATCTCTCTGCCTACCTTGGGCATCTGTAAAACAAATCTAATCCCTGTCTCAAAGCCCATCTCAAAAATCCATGGATGACTGTGTGAACGTGCTTTGTGTGCTGCCAGTGTGGGTATGACGATGAATGTCAGTCGTCTCTCTCCTGTCAGGTACCAAGTGCTGAACCCCAACGTGATTCCCCAGGGGTTCGTGGATAACAAGAAAGCCTCGGAGATGCTTCTTGGGTCCATCGGCCTGGACATAAATGAATACAAAATTGGGCATACCAACGTAGGGTGTTCTGGAGGGGATGCCCTCCCTACACCCATTTAGCCCTATTCCAAGAAGGTGGACTTATTTCAGAGCGTGAACTGCCTGCCTTAGGCAAGTCCTTCAGCTGCTGAGAGCTTCAGTTTCCTGAAAAATCAGGGTTGACAATGCTAGTCTCACAGGATTTGGGGTGATTAGTGGCAACATGCATAGAACCCAGCTCAGCACAGAGTAGTTCTCAATCAATGGTAGAATGTTTCTTAGTATAAAGAAGCCTATCAGAATCAAAGTCCTGGATCTGACCCAGCACAGTGGTTTGTGTGGGCAGGGCCTAGGCAGGGAAGCACCACAGCCCAGCTCTGAGCTGGTAGGTGAGTCGGGGCTGACTCAGAGCAGCCTCCTCATCCTGACTCATGGGGCCTGGGTTGCCCTGTGTCTATCGCATTTCCTGGTCCCACAGCTTCCTGTTGGAACTGCAATGGCTGGCCAGGCCAGGGGTGCAAGGTGTTCATCCACAGCTGCCCCACCAGACTGCACCCAAACATGACAGCCAGGTGACCCGAGAGGAGCACTGGCTTTGCAGACAGGAGTGTCTGTACAGCCTAGAGCAGATTATTTTCCTCTCCAAGTCTCATGTGTGATGCAGGCCTGGCGTGGAAGCTCCCAGGGTGCACATTCCTCCAACACATCTGGTCACTTGGCAAATGCTTACGGAGTGTGTGCCAGGCATGGTTCCAGGCTCTAGGGATATACCACAAAGAGAAGAGAACGAGTCCCTAGCTCCTTGCTTTATAACACTTTGCAGAATTGTAACACTCTTCTAGAACCTGCCAGAACTGTTTGCTTTGGCCTCCTTCACAATTAAGATGTGCTGTGTACAGCTAGATTGATTTACAGGAAGCACTTGAGGTTTTGTCACAGAATCATTGAATACTTGAGCTCGAAAGAACCTTGGAAACCAGCAGGCCCCCTCTCTCCCCACCCACCCTTGACAGATGGAAAGCTTCAGAAAGCCTGGCAAGAAGGTGGAGGTGACATGCTCCACTTCACAGAACCAAGCAGAACAGAGCTAGTTGGTGTCAGGCCCACCACTGCTGGTCATGTGGCCTGGAAGCCAGAGCTGGTATCTCCAGACTCTGCCACAGCTACCATCTGGGCAAATGCACTACATCCTGCTGTTGCTCAAGGGTTGCATTAGGCATTGCAGGTCCCAGGGAAGGCCAGTGCTTCTGAGGACAGCTTTGCTCCCTGAGGTTCTGGTGGCAGGGGCAGAACAAAGATGGCTCTGCCTATAAATGGTGTCCCTGTCCTTGGTGTTGGCTCAGGTGGGCCCCAACCCCATGCTTGCCTCAAAGATCAAACCTCAACACCAATTAATTTTGAAATGTCAAGAAACATTTTACAAATCCAAGCCTGATTTCTCTACCTTGTGATGTCTAACTCCTTGGGAGGTTTTTCTTGCAGTGTGGGGGGTGCAAGGAGGCAGGAGCATTCTTTTCCATCCTTTCCCCATAGGGACTCAGCTGGGGGCTCTGCTCCCTGCCCCCACGTGCAGAATCACAGGCTCCAGCAGCTGGGAGGTCATGGGGGCCCTGCAGTTGTACTCTCTGTGGCCCCTAAAGGAAAGTGACTTGACCAAGGAAACACACATAACTCATCGAAGGCAGGCTGAGGCCAGAATGCAGGTCTCCTGGCACCTTCTATCCTTCTAAAAGTTTCTATCATGTCCTACCTGAAGCATGTAAAAAGATTTTACATTATGAGACATAATAATAAAGTGAGTGCCCACAAACCCAGTTAAAAGCCCAGAATATAATCTTTGCACATCTTTCTTCCCCTTCCTCCCCACCCCCAGCAGTAATACCTGTCCTAAATTATTATTTTTTTTTTTTTTTTTGAGACAGAGTCTCACTCTTTTGCCCGGGCTAGAGTGCCGTGGCGTCATCCTAGGCTCACAGCAATCTCAAACTCCTGGGCTCAAGCGATCCTACTCAGCCTCCCAAGTAGCTAGGATTACAGGCATGCGCCACCATGCCCGGCTAATTTTTTCTATATATTTTTAGTTGTCCGATTAATTTCTTTCTATTTTTAGTAGAGACGGGGTCTCACTCTTGCTCAGGCTGGTCTCGAACTCCTGAGCTCAAACAATCCGCCCGCCTCGGCCTCCCAGACGCCCGGCCTTGTCCTAAATTATTATGTTAACTATTCCCTTACCTTTTAAAAATCAGTTTTCTCACATGTGTATACAATCCAAGGTTTTGTTTGGTTTTGAGTTTCATGGAAATATCATATTTAACATTCTTCTGTGGCATTTTTCAGTGACATGCTTTCATTGGTTAATTCTGTTTCTGAGGTTGTCCTTGTTGATTCGTGACATTCGTTCATTGTCACAGCCACATCGTATTGCAGTGCTGCCATGAGCATCCTTGCCCATGGTCCTATGTCAGAGTTTCTCTAGAACAAAGTCCTCCACCTTGGTTGTATATTAGTAACATGTGGGGAGATTTTAAAAACTCCAGTGCCTGAGCCCCGCCCCAGGAATTGTTTGAAATTCCTTATGCCCAGGCATTTGCATTTTTCAAAAGCCCTTCAGGCAGGTGTCTTGAGCAGCCCAGGCTGAGATATATGGGAGGACAGCTGCCTATTGCAGGTGACAAATATCCAACTTGACGAGGGAATGCCAATCCATTTTCCAAAATTCCTATACCAATTTGCCCTCCCCTTGTTCCATACCCATGCCAACACTTGTTTTATCAGAAGTTGGAAATGTTACAAGTGTGGGGAGGGGTAAATGGTATCTTGGGACCTTAATTTGCATTTCCCTGAGGCTGGGTGTTTCCAACACTTTCTAACACTCATTGCAAAGCCAGTCTTGCTTTCCTTGGGTGAGTCCCCCTCACACCCCAGCTCGAAGCTGAAACTATGTAGCAGTAGTAACTCTGTCTTCTGAGAAAGTCACCCACCCCCACCCGAACCCCACTTGTCACTATCCCCTCTCCCCACACCCAGATCCTGTGGGGCCATGATGGAGTGACTCTGTCTAAACACTGCTCTACACGGTGGCAAGGAAGGAAGGCCCCTTGCCACCCTGGCCGCACGGCAATCACCATAACATGAGGACTATGATGATCTACCACACTTCAATTAGAACTTCACAGAACTTTTCCACCAATTATCTCATTTAATCCTTACAGCAACCCTCTGAGAGAGGGATGGGCATCCCCTTTCACAGATAAGGAACTGAGGCTCTGAGATGTGTCCAAGCTGAGCCAGCTAGTAAGTGCAAGGCCAGGGCTGGCACCCAGCATGGCGCTAGGCGGATCTGGGGTGCACCCTAGCAAGAAGAGCTTGAGGCTGAGGCTGTCAGTGAGTGCCTTGCTGCTGGAGGTGTCCAGGCTGGGGCCAGCTGTTTCCTTCTGGCCCCAGGCATCAGCACCAGATTGGGTACCTTAACTTTTAAGGACCCTTCTGACCCTCTGGTTTCTTTATTTAAAACTCCCTCAAGTGGCTGCCATTGGGTGACAGCTGGGCTTTTTTCAGAGGGGTGCCTCTTTCCCCCAGGTGTTCTTCCGTGCGGGCATCCGGGCCAAGCTTGAGGACATGCGGGACGAGCGTCTGGCCAAGATCATGACGATGCTGCAGTGTCGGCTCCGGGGTTTCCTCATTAGGGTCAAGTTTAAGAAGATGCTGGAACGAAGGTAGCGCTCACACACAGTGACAGGGGACTGCTGAAGCCACACACATGCCTCCCACACAGGGGTCAGCTCCATTAGCCACACCGTGTGGTGAGGGAGTGGTGGGCATCAATGTCTTTGCTGGCCCAGAGACCGTGTGTGGGGCCTATATCAGTCTCCTAGGGCTGTTGTGACCAAGTTCTACACGCTGGGTGGCTTAAAACAACAGGGATTTATCGTCTCACAGTTCTGGAGGCCAGAAGTCCAAAGTCAGGGGGTTGGTAGGGCTGTGCTCCCACCAAAGCCTCTAGGGGAGGATTCTTTCTTGCCACTGCCAGCCCTGGTGGCCCCCGGTGTCCCTCGGCTTGTGGCTGCATCACTCCAATCCCTGCCTCTGTCTTCACACATGTTCTCCCCACGTGTCTGTGTCTTCACATCATCTTCCCTCTTTCTATAAGAACCTCACCATATTGGATTAGGGTTCACCCCACCCCAGTATGGCCTCATCTTAACTAATTCCATCTGAAATGACTGCATTTCCAAATAAGGTCACATTCACAGGTACTGGGGGTTAGGACTTCAACATATCTTTTGCGAGGACACAATTCAACCCCTTATAGGGACCAGCTAACATAAATCTTTTTCTTTACAGTTTCAAGTCACTTTCACAGGCTTCCCCTTACTCGGTCCATGTGATCATGCTGTGAGAGCGATGTGGCAAGGCCAGCATCCCCCATTTTACCGATGTGGAAACTGAGGCCAGAGGGGTTAAAGAACCGGGCCAGCATCATGCAGTCAGGATTAGAACCCAGGATTTCTCGCTCTAAATCCCTGCCCTTGGAATCATGTTTTCAGCCATTTCCCTAACACGGTAACTTAAAAATTGCTGTGTCCATCCCAGATGACCTGTGGTTGCCTCTGGCTCTTTGTGGTTGTAGAATTAGAATACCTGCTACTCACTAGCAGGCCATCCAAGACCCTGGACTGAAGGCAGGGACACCAGTCAGGGGCTGACGTGAGGGATGTCGGCCCGATCCAGCCCAGGGCCTCTGTGCATGGTGGGATCTTCAGTCAATGACATTTGAATGAAGCTGCAGGGGAACAAGAAGGGGTCAGATTCCAAAGATTTTGCAGATCTAGGATTTAGAGACTAATGGGTGATTTCTGGTGAAGGATCAGAAGGAGGGAAAATGCAGGAGTAAATGATTGGTCTGTCTCAGCCATCTGGGAGGGACCTGGTTCCACCAGGTTCCATCTCTGCTCCCTTAACCCACTGCTGAGCTCTGGCTCCAGCCTGAGTCTTTCTGCCCCGGACCACATGGGCAACGTGGGGTCTTGAGAAAGCATTTTTGTGTCTGCTCAAAGTACATCTACTGGCTTCCATTTCCTGCCCACTCCCCTCCCCAGGGAAGCCAGATCCTGACACCTTCATTTTAACCCATGCAATCCCGATTCTTTTTGCAGAATTGGCCTGAAAGTCGTTCAGCAGAACATGCGCAAGTTCCTGCAGCTGCATTTCTGGGGCTGGTGGAAGCTCTACAACAAGGTGGGGGCCAAAGGGCCAGGCCAGCCGGGACTGCTGCTGCCTGTGGGTTGGGGGCCACAGTAACAGTGTGAAAATGAGGGTACCTTGGAGGGGAAGGAGTCTAGTCTTCTTCCAGACAGGGGCTAATACCCACTGAGAAAAATCATGGTGTGTCTTCCACCTTCCATCTCATCCCTCAAAATAAAATCCACTTAAGAGGGACAGAGTGAGGGGACATACGGAGGAAAAAAAAAAAGGGATAGAGAGAGCCACACCGCCCCACCAGAAAGAGTGGGCTTGGCCATTGACCCCTGCCCTTGGGCTTATTGAGGCGTTTTCAGCTCCTTCAGTGAGTCCTTGGCCTCAAAGCTGGAGGGACCTCAAGAAATATGGGGTCCAACCTCTCATTTTCCAAGTTCTTCCAAGACAGCAGTGAGGGCAGTGTGGGTCAGCCAGCTGGGAGGGCTGCAGATGCCCTGAGCAGCCAGGCCACCCTCAGCCGATGCAGGAGGCCGTGAGCCATCCCACTGCATGGGGGTCCAGTCATGACAGGGCTGGGGCCACCAGTAAGAGGGAACATGCCCCTGGGCACCAGAGGAGGGAGGCCAGACACAGGAAGCTGTGTTCAAGAAACAGGACAGTGTTGTTTGGGGCAGCCACGCAGGGGGTGGGGACAGGCTCTGAGTCATCTTGGGTGGCCCTGAGTCCTTCATAGCTCACAAAGAAGCTTCTTTCCATTCCCAATAGGAAAGAACTCACTAACAATCAGTGCTGACCACAAATGGAAAGGGAGGGACAGTAAGTCCTGCATCCCCAAAGGTATCACAGCCAGGCCAGTCCCCTGGAGGGCCTGAGACTGGAGAGGAATCTGGATGAGCTGCTCTTAAAGGCCAGTTGTCGCTGGTACTGCCTGGCTTTCACCACGTGTCCTGTGACTGACCTTCTTTGCATCAATTCACCTTTTTTTATTTCAAAAATTTTATTTTAAAAGAAAACTTCATATCCTTACCTGCTTTAATCTCATCCTAAGCAAATGTTATCCACAAAATTGTGGATTTGATGAGTTCTTTTCCTTTTTTAAAATTGCCTATTAAAGTAACTATGTAACTAACACCTCACATCGAAGAGTTTCTACTACATAACGCTTGAATGCATCTCACCAGTCGCCACGATGTATGAGTTACACTTTGGGAAGACCCAGACCAACAGCCTTTAAGATTGCTTCTGTGCAGGACACAGTGGCAAGAGATGTAAACTTCCCTGCTCTTTACTAATTAGATGTGACAGAGCAAGGTCCTGTTCTAATTAGTGAAAAAAAACAAAACCTTTCCTTTCAGTTTTTTATCAAGGCTCTAACCTTATTTAACAAAGCCGGAGAGGATTGAGTCAGTGGAAGAAAACACCTGCAGCAGGCGTCCGCTGAATAAAATGTGTTACACAGTTGCAAGTTGTGGTACTTATTGCAACCTTTTCTTGCAAACTTTGCCACTGTGACATCGCAGATCCCCAGCGGCCAGGCTGGCAATGATCAAGGTTTATCTGTTATCTTCTAAGAGAGGTGATCTCTCCTCCCAAATCCAAGTGCATAGCATTTGTCCCTCTCAGAAATGTATCCTTTGACTCAGGAAATTTTCCCAGAGGTCGTGTTCCATAGGCTCTGCTCAGTGTTGTAGAGACCTGAGGGGGCAGAGGGAGATCTCTGAGGGACTTGCAGACACAGGGCATAGGAATATGGGTTATGGGATCTGGCAGACCCTGGCACTCTGATGCAGACTGAGAAGTCCCAAACGCATCAAGAGGTCCAGATGGATGCTGTGAGTGCAGAAGAGGAGCGACTGCTCCCTGCCAAATGGCAAAGAAGGCCAGCACTACAACATGGGGGCAATAGGGCCACAGGCCACAGGCAGGAAGTACCAGCTGAGCCAGCACAGGGAGTGAGCAGGGGCTGCACTGTGGAAGGCCTACAAGGCCACAGTGAGAGTTGGGACTTCATGTTGCAGAGAAAGTGAAAGAAGTGGGGGGATAAGAGGGACAGAGAGAGAATGAGAGATAGAAATAGAGAGAGAGGGAGAGACAGAGCAACAGAGAGACAGACAAAAAGAGAGACAGATGGCTGGGCACGGTGGCTCACGCCTGTAATCCTAGCACTCTGGGAGGCCGAGGCGGGAGGATTGCTTGAGCTCAGGAGTTCAAGACCAGCCTGAGCAAGAGTGAGACCCCGTCTGTACTATAAATAGAAAGAAATTAGTCAAACAACTGAAAATAGAAAAAATTAGCCAGGCACGGTCGCACGTGACTGTAGTCCCAGCTACTCGGGAGGCTGAGGCAGGAGGATCGCTTGAGCCCAGGAGTTTGAGGTTGCTGTGAGTTAGGCTGATGCCACGGCACTCTAGCCAGGGCAATAGAGTGAGACTCTGTCTCAAAAAAAAAGAAAGACAGAGCTAGAGACACAGCATGAGTGAAAAACAGACAGAGAGAGGCAGAGATAGAGAGACAGAAAGGAGAAATCAGTAAGGAAGAAAGGGAAGGGACCCAAAGTTGTGCATTTCACCAGGGCTCTTGATGTACACACAATGTACGGAACAGATGTAAGCATTCCATCTTTGGTCCTTCATGCTGTGCCACAGCCGTCTCTGCTGCCATGACAGTGTGGCACTTGCGCTGTGCCCAAAGCTGCCACCAACATCATTTCTCTGTATTCTCTCTATGCCCCTGAAAAGCTACTTGAGCTGATATCCCTATTTTTTGGGTTTTTGGAGGCCAAGGCTGGGTGAGACCACAGTGATGAAAGAATCTTCCATCTGTAGAAGTGCCATTGAGTGTTCCATCCCTTTAAACCTCATGATAATGATTTCCCTTATTTTTCAGGCAGAGAAGTGAATTTCAGTAAAATGCCACATAACACCATAAGCCACACAGCTGGCCTGGGTCTTTTGCTGTTTTACCCTAGATGCTGAGAAACACCTAACTCTGTGTCTTTGAGATTAAAGAGCATCCTAAGAATTGGTCCTGAGTGACAATGGACCTTCTCTGTCGAGGCTAGGGGGGCTAGGGATGCTTTAAGGCAAGGAGCTCAGCCTGAGAGATGGCACCTGTGGAGAGACTCCACCCGCAGAGATGCAGCAAGAGCTGCTTCCCACCACCATGTTGCTGTGAGGTCAAGTCTGAGCAGACACCCCACAGCCCACCACCTATCCCCCTGGCAAACTCACCCTCCTAACACTCTTTGGTGTTGCTCATCACCCAGGTCAAGCCACTCCTGAATGTGGCTCGGCAAGAGGAGGAGATGAAAGCCAAGGAGGAGGAGCTCAGAAGTGCCATGGCCAAGACCCAGGAGCTGCTCAACAAAGTCAAGGAACTGGAGGAGAAGATGGCCACATTCAGCCAGGAGAAGAATGACCTCACCATCCAACTGCAGGCTATATGTGGGGTCCTCAGGGAGAAGGGCGGGAGGCTCAGGGGCCTTGGTGGGGAGGGAGGAAGGGTGAGTTCTTCTAAAAAGCCATGTCCCTCCGGACCACAGGGACATTCCCCAGCCTTCCCTTTTCCTTCATTACCATGTCACCCTTGACCCAACCACCAGAAAGTCTCCATCATATTCTTATTTCCACACAACCGTGGGCTGGGCACACAGCCACAGGCCCCGCCTGTGAGGAAAGTCCAGGGATGGTGGGGCGATGTGGTGGGAAGAGCACCCCCTGGAGTCAGAGCTTGGCTCTGCCGTGTGAACCGGGCAACTTACCCTCCCTGCACCTCCTTTTCCTCCTCTGTCAAGCGGAAACTCAGCAGGGAAGAATAAACGACAGTTTCTGTAGGGTGGCAACTAAATGCCCTGCGGTGCATCTGCTGCTGGCATCCTTCTGGTTCCCAAAGCTTCTCCTGTCCCTTCCCTGATTTGACCCTCACAGCCATCCCGTAGGACACCCGGTTTTCACATGTCTCATATAGGGTAGAAAACCCAGTTTGGTGGACATTTAGAGACTTGATCAAGGTCCCTAGACCACCTGCCAACACCTAAAGGTGCAGCTGATCAGCTGGGGTGATGCAGAGTCAGATGCAGCAGGTCTCAGGTAGACCCTAAGATTTTGTGTCCAAGTGATGCTGCTGGTTCCAGACCACCCTCCTAGACTACGCTTTGTCACGCACATCGCAAAAGGAGCTTGGAGATAGCCCGCTCCCTTGTTCACCCCAGGATACATTTTTTCAGAGATTGTCAGCCCAAGGTTTGTCTGCCGTCTTGGTGATGGTGTTTGGGTTCCTCGCAGGTACCTGGTACCTGCCTTTGACCGGGGCTCTTTCTTCCAACAGGAGCAAGAGAACTTGATGGATGCAGAGGAGTGCCTGACCCAAATGATGAAGACCAAGATGGAGCTGGAGAGGCAGATCGCAGACATGTGGGAGCGGCTGGAGGAGGAAGAGGGCACAGCAGCCTCGCTGAGCACTGCCAAGCGCAGGCTGGAGGGGGAGCTGAGTGACCTGAAGAGGGACCTAGAGGGCCTGGAAACCACGCTGGCCAAGACAGAGAAGGAGAAGCAGGTGAGGACTGCCTGGGTCCTACCACGCTCCTCTCAGGCCAGGGCACCCCTGCCTGCAGGAGCCTCCACCGTGGTGATGCCCAGTGCCCCAGCCACTGGTCACGTGGGGCTATTTTAACTTCAATTAATGCAATACAATTTAAAATGCAGCTCCTTAGTTGCACTAACCACATTCTGAGTGCTCAGAGCCACGTGTGTTAAGTGCCACAGGCAGAGAACATGTCCATTACTGCAGAAAATTCTGCTGTACAGAGCAGCTGACTAAGGCGACTGGGAGCTGTTACTGTCATGGAGAAGGGGTCATGTTTAGCTGTTGGATTTCTGCCCAAATAAGCAGTTGCTGCCCTCTGAGCAGCTCCCTGGGGAAGCCCTGATCCCTTCCTTCTGTCACAGGTGGGTGGAGCTCACGAGCAGGGTAAGGTGACCTCTGCCTAAACCTGTGCTTCTCCAACTTTGCTGGGCACACAAACCACCGGGGATACCAACAAGGTGCAGACTCTGGGCTGGCAGGTCTGGCAGGGCCCAAGGGTCTGTGTTTCTAGCACACTCCCAGGCGATGCCACTGCTAATGTCTGGGGACCATTCTTTGTGCAGCAAAGCCCTAAACTGGTGGTTCCCACTGCTCCCCAACACCCCTAAGATTCTGACTTAGTTGGTCTGGGACATGCCCTGGGTGTTGGCATTTCTTAAGTTCCCAGGAGACTCTAGGGTGCCGCCAAGCTGAGGACCTCCCTCTCCTTCCTATGGAGGCTGTTTCCAGCCTTAAGGACCCATCTCTCTCCTCACCCGGGTTTCCAGGCCCTGGATCACAAGGTCCGCGCCCTGAGCGGGGACCTCTCGCTCCGTGAAGACTCTATTGCCAAACTCCAGAAGGAGAAGAGGGCCCTGGAGGAGCTGCACCAGGTAGGTTTCCCTGCATCTCTCCTCGGCAGAGCGGGTGGAGCTTTGTACAATGTGTTTTGCATGTGGAGACTGGAGTCCGGCATTCAAATCCTGGCTTTGCTGCCCCTCAGCTGGGGGCCTTAGGGAAGTCAAGGAATCTCCCTAAATCTCAATTCCCTCATCAGTGAAGTGGGTGTGGTCATGTCTTGCTGCCTTCCTTCCAGGTGTGTTATAAGTAGGGTGACCATATAATTTATCTTCTAAACTAGGACAGTTTTGAGAGCGAAAAGGGGAGCTGTTAATACTTATGAGTCAGGTTGTGCCCAGGTACACTGAGAGGTATGGTCACCAGAGTGGTAGGTATGCGGTGGGATGTATGGAAGTGCCCCATGAGCTCCAAAGCCCAGGGGACCCTAATGCACCATGGCAACAACAGCCACGAGCTCGTGAGGTCATGAGGAGACCCACCCTACTTTCCCAAGGCTGCTTTTATGGCTCAGGCTCCTGAATGCAGAGCCAGCTCTGACCAGCCACCAGTGCTGACCTCTAGTGACACAGGTGCAAAGAACAGGTCAAAGCCAAGAGCTGGACACTTGTCCCTGTGTTTGCTGACATCATGAATCCACAGCATGTCCCCCATCTCCTCTCTCTACTGCCTCTGGAACTGCCTCCCTTAGGCTGTGATTCTCAATCATATCAGACCCAAGGCCCCCTTTTATAACAAATACAATCGGTTCTTGTTATGCACAGTAGTTCTGTAAAGTTGCCACAAACACTGAATTAACAAATACTGAATTAGCAAATACCAACCACTGCTCCTAGGGGAAATATAGGGTTAGGTTCCTATATGCCTCTGGCCATAACATTTTCATCAACCAATCAATTCATAATACATATGATTACGATCAACAAATCACTTTGTTTTATGTGTGTTTCTTTTGAAAGACACCTTATTTGATATATAATGTTGATTCATTGACTTTGAACTCACGGCCAGTAGCACTATAATTCATGCCTAAAAGAAGCTTATCTAACATATATTTTTGGAGTAAGGCTCACTACAGCCTTCTCATGCTTAGGAACACTAGATGGCACTTCAGGAATATGCTTGGGGGCCACTTTAAATAGCAAAATTACCAATAAAAAGCAAAAAAAAGAAAAAGTAAAAAACATGGCATTAAGTAGAGCATAAAAATGACATTCATAGTTTGAGAGCTGAAATGAGAAGGCAGAGCATCAGCTTGTTCAAACTCAGCTGGGAATGTGTGTATTGGGCGACTCAAAATTTTCCCCACCATGTACATATTTGCAAATAACCATGAAAGCGCCATGATTATTGGTTTGGGATTAAAATACCTTTTAGTGAGTAAGTGAATCCACAATAGAGAATCCACAAATAATGAGAATCAACTGTATTTTGCAATGCCCTCTTGTTATCCCAAAGTAAAAATTATAAATATAATGCGTAACTTCAAAAAATCAACAGCATGCCCTTTGATATAAAGGAGAAATGGATGAAAAACAATTTAGAATAAATAGCAGTTGTCAACGTGTAGAAACAAGCTCAGGCAGATGGACTAGGCAACGGCGCAGGAGGGTGTGGCTGCAGTCAGGGATGCGATTTTACAAAATAGTGAATAACCCTTGGGGAAATTTTGAATAATAATAAATGTCTCAGTTTTCATGGTAGATCATTCTCTTAAAATGTAGTTCATACTAAATGAAAAAGAATGTTGAGCTACATGTAAAGTGGTGCTGGGTTCTAGGTTCAGAAGAGCATAAATGGTTGTTTCACTTACATGAATGCCTGGGTGGGACATCAGGCATGTGGACTGCAGAACTAGTCACCATGGTGCCGGATTGTCCAGAGCAAGGTGGGATATCCAGCATCCCTGGAGTCACTCGCTAAACATCAGTGGGGCCTCCAGTCACTGTGACAGCCAGAAGCACCCCACCGATTTGCAATATGCCTGGTTTGCAAAAGCTAGCTAAAAGAAAAAAGAAAAGAAAAGATTTCCGATATGCCCACTGGAGAACCAGAGCTTCCGAATGACCCCCTGATGGGTGCTCGGGTCTGTCTGCCCTGGCCGCAGCCAGCACCTAGGAGCAGGTGCTCAGTAACTACTCACTGAATTCAACTCAACCTCCCAAAGCCTGGGGGCTGCACAACTCAGAAGTGATGACTGAGGACCAGGCCTTTTCAGCTGCCCCTGCAGTGCCTAGTGGGACACATGTGTGTATCTTTCCTTCCAGAAAACCCTGGATGACCTGCAAGCTGAGGAGGACAAGGTGAACCACCTCACCAAGAACAACAGCAAGCTGAGCACCCAGATCCATGAGGTAACACCTGTTGCTGGGGACATTTCTATAACTCAAGGGCCAGGTCCATTCTGGGGCACAGGGTGCTCAGATAAGTTTTGGAACCTAGACTGACACATGCCCTGGGGTGTGAGGGCCTTTCTGATGCCACAGCTAAGGGACCAGGCCCAGTCAGCTTCTTTCTTGCCTGAGACTCCCCTCCTCCATACCATCTCTTGCTTTGCTTGTTGCTGTACCTGGAGGATAACTGGGAGCAGGAAAAGAAAATCCGGGCAGAGGTGGAAAAGGCTCACCGGAAAGCTGAGAGCGACTTGAAGATGACCACCAACAACCTCAATGAGATGGAGCGCTCCAAGATGGATCTCGAGGAAGTGGTGAAAAAGTATGCCTGCATCATTGTTCATTTTGTCTGTCACCATGTTAGCAATAGCTGGAGCTTCCTGGATGGTGCCCGGTCCTAGGTGCTGTGGGCTTCGCATACGTTAATGCGTGTCCCGAGTACCTGCTGTGTGCCAGCCCTGTGCCTGGCGCAAAGTATACGAGCAGTGCTTGGAATGCTGAGGCCTAAGCAGGGCAGGGAGACTTCACAGAAACCTACGAATTGGTCTCTCAGAGGTAACAAGGAGTTGATGGTGTATTTTATCAATAACACTCTGGCAATAACATGAGGACAGGTGGAGAAAACCGAAGGCAGGAAGAAATTGTGAGGCTGTTGCCGTGGTCCAGGTGAAAACCTGAATTAAGTAAGTGGCAGAGAGGATGGAGACAAGGAGGATTCAAACAAGGAAAACTTTGAGGGAGAATTTGGACAGTGCACTTTGGAAGTATACTTGACGAAGGCAGTTTTAAAACACCAGAGACCTTGATGAGGAGTGTGTGCAGCTAGGTCTGTATCTCGGCACATTTCTTCTGTGGCACACACAGATAATGTGTGCGACTCTGCCCGTCCTCCTCATCTGCTCAGTCTCTGAGATCTTAGTTCTCACACGCGGCTCCTTGAATGTGGAGCTCACACATCTGAAGGAGACAGAGCCTTTTGTGGAAAGTTTTTGGAGGAAAAGTTTTTCCTAAAAAGGCAAAGCATCACTGTTTCTGGAGCCCCTGGGATGTAAGCTGCACCAGAGCAGTGATTTCTGTCCTATTTGTTCACTGATGTGTACCTGGAGCCCAAAACAGTAAATGTGTGAAGGAATGAATGAGTGAGTAAGTGGTGAAAGCCCATGGACCAGATTCTGGGGTGTGCTGCTCCGTGGGTGTCACCCCAGAGGCCAGGGTCTGGGAGATGGTGGGTTTTGGCAGGTCCAAGGCCTCCTCTGGCAGCCCAGGCACCATTCCCTCACCAGCTCACTGGTCCACCCTCAGAGCCTTTCCTTAGGAGACCAAACCTTCCCTTGCAGGAGAGACATGGAAATAAATTCTATCAATTCTAAACATGAGGATGAGCAGTCTCTGAACTCCACACTGCAGCGGAAACTAAAGGGACACCAGGTATGTCCAGGACTGAGAAGCCTATAATCTCCTTTTGGAATGCACTTCTCTGCACCCTTAGTTTACAGCAGCTAATTGGCTGCTGAGGTTTCCTGAGAAACAAGACTGCCATGGAGTCCTTGGAGATCAACCTGTGTTCACCTCACTGAGGGTCAAATCCAAACTCCTCACAGTGGTTACGAGGCCCTCCGCCATCCAACCTCTGCTCCCTCCCTGACCTTATCACCCCTGTTCCACCACCACTCTGTCCAGCCATGCGTGCCCTTGCTGGGTCTCACACGTGCCAGGTTCCTTCCGCCTCAGAGCCTTTGCACATGCTCTCTGGGACCTGCTTCTCTCTGCCTTTGACCATGGCCATCATAAGTTCCTGTTCCTATTTTCCATCCTAAAAGGCCAAGTGGGTGACTTTGTAACTTTTCTTGGGAGAGATGAATCTCCCTTATCTGTCTCTTGTGTGTCCTCTAGGCCCGAATTGAAGAGCTGGAGGAAGAACTGGAAGCTGAGAGGGCAATGAGAGCCAAGGTAAGCAAAATGCTTTTACCCCGTCTTGAGTCAAAGGACCTAATGACAGCCACACATCCCACCATCAGTAGAAACTCCCACTCAGAAAACCAATAGAGAGGACAGGTGTCCAATCAAAAAGTCTAGTCATGGCTGGGCGCGGTGGCTCACGTCTGTAATCCTAGCTCTCTGGGAGGCAGAGGCGGGTAGATTGTTTGAGCTCAGGAGTTCGAAACCAGCCTGAGCAAGAGCGAGACCCTGTCTCTACTAAAATTAGAAAGAAATTAATTGGACAACTAAAAATATATAGAAAAAAAAATTAGCCGGGCATGGTGGCGCATGCCTGTAGTCCCAGCTCCTCGGGAGGCTGAGGCAGAAGGATCGCTTGAGCCCAGGAGTTTGAGGTTGCTGTGAGCTAGGCTGACGCCACGGCACTCACTCTAGCCCTGGCAAAAGAGTGAGACTCTGTCTCAAAAAAAAAAAAAAAAAAAGTCTAGTCATTTCTTGAGCACCCAGTGTGTGCCAGGCACTGTGTTACATACCTACATGCATGAGGATGTGCAAGGCAAGGATACCACAGGTGGGTGAGTCCAGAGGAGAAAAGGCTGGTCTACTTGGGGCAGGTGGAGGAGGAAACATTTGACCTCAAGGATTGAATTCAACAGGTTGATGCACGGAGGAATTTCTAGGCAAAGGGAACGTAATGGCACCTACCTTCACAGGGACAAAGGTGTAAAAGGAGAAAGCGTGTGTTAGAAAGAGCAAAGCGTTGACGGGGGCTTGAGGGTGGGGCTCCTACAGGGTAGTGAAGCCAGAAAGCTGGTGGGAGACACATAATAATGTGCCTAACCTCCAGATTTAGCAAAATTGGACAGTGCAGTAAGGTGGGCACTGACACCCGCCCAGTGTGGGGAGGACACACAGTGTCCTTCACTGAGCCTGTGGATGGCAGACAGAGCACAAGGCTCCCCAAGTGCAGGCCCTAGCTTCTCAGACATGATGTGGTCACTGTGCTCTTTACTGGAGAAAAAGGAGCTCTGGCTGGCTTCCGTCAGTATAATTAAACCTAATCCCAGGTGGAGAAACAACGCAGCGACCTGTCCCGGGACCTCAAAGACCTCAGCGACAGGCTGGAGGAAGCTGGTGGAGCCACATCTGCTCAGGTACCCATCCTGGGGGGCCAGGAACCCACAATACTGCCTTCAGGGAAAAAAAATGCTGGGCTGCAAACAGTGGGATAAAAACCAGTTCTTGCTGAGGTCCTGAGACTAACTTGAGGAGAAACCAACTAATAATAAAGAGTAGGTGTGGGAGGGGCTGTTCAGTTCACTTTCTGCTGGGGCTCTGTAGCTCAGTCACGTTCATGGAAGCAGGAGACAGACTGGATGCAGAGGGCAGGTGTTTAAATACAGCGTATTAATAGAAAATGTGAAGTGTAGTAAGGCCAACATATCAGGAGACACCTGCCTTTGAAAAGATAGTTTGTTACACACAGTTCCACGAGGAGGGGTTGGTATTCCCTGTGGAGCACTGGACTTGGCCAGGAAGGGGGTGTGGGCGTGTGAAGGGGAAATGTGGGCAAGGGCCTTTCCCGTGGTCTCTATGGCAAGGAACAGGCAAGGCAGAGGAAACTGGCTTAGGACTGGCCAGTTTGAGTAATCTCAGTAGCTCTGGGGCACAGGGGCTGTCCCCAGTTGTTTGGTACTTGGCCCTGGAGTGATTAGGGTAGGTGGATCGTGACCCCAAATGAATGTGAGAGCCCCATAGAGGTGGTTGCCCTGTGGGTTCTAGATTGGCTGGTTTGGATGTGAATAACACACTCCAGGGTGAGCTGTTTGCTATCTCTAGGAATTGGCTATCCCTTGTGTGGTGGGGAGTGGGGCGGGGTGGGGGGCGGTCCCTGCAACGTCAGCAAGACCCCAGATGTCAAAGCATCAGAATACAGAAAATAAAGACAGAGTTAATATGTTAATACAGTGGAGTAACCCCACTGCCCCATACACCAAGGTGTATGGGGGGCTGGAGTTAGAGCCTCGCCTCCTGGTGTAGAGCTTCGGCTTCTTTGATTCACATGATGGTGTCCTGGGGACCAGCAGAAACCACACAACCTTCTCCTAATTGCATGTAGTCAGCTCTCCTGCAATGCAGACCCTCAGGCACAGCACAAGGCACGATGGGTGTTTCCCTGTTGCTGGACAGCAGAGCTTCCTTTATCTGTTGCTTCCTGGACTCTATGTCCATTTCCTCACCTTCCTGGCCACTGTCCTCTCACTGGGGGTGTGTGTCCAGAACTGAAGCTGGTACCTAGCTGTGGTCAGGGTCCTGGCAGGAAACAAAATCATTCCAATGGTTTGAATGATGAGGCATGAACAAAGGGACTACTGCTAGCAGTGTAGGGAGGGTTAAGAGAATAGGAGGGCACCAGAGACTGGCACCAGGGGGCCATTACTGCCCCTGGACCAAAGGGACAAGAGGATGTAGGGTTATGGGGCTGTGAGAGCCAGAGCCAGGGAGGAGGGGCTGCCCGGCAGGAGCTGGAGTTATGGAGGGACCTGGGTGGAGAATGGACAGTTGGAGAGGCAAGCAGGGAATGGCCAGTGCCTGAAAATGGCTGGAACACTGGTTCTGGGGCACGTGGGTCGTGGGGATATCATTAAAATGCAGATTCTAGTTCAAGGGCTCTGGTTATGGACTCTGCATTTCTGATGAGCTCCCAGGTGATGCTGGTGCCCCAGCCCATGGTCTGCATTTGTTGTAGAGAGGATCTAGAAGTTATATACAGGCGAAGGAGAGAAATACACAAGGCAAGAGTTGCTATCTGTGTTGGTCTCCCAGGGCTGCTATAACAAATTATCACAAACCGGATGGCTTAAAACAACAGAACTGTATTCTCTCACAGTTTGGAGGCCAGAAATCTGAAATCAGGGTGTGAGAAGGGTTGTTCCTTCTGGAGCTCTGAGGGAGAGTCTGTTCCAGGCCCCTCTCCCAGCTCCTGGCAGCTGCCAGCAATTCTTGGTGTGCCTCAGCTGGACAAATCACTCTAATCTCTGCCTCTATAGTCACAGGGCCTTCTCCCTGGGTGTCTCTCTAGGCCCAAATTTCCTTCTTCTTAAAAGGACATCTGTCACTGGATTAGTGTCCACCCTAATCGAGTATGACATCTTAACTAACTATGTCTGCAAAGACCCTATTTCCAGATAAGGTCATACTCACAGGTGCCTGGGGTTAGGGTTTGGATATATCTTTTTATGCGGCATGATTCAACACACAACACTACCTAAACAAATCCTATGCGCAACGTGTCCAAAGGCTAAGGAATAACATTTCAGTCAGGACTTCTAGTGAGGAGCAGGATTACCAGGGGACCAGCGAGCAGGTGGGCAGTGTCCACCCCAAGGAGGCCAGGCTAGCTCGTTCTGCTGAGCCCTGCTGCTCCCCTACCCTAGATTGAGCAGAACCGCAAGCAGGAGGCCAAGCTGCTGAAGCTGCGGCGTGAGCTGGAGGAGGCGGCCCTGCAGAGCGAGGCCACAGCCTCCACGCTGCGCAAGAAGCACACAGACTCCATGGCCGAGCTGACGGAGCACATGGAGAGCCTACAGAGGATCAAGTCCAAGCTGGAGAAGGACAAGCAGGTGATGAAGGCTGAGATCGACGACCTCAATGCCAGCGTGGAGACGATGCAGAAGTCCAAGGTGAGGGCAGCCCCCTCCCACAGCCACAGGGAGGCCCCACTGCATAACCTAACTGTGCTTTGGTCTTCACATCTGTAACACAGGGATGGTAGTAATAATCCCCACCTCGGAGTGCTATTGTGAGGGCTGCAATAGGCCCTGGCGCATAATAAATGCTCAATAAATGTGCTGTTACAATTTTCATTTCATTAGTATAACTATGTCCTCATGGAGTTAGCAACCAGTAGGAGAAATAAGATAAATGCATACCATGCCACAATTCAAAGAGAAAGTGATCCATGACAAGAAAGAAAATGAAGTAAGCCATCCAACATGCATTCATTGAGCACCTACCTGGTGAAGAGCCCCTTGTGACACTAGGGAAGGTGGGAATCAAAGGTGAGCCGAGGTGATACCTCGGGGGTCCCTGACCCAGCAACTATTTGTAGTCCCCAAATGTCAGATACTCACAAGTCCCCAAACGTCAGATGCTCACAAGGCCTCTTCATAGTTCCAGTTTTACCTACAGACCCCTGTACTAATGCCAGTATTTTTCCTTAAATCAGCTCACTGCATTTTTTTATCGGGTATGGTCTGCAGGAGTCTGGAGGGGCTGTGAAAGGGGGATTGGCCAGAGTGAGGGGCTGTGCCCACCCAAAGGCTCTGGGTTTATACTGATAGAAAATGGTGAGCTGTTTGGAATTTCCGAGAGCGGAATGTTCTAGAAGGCCTGAGCAGGTATTCTGGGAGGTGCACAAGAGGAACAGACATGAGGAAGGGCAAAATTCCAGGGGGAAGCAAGGAGGGCTTGGCCTGCCCAACCCCGTACTCTTCCCCATGGTGTTCATTCTTTCTGAGCAGCTGAATGCAGAGGCCCACGTCAGAAAGCCGGAAGACAGCTTATCAGAAGTCAACGCCAAGGTGGCAGAGCTGGAGAGAAACCAGGCAGAAATCAATGCCATTAGGACCCGCCTCCAAGGTGAGCTCCCTCCCTGCAGCTTCCCAAGGAGTGGTGCATGGAAAGGAACAGGGATCCTGAAGGAAGCGGGAGGAAGCACACCTGGGTCTTCTCCCCAGCGCTTTCTTGGCTTTGCAAAATTCCCATCCAATCCCCTTGCGATGAGACAAGGAGATTTTATGCCACCTGCTGAGTATTCCAAGTAATGTCTTTACAATGTAAAACAGAGAACACTATTCATGGGTGTTTTTTGTTGTTGTTGCTTTTTGGCCAGCTAGAGTGCAGTGGCATCATCATAGCTCACAGCAACCTCAAACTCCTGGGCTCAAGTGATTCTCCTGCCTCAGCCTCCCAAGTAGCTGGGACTACAGGCACCACTGTGCCTAGCTAATTTTTTTCTATTTTTAGTGAAGACAGAGTCTTGCTCTTGCTTAGGCTGGTCTCGAACTCCTGGGCTCATGCAATCCTCCCACCTCCGCCTTGGCCTCCCAGAGTGTTAGGATTACAGGCGTGAGCCATATTCGAGGCATTTTTGTAAAAATTCTCTCACTTGCCCTGTCAGATCAGCAGGAGGAACATTGATGCTGACAAAATCCAATTTTCAAACATGACCCACATACTAATATAAAGTGAACATGCTTCAAGGATTTATTTAACTCATTAATAAGGGAACCAGAAAAATGGCAAAGCCTCTTCAAAGAGCATTGGAGAGGCAGAGATTTATACAGTCAGCTGGGAAATGAATGCTAAAATAAGTTAGATGCAAAACTGGTTAATGTCCACACACACAATAATACTGTAACCTCTGGGTTTAGTTTAGTTTTTCCCCCCTACCAGAAGAAATCCTTTGCATCTCTATGCCAAAAATAATCAGTAACTTATCATTACACAAGTTAACATCTAACTTTGCAGAGGCTGGGCTCTAATCAGGGGTAAACAGTAAGTCAAACAGAGGTGCATTCCCTTAGAGAACTAAATATTCCGTGGGCGGGCTGGGTAGACAGTGCTTCAGTGTGACATCGAGAGAACTTGTAGGCATCCTTTGGCCTTGTTTCTCACATTCTGAATACTTGTTAAAAATCAATATCCCAATTTGATGGATAAGAACAGTGAAGCTGAGGGAGATGAAGGGACTTAAAGAGTAGAACCAGAAACCCTTGCTCTTCCTCTTTGGCTCATGGACATTCCGGGGCTCTCAAAGTCATTCCACAAATGACAGGACTATAGGTTCTGGGATGGTGACAAATACATTTTATACCGTAAACACTCTGCTCCAAATTGCTTTGCTGTATCTCCTGACAGTTGGGAGCTGGGGGCTTTGTATCTGAGGCCCCTAATTCCATGCAAGTCACCTGGATGTTGGCAACCCCTGGGCGCTTTCTTCTCTCCTGGGCTCACTTACTTTGGGTGGCTGGCATAGTTGTTCCCTGCGCTCCCTGTTCCTGCTCAGTTGGCCAAGGTGCCATATTTATTTGGTACTTTAGAAGCAACACCCCAGGAGACTTAGGATTTGGCTGGGGAACCAGTTGCTCATCCAATATTTCTTCCATCCCTTCTCACCCAGCTGAAAATAGTGAACTGAGCCGGGAACATGAAGAATCCCAGAGTCGGCTCAATCAAATCCTACGGATAAAGACATCTCTGACATCGCAAGTGGATGATTACAAGAGGCAGCTGGATGAAGAGTCGAAGGTTGGTTTGGGGGTGGGGTTGATGGTGACAGAGCTGCCTCCTTAAAGGTTATAGGTTATGAAGAATTAGAAGGAACATGAAAAACAGGTGATACAATAGCAAGTAAAAATGTTAACTACAAAACTGTAGTGTGTGATGTGTACAACTAGATGAAATCACATATCCTTGTGGACGATAATAGGGTGAAAATAAGGAAAATGAAACCCTGATGGTTTGGATAGAATCATGTGTTGTTTTCCCTCTGTCACCTGCTGTCACTGTTGCACCAATGTTATGCATACCTAAGCGATGGCCCCGGGGCTGTAGAAAGCCCCCAGGGCTGCTGACTGGCTGATCTCCACAGTCCCGCAGCACAGCCGTGGTGAGCCTTGCCAACACCAAGCACGACCTGGACCTGCTAAAGGAGCAGCTGGAAGAGGAGCAGGGGGGCAAGTCAGAGCTGCAGCGCCTTGGTGTCCAAGCTCAACACTGAAGTGACCAGCTGGAGGACCAAGTACGAGACCGATGCCATCCAGAGGACTGAGGAGCTGGAGGAGACCAAGTGAGTTGTCACCCTTGTGCTGGGTGGGCAAGCACTGCTAAGGCCAGGACCAAGCCCAGGAGAAGGAAGTTCATGGGCACCTTTAAGAGGAGGACTGGGTTTCTGGGCAAAGGAGCCCACTTTGGGCCCTCAGCAGAATATTTTCTGCACATACCACCAACCTCAGAGCCTCCCAAGTAGCTGGGACTACAGGCATGCGCCACCATGCCCAGCTAATTTTTTATATATATTTTTAGTTGTCCAATTAATTTCTTTCTATTTTTTCAGCTCGGAGAGGGAGGACAGAGTGTGCATGAACTGCAGAAGTTGAAGAAAAAATTGGAGATTGAGAAGGAAGAACTCCAGGTGGCCCTGGAAGAAGCTGAGTCTTCCCTAGAGGTAACCATGGGGCTGTTGCTGAGGCCTGGACCCTTAGCCAGGAACTGCATACCTTCTTGGCCAGAAAGACTGATGTTTATATTCCTGGTAGGTTGAAGAGAGCAAGGTGATCCAAATTCAGTTGGAACTGGCTGAGGTCAAAGCTGATATTGACCGGAGAATCCATGAGAAAGAAGAAGAATTTGAAGCTACGAGGTATGGAGCTGATCGAATGGGAGGCTGACTTTTAGCCAGTATGATGGTATAGAACCAGAAACCTAGGTCTCTGCCACCTACTAGTCATGCGACCTCAGGTAATTCACATGAACCTCTCTGAACCTCAGTTTCCTCATCTATTAAATAGAAATAATGATAGTGCCTTACACTAATGTGGCACTGGTTTACGAACACTTAAGCATAGAGTATTTTAGCCACGATGGCTAATGATGCTGAGCATCGTTTATGTGCTTACTGGCCATTTGTATATCTTCTTTGGAGAAATGTCTGTTCTTTGTCCATTTTAAAAATCAGGTTGTCTTTTTATAGTTGACTTGTAAGAGTTCTTTATATATTCTGGAAATTAGACCTTCATCATATATGATTTGCAAATATTTTCTTCCATTCTGTGGGTTGTCTTTTCACTTTCTTAAAGATGTACTTTGAAGCACAAAAGTTTTCATTTTGAAAAAGTATAATTTTTTTTTTTCTTTAGTCATTTATACTTCGGGGGGTCACATCTGAAGATCCATTGCCTAATCCAGTCACAAAGATTTATGCCTATATTTCCTTCTAATAGTTTTATAGTTCTAGCTCTTACATTTAGGTGTTTGATCCATTTTGAATTAATTTTTGTATATGGTGTGAGGTAAGGGTCCACTTTTATTCTTTTGCATCTGGATATCCAGTTGTCCCAGCACTATTTTTTGAAAAGACTTTTCTCCCCATTGAATGGTCTTGGTACCCATGTTGAAAATAGATTCATCATAATTGTGAGAGTTTGTTTCTGGATTCTTGATTCTATTCCATTGATGTATACTTCTATCTTTATACCAGGACCATACTGTCTTGATTACTGTATCTTTGTAATAAGCTTTGAAATTGGAAAGTGCGAGTCCTACAACTTTGTTCTTTTTCAAGATCGTCATGGTCATTCTGGGTCCCTTCCATTTCCATTTAAATTTTGGGATCAGTCTATGAATTTCTGTAAAGAATCAGCTGAAATTTTGATAGGGATTGTGCTGAATCTGTAGATCAATTTGGGGATTATTGCCACCTTAACAATAGTAAGTCTTCTGATCCATAAACATGTACGTATTCCCATTTAGTTAAATCATCTTTAATTTTTTTCAACAATGTTTTGTAGTTTCTGCTTATATTTATTTTTTAAGTGAAAGTGAATCACTATTTTGTTTGCTTTTGGGAATGTTATAATACCCTCTCCCATATCTAGGAATTGAACCATTCCAAGGTGCTGCAAATCCAGCAATGTGCATGCATGTGGTGGGCATTCATGGTGAAGCTGAGGTGAACATGGGATGGGGGTGGGGATTTCTGAAAAGGCAGGTGACAGGATCTTTACATGCCAACCATTTATTTGCCTCAGTTCAACAAATGTTTATTGGACACCTCATTACCTCCTTGGTCTTCTCCTATAAAAGGAGATTAATACAGCTTATATGAGGGTTTTATGGAAATATTTATTGTGTTGATTATAATATTATTATATACTAAATATAACCAATTAATGACTGTTGTTTTGAAGAGAGATATAAACCTGACTTATATGGCCAAAGCTCACATTCTATAATGGAAAAACCTGGGAATTTAGCATCTGCATTTGAATTATGACTCTACTGTATGCCAAATGGGTGGCCTTTTGGCATGTTTTTCAGCATCTCAGAGCCTCAGTTTCCTCTCAGAGCTGATCTGCATGTTAAATGAATTGAAATCACATAAGACACATGGAAAATATTCAGTAAATATGACCTTTCTTTTCTTTCCCTACAGCATGAGACTACCCCACTTAGTGCTTTAAGGGTTTGTTTAATTTCACAACATGGTAGCTGTATCTGGCTCCGCTGATACTGAGAGACCTCTTATCTAGGGAGGTTTGGCACAGACTGAACAGCAGGCCCAGTATACCAAAGTCTTCTCTGCTTGGACTTACAGGAAGAACCACCAGCGGGCAATCGAGTCCTTGCAGGCCAGCCTGGAGGCAGAGGCCAAGGGCCAGGCAGAGGCGCTACAGCTCAAGAAGAAGATGGAAACGGACCTGAATGAGATGGAAATCCAGCTGGACCATGCCAATAAGAACAACAGCGAACTTGTGAAGACACTGAAAAGGCTGCAACAGCAAATCAAGGTAGTAATCTGGGAAGAGAAGAAACTAATCACAAAGCAAGCTATCATCAGTCGAGCCTGAAGGCTTACAGGGTACTAACTTTGTGCATGTCGTCAGCAAGGATAAAGGCAGAAGAGTGAGGCCGCAGGGTGGCTGGCAGTCTAGGGAGCAGGAGACTTAGGGACTGTATAAACAAGAGGCCCCAACCACCAAAGTCCATGTCTGGGACAACTGGAGAGAGGGAAGAAAGGAGGAAAACATGAAGTTGGGCCTGTCTGAATTTTTAAAATCATTTTTGACTTACTATAAACTATTTCAGACATAGAAAAATAAAGAACATAAACTCATATACCCACCACTAGCCTTAAAAAATAAACACAAGTCCTCTTTATTGCCCTCCATCATCAGGCTGGTCTTTAAAGCATACATATATAGTAGCATCCATGCATTCAATACTTGTTCATTGGGGACCTGCCCTACCTGGGCACTGTTTTAGGTGCTAGGAATATAAGAGTAGACAAGACAGAAACACCCCTGCAGGTAGACATTAAGCAACAAATAAATTAAACTGTAGTATTAAAAATGATGATAGGCCGGGCGCGGTGGCTCACGCCTGTAATCCTAGCTCTCTAGGAGGCCGAGGCGGGCGGATTGTTTGAGCTCAGGAGTTCGAAACCAGCCTGAGCAAGAGCGAGACCCCGTCTCTACTAAAAATAGAAAGAAATTAATTGGACAACTAAAAATATATGTAAAAAATTAGCCGGGCATGGTGGCGCATGCCTGTAGTCCCAGCTACTTGGGAGGCTGAGGCAGGAGGATTGCTTGAGCCCAGGAGTTTGAGGTTGCTGTGAGCTAGGATGATGCCATGGCACTCTAGCCAGGGCAACACAGTGAGACTCTGTCTCAAAAAAAAAAAAAAAATGATGATAAGTGTTATGGAGAAATAAGAGGGCAGAGGAAGGAAGCCAGAGATTAGCCAGTGAAAGCATAATTGTCAAAGGTCATCAGGGAAGGCCTCCCTGAGAGGGCCCTGCTGAGAACACCAGGCACTCTGCCATCAGGAAAGGCTTGATCTCCTGTTAGACAAGTCCTGGGTCCTGGCCTAGCTGGGACTCGACCACGCCATGAACTCCCCTAGGGCATATCTGTGTCTCACTCTCTTTCTCTGTGGCCTCTACCCCTGCCCCCGCTTCTTGCTGAACTCTGTTCATAAAGGTGAGGGCACCCTCAGGCCTGGCCAGCCCAGGTTGTACCATAGTCCAGCCAATGGGCTCAGGCCAGGTCCTTCTGCCCTCTAGGACCTGCAGGTCCAGATGGATGAGGATGCCCGGCAGCATGAGGAGCTACGGGAGCAGTACAACCTGCAGGAGCGGCGCCTGAGCCTGCTGCAGACGGAGCTGGAAGAGGTGCGCTCAGCCCTGGAGGGCAGCGAGCGCTCCCGCAAGCTGCTGGAACAGGAGGTGGTGGAGATCACTGAGAGGCACAATGAGGTCAACATCCAGGTAGGTCAGTGGCTCCTGGATCAGTGCCTCTCGGACTCACACTCAGACACATTATTCCTGGGCTACTCATGACTCGAGTTCTGCTCTAAAACCCAGAGAGGAATGCAAGGGAGAGACCCTCAACCCACACAGAAGGCCAAGGGCCATTTCCTGTTGGAGGGTCTGGCAAGCATGTCTGGGAGAGGGTGGTTTTCTTTCCTGGACATGGGCAGGGCCATGCAGACTCCTGATAGTATCTTCATTCCTCCTCCAGAACCAAAGCCTCCTGGTGGTCAAGCGCAAGCTGGAGTCAGATGTCCAGCGCATCTCCAATGAGCACAAGGAGCTCATCAGTGAGTTCCGTTCTGCTGATGAGAGGGCCAAGAAGGCCATGACAGACGTAGGTGTTTGTGCCACCTGCTGCTGGTGGGCAGGGCCTGGACAGGAAAGCCACCCTCTCCCCTCGTGGGTCACTGTGAACTCGCTTGTGGTGTCCTGCCCAGCAGGGATGTGGCTCTGTCATGGAGGAGCCTGAGGCTTTTCTAAAAAGCCAAACATATGAAAGTAAGGAAGAATTACAAGCTACACATGATCATGTGAAGGATTACAGCATGAGGCCAGGGGACTCAGATCAAAAGGGCTCATCTGGGCAGGATTTTTGGCAATGAGCAGCATTAAAACAGCCTTGAGGAAAGAGCTAGGAAAAGGAAGATGGACACATGCCCAGGGGCTCAGAGGTGGATGTCAGCAAATGTGTCACCATGTGTGTTCACCCCAGCATCCCTTTGGGTGCTCACACCAACCTTGAGTGGTAGGTTCTGTTTATCCCCACTTTGAAGATGAGAAAATACAGATTTTATTGCCGGGCTTTTCCCACTTGATTAAAATTCCAGGAGTTCAAGAACACTGTTGGTCTTATGTGGCGCTACCTCCCAAGAGCACAGACCCATGCCTGGTACACAGTAGACCCTTCATGAATATTTGTGGAACGCATGCAAGAACAAGGGAGCTGAGGAGGGATAGGCAACTAACTTGCTGAAGGTTGCTCAGGGCTGGACACAGTCCTAAGTCTTCCAACTCCAGATGCTGTGCTTTTCCCGCCCTCCATGTTGTGCCCCTCATGGAGGTGGCAGCAAAGGGTTTGGCTTGAGTGCCCCTAGCTGGCAGGAGTCCGTGGGGTTAGGAGGCTTGGCTGGGGGTGCATGAGCCTCCCCCTCCCCATTCAGGGCACATGGGATCAAGGGGCACCCCCTCCACCAAACCCTAGCAGCTTGTCAGCAAGGATCCTTTTGTCAACCACTTGATTCCCCAGAGACTGGAAGATAAGGTCCCTCATCTCTCAAAGGTGCTACAAACTTGGGTAGCACCCAGCTCCAACTCCCACTCCTCCCTGCCCACAGGCTGCCCGCATGGCAGAAGAGCTCCGGCAAGAGCAGGACCACTGCATGCACCTGGAGAAAAATCAAGAAGAACTATGAGGTCACTATCAAAGACCTGCAGGCCAAGATGGAGGAGGCTGAGCAGCTGGCCCTGAAAGGAGGGAAGCGCATGATCATCAAGCTGGAGGCCAGGGTGAGGGCAGTGTCAAGCCAGCCAGGAGAGGGGAGCCAAAATCATGCCTTGCATTTGATGAGGAACTGGGTGGTACAAGTGCTATGAAAGAAAAGGAAACTGGGACAATAGCTTTAGTTTATTTATCCAAAGTTCTCCTCTCCTCCACCTCTCTCCCTGTCACCTTTCTCCCAGAATGCCTTAGCCTCCAAGCAGAGAAGTTCCCAATGTTTTCCTTCCTCTTATTATTCACTTAAAGAAAACCAGCTTTAGTCTTTACCCCAGCGTCAGTGATGGAAGGGCCCAGAAGGTTCAGTCGCCTTATCTGACCTCTGACTCCCCCATTTCCCAGAGGAGGAAACCTGAGGCTCAGGGGAAGGTGACTGTGTGGTGCCCACAGCATGGCCCATAAAAGGCAGAGCCTGGCTTTCCTGCCAAGGGCTCGTCCCATCACCTCCAGGCAGGAAGTGGATATTGCAGCCATGACAGCCACGTCCAAGGCCACTGAGCTCTGAAGTTCAATAACATGCATCCCCTCAGCTGCATTCCTCTCTTTCTCCCTCAGATCAAGGAACTAGAGACAGAGCTGGACGGGGAGCAGAAACAGCACGTGGAGACGGTTAAGACGCTGCGCAAGAATGAGCGCCGCCTCAAAGAGCTGGTGTTCCAGATGGAGGAGGACCACAAGACCAACCAGCTCGTGCAGGAGCTGGTGGAGAAGCTGCAGAACAAGCTGAAGGTCTACAAGCGGCAGATCGAGGAGGCGGTAAGTGCTCGACAGCTTCCCCATTCCTCACTCCCTAACGCTTGTTTCCCAGCCCAGGCCGCCAGCCTTGATTAGAATTAACCACGGGGAAAGAAGCAAGTATTGGCCCCAAGATGACTCTGTGAGGCTCATGTCCATGGCACCATGTCCTCAGTATTGAATGGGAAGGGGACCAGGCACTACACACCAGAGATAAGAACATGTAAAAACTAAAAATATTCCCCATGAATACCAGATTAACTAACATAACCACTGCAGCGGAGACCTCAACCTCGGGAAGGTCCTGCTGCCTCTGTCCTGCTTCTGTTGACCCTTGTGGCCTCTGGCAAGGACAACCTCTCCCTTCCTTATTTGATCCTCCTGCTGTTGAGGTAGGAAGGCTGATATTCTTAATCCATTTCACAGGCAAGGAAACAGACCCAGAGTGGACTATCTATGCTATGTTAGTAAAAGTCAGAATTAAAGTTAAATGGGCAGCAAACGGCAGTTTCAAGTCTCACCCCTGCACCACATGTCCTATATACTCCCCCTCAAGGACATAGATAGTGACTGCTGTCATTTGCTGCCAGTTCTGTGGCCACCATGTTGAATCCATCAGCTACCCGTGCACCTAACACTCTTACCAAAAGGCTCGATAAAGGCCAGCTGACAGCAGATATGGTTCTAACCAAAAAAATACTATTCTAACCAAAATGACCACAACTCTGCTGGGAAGACCAGGGGATGGGAAATGTATGGCAGGGGCTGGGAAAGTGCTAAATCCTCATCTTCTATAGTGGAGCACCAATAGATAATGCCTAAAACCGCAAATTACAGAAGCAGCAACAGAAGCACATTTTTACTTACAAATATTGACATCAAGGCCAAAAAGAATCAAATAAGAGTGTTGAAGGTGGTCATCCCTGGTGAGCTGGAACATGTCCCTCCCCACCCAGGACAGCTGATTTGTAAGAAGAACAACTGGACTCTTAGAGGTCCGAGTAGAACTCATAAAACTGCTCACTTAACCAGAACCAGCCAGGCTCATACCCTGTTTTCTGCCATGCGTTTGTCACAGGAGGAGCAGGCCAACCAGACCTTGGCTCGGTACAGGAAGACAGTGCATGAGCTGGATGATGCTGAGGAGCGGGCCGGCATGGCAGAGACTGCCCTGAACAAGCTGCGCACCAGACACCGTGTGGCCGGCAAGGGTATCACCTCCGTGGAGATCATCCAGGTGCCTAAGACAGGCTCTTCCAAAACCCTCTCTGAGGAATGAGGCCTTCCGTGCCCTAGGCCACAGCAGGTAGGTGTGGACTGCCGGAAGCTCACCTTCCCTGTACCCTCTTTGCTCCCAGCAGTGGTAGTATGCTACCCAGCAGGCACTCCATGCTCCCCAGCTTCCAGTCTTTGTCACACCCAATCTCATGCAACAGGAACCCCACAGCTCCCCCCACCTCTTCAGCTGCAGCTCTCCTCTCTGGATTCTCACAGCCTTGGGTGGGGTACTGTCCACCTGCAGACAGGTGCAGGTAGTCCTGATGTCCCCCATCTGGGTGGAAGGCAGTTTCCTTGTGTGATGATTCTTGATGCTAGACCTGAAACGTGGGTGCTTCGTACACATGCATTTTCTCTGGAGATCCATGGAGACATCCACAAGCTCGTGGCAATGTGTGTTCGTCTTTCACATCCCCCACAATATTATTCTTCACTGGGGATTTCATCAATATTGGTTGAATTCAGGTTTCTAATACTAACGAAATAATTAATAATCATAATCACAGCTACCATTTCTTGAGCACTGAGTGCAGGTGGGATTTTAGGGGGACAACTTAAAACAGTCCTTTCTTACTCCCTTCACTTCAGAACCAATCAAGGGAAAAAAACACTGGGGACAAATATATGAGTCAAAATACCAGTTTTATTATGCTGTAACTCTAGACTGAGGATGTGGCTCTAGTGTGCGTCCACCACGGGCATCCTCATCTTTGCCTCAGGATTAAAGATGCCTGTAGCACTGAACAACCACAGGCCAGCTCCCTGCGAGGCAGCCACTGCCTTGAGCAGAGGAACAACCAGAACTCATCATCCCTGAAAGTAGATCTAAAAGGAGAGACAAGATAGGGTTCAGCCTTCCTGGTTTCTTATTCCAAACACAAGATAAATCGTTCCTCCCCCCATGGAGAGAAGCAAGGGAAAGGTGAGGAGAGAGACAAAGAACATTATTCTAGAGCAGTGCTTCCCAAAACATGGTCTCCTGGACCAGCAACATCAATGTCACCTGGAGAGTTGTTAGAAATGCCTAGTCATAGGCCTGGCTCTAGACCTACAGAGTCAGCAGCTCTGGGGGTAGCTCCAGCATCTGTGGTTTAACAAGCCCTCCAGGGAACTCAGATGTGTGATCAAGTTTGACAGCCACTGCTGTAGCAGAAGTCTGCCCTTACAAAAACACAGAGCTGGGGATGGAGGTTTCACCTAGATTTTTTACAAGAGCCTGGCAGATGGCAGATGCTTCTCACTATTTTATTTACCCTATGACGTAGGGATAAATATCCCCATTTGTCAGGTGAGGAAAATAAACTCAGAGAATTTCATCATTTCATCAATACTGGTTGAATTCAGGTTTCTAATACTCCCTCAGATCATACAAACCCTGTACTAAGGAAAGGCAAGTTGTCTTTTATTTGAATTACCATGGAAAATTGATTTGGTTGCCTTCTGTGTGGGATTAACCAGGACAGCTAAAAATCCAGGACTTGGCTCAGATTGGGGGATAGGGGTGAGGGTGAAGCCTAAGTACCAACTTCCATGGATTCCAGAAATTATTTCTAGCCTTGTGTTCAAACATCTGGATGAATCAGCTATTGGTGAGGGTAAGGTTCCCTGTTCATTTACAACTCTCTGTCTCTCAGGAATGGTGGTCAGTTTGAGTTTTAGCCAAAAGTGATAACCCATTGACCTTTGGATTCAAGCTGAGCCAGATAAGGCTCAGTAAGATAATACTATTTGCTTAGGGAGGAAACAAAAAAAAAAAGGACACAGAATCTTTTTCTTAATTCTCTAACCCTAAAATAATGGTAAATGGTAAGCTTGGGAAGTTAAGAAAATCAGAGGCCCTAGAACTCAATTCTCTGCTGAAAAAAATAAAGAAAGAAAGAAAAAAAGAAAACCAGAGGCTTGACTCTAGATGAGTTCTATGATTAATGTGTAACCATCTCCTTTCAGGGCAGAAACCTGAAAGGGATCCCTCCCCCTGAGCTCTCACCTAGGCAGGGGTTACTCAGGAGGCTTCCTGCACACCCTGACTCAGGAGGTGGTTTAGCTCCTTCCACCTGCTAAGTCTTAGCCTCCAGGAGTAGATACCTTCTAAGGCAAATCCCTCACCCTCCCTTAGTTGGCCCTGGTCCAGCTGCTCTATCACAGAAAGGATCTACTTCCACGTTCCAGGCTACAGTCTGGCCTGCAGCACCCAGAGGTGATGAGGCCATGCCTCCAGGGTCTGCTCTCCATGTCTTGATCTATCCTTACTCTTTTATCCATGTCCCCTTGGTGGTCACAGGGCTGGATATACCACCCGTGGTCATGGGCTGTCTTAAGAAAACTGGTGCATGGATCAACACTGAGCCTAGACCCTGCCTTCACGTTCATGAGCCACAGAGTTTAGTTTTCTAAAGTGGCATTATATCCATCCCCACATGTATTGACCAAGCTCTGAATATGGGCTCTAGGCCTGTTCTCTGGGATACAGAGGTAAATGAGAAAGAAGGTCCTCCTTGAGGAGCTCAGCACCTGGTAGAGAGGTAGATGCACACAACAATCACTATAAGGCTGTGGGCCAATGTTCTCCTATGTGCTGTTTGCATTTCATGGGAAGGGAGCACAGAGGAGGAGCAATTGGATCATCCCGAGGTGGCTGGATGGAGCACTCCAAGGAGGGCGTAACCTGTACAAGAGTCTAGAGCAGTACCATGCGATGGGTGGTCCTGTTTGTTACCTGCCCACAACAGCAGAAGTGTAGAAACTGAGAGGAAGTTTTTAGAAATTTTTATAGCAATTGACACTATGACATCCAAGTGCATAACTGGTGTCTTTTATAGAAGTTATTGGTCTTGCTATTAAAATAAAAAATAAAATATTTTAACAAAAACTTAGAAGAATGAATAACACTGATCCTTCGCCAGGCAGAGAAGAGAAGGAAATTCCAGATAGAAGGCCCAACACATGCAAAAGTACAGAGGTGGGAGTTGCTCAGGGGCTCAGCATGAGGCAAGAGAGCTGCAGAGAGGTGGGAGAGGAAACTAGCAGGGTAGGCAGGGGTGAGGCTGTGAAGGGCCCTGTGGGGTACAATATTCCATAAACTCCAGAAGGAAATCTTACTAATATTTATTTTATTTATTTGTTTTTTTGAGACAAAGTCTGGCTCTGTTGCCCAGGCTAGAGTGCCATGGTATCAGCCTAGCTCACAGCAACCTCAGACTCCTGGGCTCAAGCAATCCTTCTGCCTCAGCCTCCCAAGTAGCTGGGACTACAGGCATGCGCCACCATGCCTGGCTAATTTTTTCTATATATATTTTTAGTTGTCCAGCTAATTTCTTTCTGTTTTTAGTAGAGACGAGGTCTTGCTCTTGCTCAGGCTGTCTCAAATTCCTGACCCTAAGCGATCCTCCCACCTCGGCCTCCCAGAGTGGTAGGATTGCAGGCGTGAGCTACTGCGTCCGGTCCTTACTAATATTTAAAATCCATTTGTGGGATGCAATGAGCAGCAGCTTTTCTTTCTTGGGAAGATGCTCACATCACAATAGCAAAGGAAGCCTCTTGGCCCCTCAAGAGATGCCACACGCAGGCTTGAGGGAAGCACTGGGTCTCAGGATTGCACCCTGGCCCTCTCAACAGCCTGGCAGAGTTCAGTCCTAAGGGGCATGCCAGGCCCAAAGAAGGTGTCTCTAAACCCTCCCAACCTTATGCAGAACAAGCTAGGTATGACCCAATGGTACCCATTACTCGGAAGACAGCCTATGTACAAGTATCCCAACATCTCGGGGAGCTGACTTTCTAGCAAGAAGGGAGCAAAGATGTCAGAACTCCCTGCCCTGACCCACATGGACTTTCTCCACCCTCTCTCTCTTACTGTCTTCCAGGGTGATACAGATCTCAACAGCAGTCCATTGAGGAAGAAAATATGAAAATGGAAAACGGGGTCTATCCTGAGAATGTTTATTATGCAGAAGAAAGTACAAGCCAGAAAGAGACCGGTGCTGAAGAATAAGAGAGCTATGGTGGAAAATGAGTCTGGGGATGTAAATCCCAGCCATTAGAGGAATTAAAATCATTGTGGCTTCTCTGAGGCTGCGCCAAGCATCTGGATGACAGTAACAATGAATCTGTTTTAGTTGAGTTCCTACGTGTTCACGTCAAGGACAGAATATGTATTGTCTGTGATCTGGCTATTCTCTAGAAAGAATTCCTCACATTGATAATTTTAATGCCTTGTCCTAATACAGCTTAAATAAAAGAAACATAGCATATAATCAACTGGAGCTTTATTGATTGGTTGATTGATTGATGGAGACAGGGTATCACTCTGTTGTCCCAGGTAGAGTGCAGTGGTATCATCATAGCTCACAGCAACCTCAAACTCCTGGGCTCAAGCGATCCTTCTGCCCCAGCCTCCTGAGTAGCTAGGACTAAAGGTATGTGCCACCATGCCAGCCTGCAGCTTGTTTTTAAATGAAGAAATTTTATTTGTCTAAGACTTCCCAATCTAAAGGCAATTTTTACAATTGCCATATAAAAAAGTTATGTCATATCCCTGTATCCTAACTCACAGGTACAGGCTTGTTTCTATTGGAAACCATGAAAACTATACAGTGTTGATGATAAGGTTCTTTCCAAATTTTAAAAGGGTATAGTCATGAAATGAAGACAAACTAGGTTTTCTAAAGCCGAGGAAAGATATGAACCCCCTGAAGGAATGTTAAGATCCATGCAGGCCGAGGTCCCACTGCATGTTTTGCCTCAGCGCCTCCCAGAATGTTCACATATGGGGGGTCAACTCTGTGAGGGCAGGCAGTTTTGTGTGTTTTGCACACTGCTGTATCCTCAGCAACCAGAGTGCCAGGCCTGGTTGCACATGGTAAATATGTGTAGAGTGAGTGAATGATAAAGCCAATGAACTGCCTGCCAAGGTAGTCCTTCCCAGACATTGCCAGAAAGTTCTTCCTTGAATCAAGCTGAGACCTGCTCATGGTAGTATCCACATGCTGATCCTGGTTTGATACCCAGGACCCTGAAGAACCACTTTAATAGAATACAGTTCTCATGGTCTGTCCAAGTTTTCTCTTCTCTAGGTTGAATATTCTTGGGTCCTTCAACCTTCCTTTGTGTGGCAGGATTTCCGCTGTGGCCTTCTGATACTCTTCAACCCTGTTTCCTTTCTTCACTTTCCTAGTCTTTGGAGAGCTGCAGGCAGAAATCATTGTTCAAGAGCGTTGGAGGGAGGAATACTATTTCTTTGGTGGGTCCCTCTCCATCTTCATCAAAGGGTTTGTGATGGTTCTAAGCTTGGTGCTCTCTAGGCAGCTCTGGAGGGATCTTTGTTTCCTTCCACACAACTGAACCAAATGTGGTAACACCGCCCTCTGGTGGCAGGGTCTCTAATTGCTGTGTGTGTGAATTTCCTGGGAGACACCAAATCACAGAATCTTAGAATTACATTAGAATTTTAGGGCTGGAAGGGATGCTTAGAGGACATCTAGTCCAACTCTCAGCCAGTTGGGGATTGCCTTCCATAACATCCCTGAAAAAACAGTAACCCAACTTCTACTTGAACCATGCCAGTGAAAAAAAGGCAATCCATCCCAGTTTTGACTGATGATCATGGTCAAAAAGTCCTACTTAATACTGACCCAGAATACATCTCCCTGTGTTTTATGCCCTTATTTTGCTCTAGTGTTTACCTCTACAATTACATAGGTTTTTGGGTGTTTTTTTGTTTTGTTTTGTTTTGAGACAGAGTCTTGCTCTGTTGCTCAGGCTAGAGTGCCGTGGCATCAGCCTAGCTCACAGCAACCTCAAACTCCTGGGCTCAAGCAATCCTCCTGCCTCAGCCTCCCATGTAGCTGGGACTACAGACATGCGCCATCACGCCTGACCAACTTTTTCTATTTTTAGTAGAGACAGGGTCTCGCTCTTGCTCAGGCTGGTCTCAAACTCCTGACCTCAAGCAATCCTCCCACCTCAGCCTCCCAGAGTCCTAGGATTACAGGCATGAGTCACTACGCCCAGCCTCAATTACAAAGGTCTAATCTGTACATTCTAAAGTTGGGAAGATAAGGGTTCCTCTTTCCCAGCAATTAGACACTTGCCAACTTTCTTCTAGCAATCTGTGGGACTTCCAACACTTGTTCTCTGGCTGGAGATTTGTTGTGAAAGGGCCAACCTTGAGTTACGGTTGAATCAAAGGCTGGAAGGGAACTTGTGGGCTATTGTAAGAGACTATTCTTTCCACTTCTTCCTGAGCCCTGGCTTAGGCTAATAAAAAAATGTGTCCTGGGGCTTTGCAGCAATTATTTCCACATAACTTTCCTCTACAGATACTGGAGAACTCTATTATGAGAACTAGGTTTGGTGATTTAAAAGGCTACTGTGGGAGTAGGTACAGGATGCTTCAAGAGAGGCACCCACCCCAGCCTTGGAAGGTAAAGGAAGGTGTCTGGAGGAAGTCATGTCTCTGCTATAGCCGAAGGATGAGTAGGAGTTAGGCACCGAGGGGAGAGAGAGCTTGTGGGAATGGAAAGTGGCAGGAGGTAGGCAGGGCGTATCAGCTAAGAGCGTGCTTGGCTCTAGGTAGCAGCACACGGAGCCAATAGTGGCATAAGCAGCAGAGGCATTTAACGATCTTGCACACACACCCTGCCCTGCCACAGCAGACGGTTTCAGAATGAGTGCAGTGTGAAAGAGCCAGGTCTCCACCGTTCCACGCTGCTTCATCCTTGGGCCTGTCAAGGCAGCTGCATCACATCTTCCCCAACCATGTTCAAGATAGTAAAAAGATAAAGGCCTCCTCACTATCACTTAACCATTAAGCATCACATCTTCCCCAACCATGTTCAAGATAGTAAAAAGATACAGGCCTCCTCACTATCCTTTTCATCAAGGAGCATATTTTTTTCTTCCAGAAGCTCCCCAGACTAACTCTTGAATGCTGATTGGCAGCAATGGGTCAGACGCCCGTCCCAAAACCAATTAGCAGTAAGTGGGAACGGGGTTGCCACATTAGACATGAACCAAATATGGTTTGTTTCCTAGGCTAGGAGAGCGCCCAGCTTCCCTGAGAGCTACCTGAACAAAAGTGAGGAAGCCATGAGGGGAAAGGTGTTGTGTGGATAGCCAGAGTGTCTGCCACACAGAGGATGTGCTTGCTGGGAGATAAAGGTGACAGATCATGAGAGACCTTGATGACTTTATGGAGTGTGGACTTTAGTCTGAGGGTGAGAGAGATTTGTCTGATGGTTTCCTCACGATCTGATTCATTGTACAAGTATTCCTGTATTTTTGGCAGGAATATAGCATAAGCGCAGTTGTGTCTCACTGCATCACACCAGAAGACACATGGTGGCAATCTGTGCTTTGTTAGTGATGCTAACTTTGATCATTTGATTAAGGTGTCCATCTCAATTAAGGAACATTCTATAAAATAATTAGTGTGGGCTCTTTAAGACTGCCAATGTCACAAAATCAGAAAAAAAAAGTCTGAGGTGGGAGGGTGGCTTGAGGTCAGGAGTTCAAGGCTGTAGTGTGCTATGATTGTACCTGTGAATAGCCACTGCACTCCAACCTGAGAAACAAAGTAAGACCCTATCCCTCCCCCAAAAAAACCAAAAAAACAGGCTGAGGTGAAGAACTATTCCAGATTAGACTAAAGAAACATAACAACTAAATATAACAAATGATCTCAGATTGGCCCCAAATTGAGGGAAAAAAAAATTGCTAGAAAGGTCATTATTGGAAAAAGTGAAATTTGAATATAAACATATATTATAACTACCTTATAATTATTTGTTATATTATTAAGTGTTATAATTAACATATTATTATGGTAAATATTTAGTAATATTGAATTAATGTTAAATGTCCTGAATTTAATCACTGTATTATGGTTATATAAGAGAAGTTCCTTGTTCTTCAGAGATATATACTAAAGTACTGTGGAGTAAAGAGGCATGATGTCTGCGATTTACAAATGACTCAATAACAATTTTTGTTATTACTATAATACAGATATGCATAAATAAATATATATGAAAGAGATAAAGCAAATGTGACAAACTGCTCACACAATTGGTGAGTCTAAGTAAAAATGTATATTGATATTCATTACCTTCACATATTTTTACAACTTTTCTGTAGGTCTGAAAGTTTTTATGGGAAAAAAAAAAAATATGTAGGAGGTAGATGTGATGTGACTTGGTAACTAACTTCCTGGGAGCCAGTAATTAACCTCTGGCGGATGATGAAACCTTGAACTGAGAGGTAGAGAGGAAAGTAGAATCTGAATCTGAGGTGGGGAGGGGAGGGGAAATAACAGGTCTTACACGCATTGAATTAAGTGGGAGCTAATGAGATGCCAGGTGGAGGATCTCAGTAGCAGTCTGAATTATCAGGGGTTAGGAACAAAGTGAAACACACATCTTAGGGTTGGCAACCTATGGTTGAAACCAAGAGCTTGTGAAATCACTTAGAGGATGTGTGTGGAGGGAGGCAGAATCTTAGGCTCATCGCCATTTAAGGTTCAGGTCCAGAAGGAGGAACCAAATAAGAACCGTTATACTCATGAGCAAACCAGCTATTTCATTCAGTGTTCTTATGAAAATAATCATCAGACTTGCAATTTTCTACCACTTTAAATTTGTTCCTAGAGACAGTCTTCTTGTTAACTTCTCTCTAGGTGTTGGATTATTAAACTTTTGCCAACATCTTCATTTGGAAGCATGATATAGTAAGAAGCCTACAAATGAATTTTGACATAAGTACACAAAACAAAGGTATGCTATATGCTACAATTAGAAGTACAGTCATCACAGCTTAATTCATTCCTGAAAACAGTTCTCAGATCAAATGAGCCTGTATTATATTATTGTAAATGAGAAAATAAGAATGTGTTCCCAGCCTGTCCAAAAACTCTAACCAGTTTCTCCAAATAACACTAAAACCTTCTCAAACACCCATAAAACAATCCTCCAAACACTTCAGCATAATATAAACATTTAAACATGAATCACCTAATTATTTAACACTAAATGAACTCCATAGTGATTATGTTTGCAAGTAATACACAATGACATGCACTCTACTGAATGAGAATTAAATATTCCCTCTAACTTGCAACAATATATATAGTAAAGCAAACAATATAATAATGTGTTAAAGATATATAATTAATGCAATAGGATTTAGCAAACTAAAATATACAAACAGGGTCATTTTTTAAATGGTTACTTATGGAATGATTCTGGTAATGGAAGACTAGAGCAACAGACAACCCTCCCACTGAACAATAATTAGAAAAGTGGACAAAATATACAAAATATCTAATCAAAGTTAAGAGAGAGCTAATGAGGTAGTAAACACCTACCAGGCCAATATCCAAAAGAAAAGAGAACATAAAAGAGTGAGCCCAGCACTTAGGACTGCTTACTGATTCCAGAACAGGTGGTTGAGAGCCTAAGCAAGTACTTTTGACATCCTCTCAGGAGTCCAGGGCCCTCCAAGGATGAGGAGTCTTGGTAAATGCCTATTATATTAGCCAGGGTGTTGCAGAGAAACAGAACCTATGTGTGTGTGTGTGTGTGTGTGTGTGTGTGTGTGTGTGTGTGTGTGTGTGTGTGTGTATGTAGAGAGAGAGAGACAGACTAACAGATATCTCTCTTTCAGTCCCACACCCCAACCTCCAGGGAAGGGAGAGGGGCTGGAAATTCATTTCAATTATCAATGGCCAATGATTTAATCAATCATGCCTATGTAATAGAACATCCATAAAAACTTCAAATGATGAGGTTTGGAGAGCTTCTAGGATGGTGAATACATGGAGATGCTGGGAGGGTACCATGCCCAGATAGGATACAGAAGCTCCATGCCCCTTCTTATATACCTTGCCTTATGCATTTTGTCCACTTGGCTGTTCCTGAGTTGTTGCCTTTATAATAAACCAGTGATAGTAAGTAAACTATTTTCCTGAGTTCTGTGAAATTACTGAACCTAAGGAGGAAGTCACAGGAATCCCAGAAGTATGAGAGGCCTGAACTTGCGATTGGCATCTGAAGAGGGGAGCAATCTTGTGGGACTGAGCCCTTAACCTGTGGAGTCTGCACTAACTTTGGGTAGTTAGTGTCAGAACTGAATTAAATTATGGGGCATCTAGTAAGTAACCACAGAGCTGGAAGAGAATTAGCTGGTATTGGAGGAGGGGAAAAACTCACATATTTGATGTCAGAAGTGTGAGTAGGGCAACAGTTTTTGTTTTGTTGTTTGTTTGGGTTTTTTGTTTGTTTTTTTTAACCATCACACCTGTGCTTTGGGTTGGTCCTCTAGGAATAAGGAATTTGAAGATGAATATACTTCCAAGTATTGGACCTTCAAGTCATCTGGATAACCCAGAAAATCTCAAGACCTAATATTAAATTAAGTGATCCCAGATTATCAACACCCTCAGGCAACTGGCAAAATGAAAATAAAAATCTTATTTGGGCAAAGATGAAATCATTGCTACATAACTCTTAAAATATTATTGCTATACAATTTTTAAACTGATGGATACAACATTTATAACCAAGCATATGAGAAAACAAAAGCATAAATGAGAACCAGTCAAAACAACATGTTGATAATGGTAATAATCCCACAGGAACTTCAGAAAATGGCAAATGTATGATATTTACTATAGAATTAAAACACATGACAAGAATAGCATACAACTGTAGAGAAGGATAATAATAGAGTTATGGTATTCTAAAGCCTTTGCATTATCCAGGAAAAGAAAATACTAATCATTAGTGTGCTGGTAAATGTTTAATAACCAGCTCTCTGGGGGACAAAAGCCCTGATTTGTATCCTTTGCTGCTTTCTATAGTGCACATGCTCCCATCATGGCCACTTTCAAGGTACCAACATGAGGCTGCTGAACACGAAGCTCGGAATAGATGGGTACCATCAATTTTCCTGAGTCAGTATGAGGCAACTGCAGCACACCTCTGAATTAGTCTTTGAAAATGGAACAATAAAAAATAATCAATCCAAAAGAAGGCAAGAAAGGAGAGAAAAAGAAACAGAATAGGCAGGACAAAAAGAAAGCATGTAATAAAATGGTTAAATTAAACTCTAATATATTACTAATTACTTTAAATGTAAATGGACTAGATATTCCAGTTAAAAGACAAATATGCTATAAAAATAAAATGCAACTATATGTTTTTATGGGAAACAATCTGACACTTACCTGGCAGGGGAGATATCATAATCATGAAGGTGGTTTTCCCAGAGCGAGACTTATCCACTATATTCCGGGTGTGCTGACCCCTGAGATTTCCTCAAATGTCGGAAATTTGGGAGAAAAAAAAGAAACAATCTAAAAACATAAGGTCACAGGAAAGTTGAAAGGAGATAAAAAGATATACTAGGCAAATACTAACCAAAAAGAAGCTGGTATAGCTATACAATTGACTCTCGAACAATGTGGGGGTTGGGATACCAACTCCCCCAGCACAGTCAAAATCCACATACGACTTTTGACCACCCAAAAACTTAACTACTAATAGCCAACTCTTCACTGGAAGCCTTAGCAATAACGTTGATTAACCCATATTTTGCATGTTATATGTATTATATATTGTATTCTTATGATAAAGTAAGCTAGAGAAAAGAAAACATTATTAAGAAAATCAGAAGGAACAGAAAATATATTTACTATTCATTATGTGGAAGTGGACCATCAGAGTCTTCATTTTTAATGTCTTCATACTGAGTAGGCTGAGGAGGAAGTGGAAGAGGCGTTCGTCTTGCTGTCTCAGGGGTGACAGAGGCAGAAGAAAATCCGCATATAAGTGGACCCATGCAATTCAAGCCCATGTTGTTCAAGGTCAACTGTATTAATATTAGAGAAAGTAAATGTTAAGATGTAAGGTATTATTATTAAGGAACATTTCATAATGATAAAATGTTCAATTCATCAGAAGACATAATTCTATTACACAGGAGCACCTATAATTATAGCCTTGAAATATGTAAAGAAAAAAATGATAGAATTAGAGTAAAAATAGACAAATCCACAACCACATGGGAGATAGTAACACAACTTTCTTAGCAACTGAAAGAACAAGTAAAAACAAATCAATAATTAAGATGGAAATTATGCAAGTAAGGTAGAAATCAATAACAAAAATAGAACTTAAAACTGCCATGTTTGGAAATTTAAAAAATACAAATTCTACACAAACTCTTCCAGAAAATTGAAGAGCAAAGAATACTTCTGAACACATTTTATAAGGTAAGAATTATCATGATACTAAAACTAGAGATTACAAAAAAAGTAAACTATAATTCTTCATAAGCATAGATGCAAAAATTCAGAACAAAATTTTAGCAAATTGAAAACAATAATAATATATAAAAAGGATAATACATTAAGTGGGTCTTTTCTCAGGAATGCAAGTTTAGTTTAATACTCTAAAATATATCAACATAAAAACTATAAAACTTCTAAAAAATAGGAGAAAATCTATGTGACATTGGATTAGGTAAAGATTTCTTAGATACGACACCTAATAAATGGACTTGCTCAAAACTAAGAACTTCTGCTCAGGGCTGGGTGCAGTGGCTCACACCTGTAATCCTAGCACTCTGGGAGGCTGAGGCAGGAGGATCACTCGAGGTCAGGAGTTCAAGACCAGCCTGAGCAAGAGCGAGATCCCATCTCTACTAAAAATAGAGAAAAATTAGCTGGGCAACTAAAAATAGAAAAAAATAAAATTAGCCAGGCATGGTGGTACGCACCTGTAGTTCCAGCTACTTGGGAGGCTAAGGCAGGAGGATTGCTTGAGCCCAGGAGTTTGAGGTTGCTGTAAGCTAGGCTGACACCATGGCACTCTAGCCTGGGCAACAGAGCAAGATTCTGTCTCAAAAAAAAAAATATATATATATATATATATATAAGAGAACTTCTGCTCTTTGAAAGACATTAAGAGAGTGAACGAAAAGAGAAGCCACAGATTGGTAAAAAAAAAAAAATTGGATATAATAAATTATGACAATCAACTTGACAAAGTATTTCTGAATAATAATTTCCACAATTTATCAAGTTCTTTTAGCATGTCAAGAACTGTGAAGCACTTTACATAGTCTATTTTATTTGTATTTATTTTTTATTTTCTTACAGTACTTTGATTTGTTGTTTAATACATTGTCTATTTTAATCCTTAGAATGCTAGAAAGTGGGAACTATTATCCTCATTTTCCAGATAAATTAAGAGAAGTTGACCGACTTGACAGTGGATATAGCTGGTAAGCTGCATAGCCAGAATTTAAACCCCATTATATCTAGTTACATAGTCAATTAACTCTCTTAACCACTCCATCATACTATCTTTTAATTAAACTAATCTAACCTTGCATAACAACATGGGAAAATGTGCTAGAAACAAAATGTGTAAGAAGTGGCCCTGGGCTCCAGAAGATGTACAGGCTAATGGACTACAGATTTCACTTATCAAATTAGATAAATAGTACATAGTATTCATAAGTATTCTTGTGTACTTGTCTTGTAAGTATGGTATTTGTGATAGTATGCTATTTAAAGACCACCTGAGACCACCCTATGCCCCTAGACACCCCATAAACTGGTCCCATCCCTGTCCTATGGAAATGAACTGGATTAGCAGCCCAGAGTGGAAAAATCCACATGCATTTTTCAGTTCATCTGTACTGAACTGTACAAAGTCCTTTCTATAAAAAGCTTTCCCCACTGGGACCATATCCAGCAATAAGGACAATATCAAAGCATAAGGATTATTATTAACACAGAATATGCATTTATCTTTTTGTCTCTTTGCTTACTTATAGCTTTTACAGGCATCGGTTCAATAATATTTCCAACAGTCTTTGTGGTGAGTAGGTGGCAGGCATTAGGGGCAAACAAGCACTTAGCATTCAATGATTCAGCTGGTGGCATGAACAAGAACCAATTTTCTTACTCTCCAAATCCACATTCTAGTTATTAAATCAAAGCTCTCCTGAGCAGAAGGAAATCCTTAGGCCTTTGCAAACATGTAATTCTTCTAAATGATGATCAGTTATGTTCCTAATGTATCTATACAAGCCCCACCTCCCCTTATCAACTAGGTAATCTCTGTTGTCCTTTGACATCCCAGACTGTTTCTTTCATTCATTCACACTTCCATTCAACAAACATTGACCAGGACTTTCCAGGTTCAAGGCATTGTGCATTTCTTTGTATTTAAAATTATTTGTGGGCCAGGTGTGGTGGCACGCAACTGTAGTCCCAGCTACTCAGGAAGCTGAGGTGGGATCATTTGCACCCAGGAATGTGAGGCTGTAGAGTGTAATGATTGCACTTGTGAAAGCCATTGCACTCAAGCCTGGGCAAGATAGAAAGATCCCATCTCTACAAAGAAATTAAAATAATTTATGGACCGATCTTATCCTAGTTTCAAAGTTCCTTGAGGACAGAGGGATCTTACTCTACCCTTCTGCACACTGCACAAAATGCTTAACACAGTACCTGGCAATTGGTGAGTACTCATTAAATATCTGATGGCTTGAATCTTGACCAAATTCCAATTCAAATACAATCAGTAAGGCACACAAAGCTATCCCATGGCAGTGTCCAATCCTTCCCTCTCTTCCTCCCATTTCCCACTTCTAAGTATCACCTTCGCTGGTACTGATTTTTTAAAAGGCAGAGTCCTCATTTTGGATACTACATCAGTTTCATCATACATGTCTAAAAAACAAGCACTAAGAGAAACTCACCTTTCTTGGAACACCAATCACGCTTATACCAGGGTATGATGGTATAATAGGAAAGGCCAGAGCAGGAGGAAAGCTCTGACCCTGCCTTGTATCAAAATCTTCAAGTCTCAAAATATTGTAGTCTTGTTTCCTCAGTTACAGAATAAGGCGGATTAATTTAAAGATCCCCATTTGGAGCTAAGATTTTACCATCTGGAATGACTCATAAAATATGAAATGAAATGCATCAAATGGTAAGCTTTGGTTAAGCTAAATTGAAAAATATTGATTCAAAAGATAGAACCAAAGATTAATAGTAAATGTCCGTTATTTTTCCAGGGCTAACATTTCTTGTCATTTATCACGAAGAGTCTGGTATTAATTTGTATATGTGATTCCCATCTACCCGGATTATAAATTCCTTCAAAGAAAAAAGTGTACTTTGTAAAGAGATGGGATCCGAATACAATACTGTTGGTACTTTGGCTCTGGGTACCAACTCCACATTCTTGGGGACTGGTTCCTGTAACTTGCAGACACATGAGGAATCCTTGCTTTCTGTGCATGCTGTCCTTCCGTTGCCAAGTTGTGTCTCCGAGGTGTAATTAACATACAACGATCTTTTCGCTTTCTGTGTCCTTGTTACTCCTGTAACCAAAGACTTTGTCACTATGGGGAAGTTAAAAACAAAGATTTCTGGTGCACCAATGCTCCAATGAACAGCGAGATTCACTAACCCGCAGAACACAGTGTGGGTCTGAAATTGGGAGTTTGACAAGTTCACTTTCATAAGCATCACCTTACAACCAAGCATTGGAATCAAACATGTAAACCACGAAAGGGAAAGAAACACGTCCTTGGTTAGCCACCTGTTAAGGTGGGGGACAGGGGATGCTGCCACAGAATTTCTGCCGGTTCCAGGGTAGCAGCCTAGTTGCATGCGGGGTTCAGGGCATTTCTTACAAGATGCATCTGCACAGCAAGACACTATCTTCACATGTACGGGGGGAATTTATGTTCCCCCAACTCTTCTTTCCTGCGGTGCCGTCTTGGGAACAAGTGATTCTAACCCAGGGAGGGTCGAGAAGTTTCCTGGGGGGCTTGAGAGGCTTTCCAGAGAGGGAGCATGGATGCGCGCTAAGGTCGACCGGTTCCGGCCCGGGCTCTCTGAATAAGAAAAACTTAGTAGTTCATCAGGTCCACGAGCCCCAAAAGGCCCCAATTCTCAGTTAACTCATCTCCTGACAAAAGCACTTGTGAAACCGCCAAAACTCCAAACCTCGGCTGGCAATTCTGAGGAAATGTTTAGAGGAAAGGAGTAAGACACCCACGCCTCCTCTCCAACACCTAGCGTTTTCGGGCGCCGCCTCTGAGGAGCCACTACAGCTACTGGGACGCCGACCCTCCCCCGCCACAGCCCGCCGCGCGCCAGAGCTGTGCGCATGAGCAGACCGCCCGCGCGGCCGCGCTGCGCAGGCGCTGTGGCCACTTCCGGGATCTGTCAGCCGCTCCCTCTGGGCCTCGGTCCTCCGCCCGCGCCCGCGGAGCCTGTTCGCGTCGACTGACCAGAGTCCGCGAATTCTCCGCTCCGATCCCGTCCAGACTGTCCCCACCCCAGGTAAGGGGCAGCAGGAGCGAGCGTCTCGCCCTGTTGGCCTCCACTGCACCGGCCTGACACCGGACTTGGACCTGCGGGGGCGGCGAGGCGGGGGCTTAGGCCGCGGGGCCGCGAGGCTGAGGGACCGGCCGGGTCTCCCTGCGCGGGCCTCTTGAGGGGCGGGGGAATCCTCGTTCTCTGTGGGCCCTGTGAGCGCCTCGGGTTCCCACCGAAAGATGGTTTTTCTCTAGATTTTCGAGCTCCAAGCCGCCTCCGATGCCAGAATTAACGGCTCCTTCTCCTGCGCCCCCATAGCCCTGTTTGCACCTCTACTGTGGGCATTTATCATAGTCGGTAAAATTGTGTTAAGCAGAATGATCTCCCCCTGATCGAGCGTTGCAAGGGATCATTCATCTCTTTCTTTAGCTTTTAGAATAGGTCCCTGTACACAGTAGGCGCCCATGGAATGTTTGTCTCCAGGGCAGCCCTCAATCCTCCATTTATTGAGGGACCTTCGCGAACTCGAGAAAAACCTTCCCCCGAGTTGCTCAAGATTCCCCGGTAAGACTGCGCCTGCCCCCAAGTCAAAATTGCACCCTTCTCTGCGCTCCTGTTCGCTTCGTGGAACCTTTTATGTAGGACTGCCAAAGTGCCAATCCTGGCACCACTACTTTGTTGGATGACCCTGGCAAAATTGCTTCTCTGTGCCTGTGTTTCCTCATCTCCAATAAGAAGATTCTTAGGGGTTTCTTAAGGCTCAAATGAACTTATTTGCATAAATTGGAATAGCTCCTGACCCAGAGCAGTTTTTCAATAAATATTAGCTGTTATTGCTGCTTCTGGGCATTCTGTGCATATCTATCTTCCCTTTCTCCCCTC
>NW_012137969.1:1399050-1400058 GCF_000956105.1 Propithecus coquereli | reverse complement strand
TGTTCAAGATAGTAAAAAGATAAAGGCCTCCTCACTATCACTTAACCATTAAGCATCACATCTTCCCCAACCATGTTCAAGATAGTAAAAAGATACAGGCCTCCTCACTATCCTTTTCATCAAGGAGCATATTTTTTTCTTCCAGAAGCTCCCCAGACTAACTCTTGAATGCTGATTGGCAGCAATGGGTCAGACGCCCGTCCCAAAACCAATTAGCAGTAAGTGGGAACGGGGTTGCCACATTAGACATGAACCAAATATGGTTTGTTTCCTAGGCTAGGAGAGCGCCCAGCTTCCCTGAGAGCTACCTGAACAAAAGTGAGGAAGCCATGAGGGGAAAGGTGTTGTGTGGATAGCCAGAGTGTCTGCCACACAGAGGATGTGCTTGCTGGGAGATAAAGGTGACAGATCATGAGAGACCTTGATGACTTTATGGAGTGTGCACTTTAGTCTGAGGGTGAGAGAGATTTGTCTGATGGTTTCCTCACGATCTGATTCATTGTACAAGTATTCCTGTATTTTTGGCAGGAATATAGCATAAGCGCAGTTGTGTCTCACTGCATCACACCAGAAGACACATGGTGGCAATCTGTGCTTTGTTAGTGATGCTAACTTTGATCATTTGATTAAGGTGTCCATCTCAATTAAGGAACATTCTATAAAATAATTAGTGTGGGCTCTTTAAGACTGCCAATGTCACAAAATCAGAAAAAAAAAGTCTGAGGTGGGAGGGTGGCTTGAGGTCAGGAGTTCAAGGCTGTAGTGTGCTATGATTGTACCTGTGAATAGCCACTGCACTCCAACCTGAGAAACAAAGTAAGACCCTATCCCTCCCCCAAAAAAACCAAAAAAACAGGCTGAGGTGAAGAACTATTCCAGATTAGACTAAAGAAACATAACAACTAAATATAACAAATGATCTCAGATTGGCCCCAAATTGAGGGAAAAAAAAATTGCTAGAAAGGTCATTATTGGAAAAAGTGAAATTTGAATATAAACATATATTAT
>NW_012137969.1:1377842-1384970 GCF_000956105.1 Propithecus coquereli | reverse complement strand
CTCCTCCCCCACCACCACCACCCTGCCAGACTTGAGGACCAGAATGGTGTCAGATTTATGTTTCTGGCCCCAACCTGGTATTTACAACACTGCTGGGAACATGGTAGGCACTTAATAAATTGTAGCTTAGAATCTTTGATTATGAAGCCATCTGTTCTCATACTTCAGTTTTGGAACCTTCTGTCTTCTTCAAGTTATTGCTTCAATTACTGAAATTATCTTAGTTCTGTCTTCTTTTCTCAATTTTATCTAATCTTTTGGTTTCACTTAGGCCCTGGGTTTTCAGGTATCTGAAAGCAAAGCGGAGGGTGTCAGTCAGGAGAGTGTTTTTGCCCTGTTAGGGAGTGGGGTAACTGTTTGGCTGCTTCCTACCACAGAGTATTCTGAGACCTTCTGGGGTTCATCTACCAATCACAATTAAAGGAGGGGATCATTTTGGAAAATTAAAACTCCTGCTTTGGAGGGAGAATGGCAGTATTTTGATCAAGTTATTTGATCTATGCTGAAACAAATCCTGCATAAAGAAGTTTAAAATGGTCTGCTGGTGAGGCTGGTGCCTGGAATTGGAGCCTGTCTGAACACTGAGGAGGGTGTGGTGACCTTGTTGGAATACCTGATGTTGCCGGGTTGGGTAATGAGAGTAATTAGAAACTAGGTGAATCACAATTTTGAAAACTGATCCTAAACAGGGAACAGAAATTCCCACTTGTATGAATACTTTCAAGCTAGCTCCAGAGGAGTAGGGCCAAGAATTTACAGGACATGTCAACGTTTTCAAGTTCAGAGGACACTAACTGGCAAATACTTCTAGGATTGGTTCAAAAGCCTTGGGTCTAAGGAAGAAAAGGAACCAACTTACTGAGGTCTATCTTGGGCTAGGCTTTGTACTGCTTGCTTTCACATGTTATCTCTATTTAATCCTCCTCCGCACAGCCTTGTGATTGATGTCAGTGGTATACCCACTTCACAGAATTAAAAAATGAGATTTAGAAATATTGAGTAACTTGCCCAGGGTCTCATAGCTAGTATGTGTCAAAGTCAAGATTCCAGCCTTGGCTGCAGAGCCCATGGCTAACTATGCATCCGAATGACTCCGTACTGAAAGTAATAGGTAAAGAAAAGGTGTGAGGAGTCCCTGGAATCATACTATGCCATAAATAATTTTTCTCTCTCTTAATGCTAGACAACGAAAGGTCATCAGTAGAAACTTGTTAAATTTAATGTCACCACCTTTTTGTTTGTCCTTATTTCTCTTCTCTAGCCCTGTTGAGAAAAAGATTTTCAGATTTCACTTAAATATTAACCACAATTTAGAAATTATATTTATTAACCTATGACAGAAGGTATCTTTCTTGGCACAAAATTCAGGCTATTATGAATTTCTTCTGCATTCACTGATTTTTTATAAATATAAGCTATATTTACTAGGTACATTATAAATTTGACAAACATGAGTGTTGTCTTGGCCTACAGACTTAAAATAGCCACGTGATTATAAAAGGAGTACAGGTCTGAGTGTATGTCCAAATATGGAACTTGAATGATATAGTGAAATTAGAAATGCAATTTTAGAAGTAATTATGCCATTGTGTAAATGTTTGCCTCTTATGAAGGCCTTGCTGCATTGCTTATAAAACTGAGTTGAAGATGAGAAAGCCTGTGTCCACAGCTATACTTTTTTAACTATATGTGAAATATGTGCTTTTATTACACATAGATATTCACATTAAATTATTAATTTGCAGACCAGTTTTGTTTCAGTTAACAAATGAGCTTATCAAATGTGGCTTTGAACTTAATTATTTTTAATTAAGGAGATACTTGTGACACAACATATTATTTCAAGTAGCTATGAGTAGAACTTGTTGTGAGGGAACAATTTAGGGTAAGCATCTGGTATCAGATAGAGAAGCATGCAATGAGCATCTGGAAGTTTTTTTTTATAAACAAATTAAACAGTCTCATTTGAGTTCATTTAAATTTTTTTAAATTTCTAATTACTAAGCTTTTTAAAATTTGTGAGTTACAATTTGCTTCCTAGGACATATAAAAGAAAAAAGTAATGTCTTAAATATATTCTCTCTTAGAATAGAATATGAAACACTGACATTTCCCTGCCAGTTCAAGATATCAGATGTTTTTTATTTAAGGGTATACTTTTTATTTTAACCTTTAGATTCCTTTACAACAGTTATTATAGCAGAGGTGTTTCTTCTGCTTTCCATTGAGATTGATTTCTGCTTTGTCAGCTAAACTTTCATTGTTCACTTCCCGGGGCCTTCTGGTGGCCCTTCCATTCATTTCCTGCTTGAATTCCTATCTCACATCTCAGTCTCCACCCTAGGTTAACATGACTTATACTTAAGCATATTGAAACTCGAGTTTGTAAGAGAGTGCCTCTTAGAAATGATAAAGTTGGGGGTGAGGATGGCTGGCTGCTTGTTGAAAAATTTTTGGCTATTTCATGTAATGGTTGCTTCTTCAGTGGATCTAGATTTGGGGGTACCTATAAAATAGATAATTTTATTTGATTTTTAATTTAATGATATTTTACAGATTCCTGCGTTTCATTTAGTTACAATAAAAAGTTTAAAGAGTAATATCGCAAACACCTACATACTCTTTGCCTAGATTTACCAGTTGTTAGCATTTTGCCACATTTTTACTCTCTATATTTTTTATGTCCTCAATGAAATGAAAATAAGTTACAGAACATCATACTTCATCCTAAACACTTCATCATCTTTATCTCTTAAGAGCTAGGACATTCTCTTACCTAGTGGCAACACCATTATCATAGCCAAGAAAATGAAACTAATTCCATATCGTTATGTAGTATCTAGTTCAAATTCAGACTTTCCCTATTATACAAAATACATCCTTTATGGCTATTTTAAAAAATACAGATTACAATTAACTTTCAATCATTGGATTTGGTTTCCACAGCTCTCTTAATCTAGAAGTTATATGCCCCTCCCTCCATATTGCCTTTTTTGAATAGTCCAGGCCAGTTCTATAGAATGGAACACTTCCTGGCTTTGTTTATTTCTTCCTAGTGTTGCTTAACTAATTCCTCTCCCCTTTATTTCCTGTAAACTGAAAATTAGGTCTGGATCTTGATTAGATTTAGAGTAAATATGTTTGGCATAAATACTTCGCAAGTAGATTGACCATTTTCCCATGTTTCTCCAGGATAGTCCTGTGACCTGTTGTGAAAACATAATTATTATTAGTACCCCCTTTTTCTCTCTGAGATCTTCTTGTGTGGATAATAGATTAAGCCACTATTTATAAATAATTATGTGCACTTCATGTGGCCTCCCATCAGGAGTCCCATCAGGTTAGATTGGTCTACTATTTATGATACTAAATTTAATCACTTGGTGATGCCAGACTCCTTTATTGTAAAGCCATGTTTTTCCTTTTGTAGTTAGTAAGTAATCTGTGGGATGATAATTTGAGACTGTGTGAATATCCTGTACCCATGGTTTGAAAGTCTATTGATGATCCTTGACAGAATAAATTCTACATCAGGAGTTATAATGCTAGTTCTTTTTAAATGATTAAGTTGGTTTTTTTGTTTTTAAAGAAACCATAATATAAAAGTACAATAAATGATTAAGTTTTGACATAAAAGTAATAAATGATTAAGTTTTGACATTGAGATTTTTTTAATGGGAGAACAATGTTTTATTTGTTCCCAAATATTTCAAGATCCACAGACAACTTAAATATTGGTTGCCTGCCATTTTAAATGCTTTTTTCTATTGCTCATTGCAGCTTTCTATTCTTTGAAAACACTAAGAATAATGTCCCTGCATCAGTTTTTACTAGAGCCAATCACCTGTCATGCCTGGAACAGGGATCGTACTCGTAAGTATTCTATTAACTTTGTTTTTTTTATTTTGGTACCTTTGATACATTTCAGATTCAGGCACATTTAGGGTTTACATATTTCAGTGTGATTTGTGAAAAGGACATAAATCTATTGACATAGATTCAAAAAGGAACTATATCAGTCCTTTGGTTTATAGATAGAGAAACTAAGGCCCAGGGTGATAGAAGTTCTTTCCAGTGATTACATACCAAATTGATGTCAGAGGCATTGCTAGCACCCAAGGCTTCTAGTTCCTTGTCCACTTCTTTTTCTACAGTACCACTTGCAGGACAGTTTATATCAGAAACATCTTTCATTACCCTAAGAACCCAGTGTCTTGAATGGTTGTGCAGTAATGCAGTACTCATCCATTATTTAGGCAGAATACCAGGACCTAGAAATAAGCTGTTACAGAGACATATGGTTTACGCCTGAGGTATTCAGAGCATTATTAACTTGTATTGACTGTATTTTTCATAGTCAGCTTGAGTTTCTAGTTTTCTAGCTTCAGCAAACTAGAAAAGGATGGAGAAGTCTCTTTAGGAATAGACACAGTTCAGCAAGCACAGTGACAGAAATTATAACAGGAAAGTAGAAAACAAAAAATAAAAATGCCTACAAACAGAGACAAATATGTCATAGTATGCCTATTAGTTATTAAAAAAGGTAAAATTAGCTGGGCACAGTGGTGTGCACATGTAGTCCCAACTACTCCACAGGCTGAGGTGAGAGGATTGCTTGAGCCCAGTAGTTTGAGTCCAGCCTGGGCAACACAGCAAGATTCCTATCTTAAAAAAAGCGTTGGTAAAATTATATTTACAATCTTTTTTTAAATAATATATTTATTAAGATATACTTCACATGACATAAAATTCGCCCTTTTAAAGTATTCAATTCAGTGGTTTTAAATTTATTCACAGTTATGCAACAATCACCACTATTTTCAGAATATTTTCATCACCTCAAAAAGAAACTCTGTACCCACTAGCAGTCACTCTCAGTTTTCCCCAAAATCCCTCAGTCCCAGGAAACCACTAATTTACTTTTTGTCTCTATGGATTTGCCTATTCTGGATATTTTGAATAAATGGGATCATACAATAGGTGGCTTTTTGTATCTAGCTTCTTTCACTGGGCATGTTTTCAAGGGTCATCCCTGTTATACAATATATAAGTACTTTATTCCTTTTTATGGCTGAATAATATTTCTTAGTATGGATATGGCACATTTTGTTTATCTTTTTGTCAGGTGGTGGACTTTGAGTTCTTTCCACATATTGGCTATTGTGAATGATGCTGCTGTGAACATTCATATATAAATTTTTATGTGGACATATGTTTTTAGTTCTCTTAAGCACCTAGGATTTTAATTGCTGGGCTATATGGTAACTGTGTTGAATATTTTGAGGAACTATCAGACTGTTTTCCAAAATGTCCACACTGTTGTACATTCTTACTGCGAGTGTATGAAGCTTCCAGTTTCTCCACATCCTCGCCAATACTTGTTATTGTCAGTCTTTTCTATTATAGCCCTCCCAGTGGGTATAAAGTAGTATCCCATTGCGGTTTTGCTTTGCATTTTCCTCACGACTAATGATGTTGAACATCTTTTCACATGTTGATTGGCTGTCCATATATCTTCTTTGGAGAAATGTCTATTCAGATCCTTTGCGTTTGTTTTTTTTTTCTTTTTTTTTTTTGGTAGAGACCGGGTCTCGCTGTGTTGCCTAGGCTGGTCTTGAACTCCTGGCCTCAAGGGATCCTCCCACCTTGGCCTCCCAAAGTGTTTGGAGTATGGGGTGAGCCACCACTCCTGGCCCCTTTGCCCATTTTTAAATTGAGTCGTCTTTTTGTTATTGGGTCATGAGAGTTCTTTATATATTCTGGATACAAGTCTCTTATCAGACATATGATTCACAGATATTTTCTCCCATTCTGTGGGTTGTCTTTTCCCTTTCTTGAAGGTGTTCTTTGAAGCACAAAAGTTTTTAATTTTGAAAAAGTCCAATGTATTTATTTTTTTCTTTTATTGCTTGTACTTTTGTTGTTGTTTCTTAGGAAACCATTGCCTAATCCAGGGTCACAAAAATGTGTGCCTATACCTATGTTTCCTTCTAAGAGTCTTATAGTTTTAGCTATTTTATTTAGGTCTTTGATCCATTTTGAGTTACTTTTTATATATGCTGTGAGAAGGAGTCCAACATTATCCTTTTGCATGCAAATATCCAATTGTCCCAGCACCATTTGGCGAAGCCTCTTCTCTTCCCATTGAATTGTCTCGGCACTCTTGTTGAAAATCAACTGAGTGTAAATATGAGAGTTTATTTCTGGACTGTCAATTCTATTCCATTGTTCTTTATATTTATCCTAATTCTGGGACCACACTATCTTGTTTACTGTAGTTTTGTGGTAAGTTTTAAAATCAGAAAGTGTAAGTTCCAACTTTGTTCTTCTTTTTCAAGATTGTTTTGGTTATTATGTCCCTTGCATTTCCACATGAATTTTAGGATGAACTTATTAATTTTTGCTAAGAAGCTGGTGAGCTTTTGATAGGGATTGCTCTGAATCTGTAGATTCACTATGTTTTTAAAGCATTTTAGACATGGTTTGCTTTTATTTTTAAATAAATCTTGGTACATGAACCAAGTACACTACAGGTTATGGTTGGGTGAAGTGAAGACCTAGATGAGATTCTCTATATTGGGCAGTTCAAAGTATATAAAACATGGTAGAATAGTGAATCAAGAGCTTCTGTTTTGTGATCAGCTTACAGAGCTTCACGGCTGAGTTTCCTATATATTCTGTTTCTACTTTCCCATCTAAAAATGGGTTTTTGGAGCATTTCTCATTATTTTTAATACAGGTACAAGTTATCATTGTCCTCATTTAAACTACTTGATAAATTTAGTGTAACTCACCATTTTTGTTATGACATTATGATTTGAAATTTATAACATTTCCCAGGTTTAAATTTGGATTTGGCTTTTGAAATCTCTGTATGCATCTTAGAAACTTGAAAAATATATAACTGGTTTCCAGAAAGCACTTAAAGTCTTAGGATTTGGGAGTTAGATATTTATCTAGTTCCACAGTTTCATTTGTAAAACAAATGTACCTTTCCTAAGTAGGGAAGGAAAAGTGAATATATAGATGGGGAAATTTAAATGATTCACTTTTAATCAGTCCAGTGAAAGTTTGGATCATAGATCCTGATTTTAATTGTAAGAAATCAGTGTTTAAAAAGAAAAAGAA
>NW_012137969.1:1376742-1377682 GCF_000956105.1 Propithecus coquereli | reverse complement strand
TGAGCCACCGCGCCCGGCCATATTCTCCATAATTTTTGAAGTTCAAATTTCTCACTGCCGTCTTGAGTTTCCCCTTCTCCATTTAATTGGGCAGCAACAGGATTTATTATAATGATTTTTTTTCCTTTTAGTTGAACCTTGGAATTTTGCCTCTAATCACCTGAAATGCTGATTAGCTTAAAGATATCCTTGCCCAAATCAGAGAAAAACTTAGCATGTTTTGACATTCTGCATTTTTCAGCAAAAACTCATGACCACCCTTCTTGCTTTTGCCAGTGGTTTGTTTATGATGCTCGTGAACACTGTGAGCTGAGCATATTACCAAACCAGCACCAAACACATCATTTCTATTTTTGTTGCTATTGCTTTCCCACAACCTTATTTCTATTAAGTTTGGCCTATTTTCTTGAAGTCCCTTTCCCAATAGCGTCGTGGCCTAAGAATAAGAACACTTATATTTTAAATTGGACTCTTAGCATAGGAAATACTTTTAAATGAGAAAAGGCTAAGATGAAAGGACAAAGAAATAGCCAAAAATGTGAAATATTTAGTTATGTCCTTTTTCCCCTCTACTTCTCTTTTGGGGTCCTTTGAACTAGGGCCTGTTTTTTGTCTAAATACTCACATGGCATTTTTAGATCTGAAAAAACTGTTGTTGGGAAAATCTAAATATAACTCTGTGACAGGAGATCAAAGATCAGACATATTTTCTCAGAAAGATAGTAACTGCAGAAGAAAAAAAATCTTCTGAAGTATTCCAGAAGAAAAGACTAGTTAGTGCTCTAGAGAAAAGGAGTATGGCAAACATCAGGGATATCAGAGTTCTGGGTTTTTTTCTTTGAGTTTTTTGTGTTAAACATTTGATCACTTCCCCTTTTAAAAAGCATTTTACTGTGGAAAATTCTCTTTTGTTTAAATAAAGAACCTGGTAAACTAAGTT
>NW_012137969.1:1363211-1365449 GCF_000956105.1 Propithecus coquereli | reverse complement strand
AAAAAAGTTTTGGATTTTGGAGCATTTCAGATTTTTAGATTAGGGATGCTCAACTTGTATGAATTTTTTAAAAAATCCATTTCTCATATAATATTTTTGATTGGTCCAGGAGATTTCTCTTGGAAACAGAATTTTGTTTTGTTATTTATATTGGCTTTATTGTAAAGGAGAACTTGGCATAGTTTATCAGCAGAATCAAGTTTTTTGATAAACTAGTGGTTCTAGCCTAGATCTATGATAGTAGTACTGGGAATCCATAAGCTATTTTTAGTGTTTCAGAAAGTCTAACAGAAATTAAGAGGAATTCTTCAGGGGTGAATTTATGAACCACTTTTTAAAAATGGCTTTCCTATTCCTTACTTCTGTCTGTTTTTAAAATGCCAGCTGTGACATGTCCCTTTTTTTGGTGACAATTTCAACTTCAGGTGTTAACTATTATATTCTTTCTCCAGAAATTGCTCTTAGCCCCAATAATCATGAAGTGCACATCTATAAGAAAAATGGGAGCCAGTGGGTGAAAGCTCATGAACTCAAGGAGCACAACGGACACATCACAGGTAAAGGATGATAGATGTGAGCTAAGTATGATATTTCCAAATTAAGTACTCTTTTGTTTAAATAAAGAACCTGGTAAACTAAGTTGGCCATGATATTTAAAGTTGTACAGCATTTACTGAGTTTTCTTAAAAATTTTGAGAAAATACCACAATAATGATCTCAGTTGCTAAGCACTTGTAGCCCAGCTGGTTACACAGCATTCTACTAGTGTTATGGGAAGCACTGAATCTACTGAGGACTAAAGAGCTTAGATTAGGAGATGAGACATGAAAGCAAAAACTAGACAACATGAAAATATGACCAAACTGTATTCCCAAGTGTCTTCCAAAAGTTTTCTCTGGTGTTTTGGGGGCAAGGAAGATTTTGCAGCATATTAAAAAGAACAGAGTAATGTAGCAAACACCCATATCAGATTATCTGCCACCAGAATTAACAACTTTTTTCCCTGTGCCAGGAAATAATCTCTTTTCTAATGTTAGGAAATTTAAGAAAAAAGGATATAAAAATAAGGAATAGTATTCCAGATAATGGTAATGTCCCCTCTCACCAACAGTCTTATTCCTTTCCCCTAGAATGCAGTCTGTAATTTGCTATATCATCCCAGTCCATTTTTAATACTTTACATACATGTACATGTATTTGGAAACAATCTTTAGTACTATTGGCTAGTATTTTTTAAAGTTTCATAAATGGTATTATATCATTCATCTCCTGCAGCTTGCTTTTGCATTCAACATTGTTTCTCATATTTATCTATGTTGATCTATCTAGATCAAGTTTATTCCTTTTAATGGCTGTTTGACATTTCATGCCTCATTTATTTACTCTTTCCTCCACTGAGGGACATTCAGGAAGTTTCCAGTTTTTCCATATTACATTAAAGTGCTGAATCGAGCATCCCTAAATCTCTTTGTACGTATCTGTGAACATTTGTAGATGGTAGACTTGTTACACCACAGGGGTAGGCACATCCTCAGTTGATGATGCTAGGCATCATCAGATTGCCTTCCTTCCCACCAGCCCTGTGTGAGAATGCCTATTTACCCACATTTCCCCACATACTTGATAAGGTCAGACGGATGAGTGAAAGTTGTTTCTGTAAGTTGTATTTTCCCAATAAATAGAAAAATTGAACATAACTTTTCATGTGTTATTAGCCATCTGAGTTTTCTTTTTGGTGACGTTTCTGTTCACAACTCCTGACCATTTTCCATTGAGTTTTTGTTTTGTTGACTTATAGAAGACTGGCTCTTAAAGCATGTTACTCTGGGCGGGTTCCTGAGTGTACTAACTATTATCTTTGGCAAAAACTATTCAATGAGTAAATGAATAGAGGTGGCTAGCAGATTAGCGCTTGTCAAAGGTAAAAATGGATTCCATGAAGTGGGAAATGTGGGGAAAAGAATTGGAGAACTTTTTACAATGGTTTTCAGAATTTTGTAAACCAAATTCAGATACTAAATTTCAAGAGAATTTATTGCTTTATTAAGTCATGTCTGGCTATTTTTAAAAAATAAAAAACCATATTCACTTATTGATCTCTTCAGAAAGCACTTTTGTTCTTTGATCTTTACATCATGGTTTCTTTTTTATCCTATTTTCTGGCAGAATTCACTCAGCCACTTGCTTTGAACAATTTGGCCAAGTAGATCAAAACTTATTCTCCATAATTTTTTTTTT
>NW_012137969.1:1359660-1360516 GCF_000956105.1 Propithecus coquereli | reverse complement strand
TGTGTGTTTAATTAGATTGGTGGTCATATGGGATGTGGGGTGAAATTTGAGATAGTCAAAATCATTCCAAAATCTCTGAGCTCTTTCTTTTTATGAGGCAATGTTCTGGATATTAGAGGATGTATTAGCTTTCTATTGCTGTGTAACAAATACTACAAATTCAGCAGCTTAAACCAAAACATATTTATTATCTCAGTTTCTGTGGGTCAGGAGTCTGGGCATAGCATATCCAGGACCTCTGCGTAGGGTCTCAGAAGCTGCAATCAAGCTGTCAGCCAGGATGGGTTCTAATCAGAGGCTGCACCAGGGATCTACTTCCCAGCTCCCTTAGGTTGTTGGTAGAGTTCATGTCCTGTGGCTGTAAGATTCATGGCAGTTTGCTTCAAAGCCAACAGTGGAGAGAGCATGGGAGTCTCTAACAAGACTGGTGCTACACTCTTGTGTCATCTTGCACATGTAATCACGTACATCCCATCACTCGTCACCTTTCCAGCATTTCTCTGGTTAGAAGCAAGTCACAGGTCCTGCCCACACTCAAGGGGAAAGGATGATACACAGGCTTGATCACCAGCAGGCTGGATCATGGGGCCATCCTAGGATCTGCCCACCACAGATATTTTCAAAGACTTGCTTCCTTCTGTCAGAAGGCTTATAATCAATTTAAGAAAATAAGGCATTCATAGAAATAACATTTTTCATCCCACTTATGGGAATTTATCATAGTGAAATCATTTTAACCAGAGCAAAAAGTATGTGCCCTGAATGTTCAAAAATTTCAATTTTTTAAGCAGTAAACCTCAAGCAAAAAAAAAAAATTCCAATTTTATCTCTTCTGACAAGTGACTGAAAACCAACA
>NW_012137969.1:1345322-1347190 GCF_000956105.1 Propithecus coquereli | reverse complement strand
CACTCCTAATTTATCAACCAGTGTGTCTGCCCCGGGCATATCTGTGGAACCTCTTTGCCAGATGCAAGAGTAAATAACTACTTTGCACTTGCACACACGCACCCCTGCTCACATAGACACGGCCCATTCAAGTATGAACTCCTGGCTGACCAAGACTGGGTTTTGTTCGTCTTGGTAGCTCTAGGCCCTCAAACAGTGCCTGGCTGCCGGTAAATATCTGTGTGATCACAGCCCTCTAGGAGCCCTGGTGAGCACAGGTGAGGAAAGGATTACAGCCTAGGGCATTCACTCAATGAGTGATAGTGACAGTAAGAGCAGAACTCGAGGAGGTAAGAGAAAGGAGAAGCCCCTTTAGGCTGAGTGGTCCAGGAAAGCTTCATGGAGGTGATCCCATTATCAGCTTCCAAAACCTGGAGTGACTTTGGATAAGCAAGAGGAGCAGAGCCTGCACTGGGGGCAGAAGGGTGCAGGGGCAAGGAGGATGGAAGAACAAGCGTTTCCTGGGGACCAGCAATTGGGAGGGACCTCAGAAGGGGGCGGAGCACAGGCCAGAGAGAGCTGAAGGCCTCAGTTTCTGAAGGTCACCTCAGGGCCGCCTCATGCTTGAGATTCCTACAAGTTGAGGTCATGGGGCTCCTTTTAAACATAAGTGTTCGTTGATACTGAAGAAGTCCTGTGAGAATGGGTCCTTTGTGGTCTTCTGTGTCTATAAAGAAGCTGCATGGTCTGTTTCATCTCGCGGTAACAAACGTTCTTGTGTTTAGGGTCTCAACTCTGAAAACAGAGTTCCTGCCACTCCTGAGTGTATCGTTTGTCTCCGAGAACAGCGTTGTGGCTGCTGTAAGTATTTCTCTTCATTCTTCATTGTGGGGCACTGTATGTGATTCTCCAGACCAGGAACAATGCATGCTCTGTTACACGAGCACAAAGTAGAAAAGGCTTTTAGAAGAAATAGAGCTTTTAAGAGTAAGAGGTGCCTGTAATGGTGAACATTCTGCTGAAGAGGTGGTAGGTGGGCAACATGCCCTCCAGGGGCTGACTGACATCTTGTTTCAGGGCCATGACTGCTGCCCAATGCTCTTTAACTATGATGACCGCGGCTGCTTGACCTTTGTCTCCAAGTTAGACATTCCAAAACAGAGCATCCAGCGCAACATGTCTGCCATGGAACGTTTCCGCAACATGGACAAGAGGGCCACGACCGAGGACCGCAATACAGCCTTGGAGACGCTGCACCAGAATAGCATCACGTAGGTGCCATCTGTGGAGCAGTGGTTAGGTGACCAAGATGCCCTCCTTCCCCTCATTGTTTGCTGACTGGTTCCCTACAAAACTTTATGCACTGCAGGCCCAAGTATCCCCTTAGGAACGAGCACAGAGAGAAGTCTGTATCTTCCCGACTGCGGGCTCTTATCTTCAGCTCATGATAGAATCACTCTGTCCTTCACGGTGCAGATGCACAAGGCATCCAGTGGGAGGGGCGTGGATCCTGTCGCAGACTTTGAGGTGGGGGCCTATGGGGGCAGCCTCTTTCCAGGGCTCACCTTATCAACAGCTCGATTGAGAACCAAGGGTGGCCTTCCTGAGTGCCACGTTCCTCTACTAGCGAAGGGCAGATATATCCTGTTTGAAAAGGTAACTCTAGCTATCATTTCAAGTAATGTATACAAGCAGGAAGATGATTTGATTAGAGAAACAATTTCTTATCATCATTATGACAAAGCTGAGGAGTCTCTTGACTCGTTTTTCACCAGGTATATGTGATTATATAAGACAATAGACAATAGAATTACATTTTATCTAGAAAGCTTGATTTGTTTTTTAAATCTAGAGGAATAATGTAATATTTTTTTAATATCAATAAGAAA
>NW_012137969.1:1341485-1344434 GCF_000956105.1 Propithecus coquereli | reverse complement strand
TGAGGGGGCCATAGAGTTTCTGTCATAACTACTCTGCTGTCCTGTCACAGAAGCAACAAATAGACCATATGTAAATGAATGACGTGGCTATATTCCAGTAAAACTTTATGGACTCCGAAATCTGGATTTCACATCACGAGATTCTTTTAATTTTTTTTCTAACCATTTAAAAATGTAAAGGCCATTCTTAGTTCATAGGCTGTATAAAAATAGGCAGTGCGTGCTATGGTTTGCCATTCTCCAGAAGGATAAATTTTAGACATTTGAGGAGAAAGAAAAATATTGTCTGAGCTTTGGAATTGATTGTCTTGAAAGCCTTCCAGATAATTAGGCTAAGACAAGTTGTTTCATTTCTCTGTTCCTCTGCTTGGCTTGGTTGGAATCTGGTGGTATGTCCACTGCAAACATTTATAATGATTAATTTTAAATGCAGGAAGGGCTCTCAGCTTATATGCACTGGCTATCTTGGAGGGTGATTTGGGAGATTTTATTTGGAGCCAGTTGGATTTAAGTCAGGCTTCATCATGCCTCTAGTTTTTTTTTAAAAACACACACATTGTTTCGTCATTGCTGCTATCCTGCCCACAACCTGCTCCCAGGCATTTGCATGCCGTGTGGGCTGGGTCATCCCTGCTTCTCTAAGTCACTCTGATTAATGCAGGTTCTTAACATTTTCCCCTTTCAGTCTTGTCTTTTCTGGACATCTAGTAATAAAATTTAGTAATAAAATGTTTCTGGGTATTTTCCGAGCCAGCTGCTGTAGCCTAATGGTGATGGACAAGTTAATATTCAGGAGTTGAAAGATAATTCATTTCCTTAAGCTGCTCTTACACTATTAGTCAGGAAGGTTGGACTCACTTCTGCTATATACCTTACAATCTCTTTTGTTTTGCTTTTCTTCAGTCAAGTGTCTATTTATGAGGTGGACAAGCAAGACTGTCGCAAATTTTGCACTACCGGCATCGATGGAGCCATGACAATTTGGGATTTCAAGGTATTTTCTACCTTTCAGAACAAATCTTGTTCGTGTTAAAACTCTTGTGAAAAGAATGTCTCATTTCTTGAAGCAAAATGTCAAATCCAGTATACATAAGAAATGTAGAACATTAGACTGTAGTTGTCTTTAAAACCTGTAAGTCATCAGCAGAAGGGAAACATACATTCTCAATGAGATGGAATACATACTTCTAGATGTCCATTTATTCATTGAGGATAAACCGAGTGCTGTTTTTGAAGCAGGCCCTGTGTTGGGCACCAGCCTAGGTTTAACTAATAGATATATTGTTATGGTTTATTGTAATCAATTTGGTAAATGTTCACTAAGTGTCTCCTGGGTGCCAGGCAGGGTGTTGGGCACTGAGGATATCAAGATGAAGGAGCTCCTGAGGGGCTTGTCTGGTAGAAGAGAGAGGTAGGCCCTCTCTGAGGGGCTTTGTGGGGATGCTAGACAGGGCTCCAGAAGAGAAGACAGTGCCTCTGTTTTCACACAGAGGGATGTGGTGGGTGCATGGGCTGCACCACTGCAGGGAAGAGGTTGTACCTGACCTGCATCTCGAGCTTCGATGGGGTTGGGGAGGGTGGGGGGACCATGAGCTGAGGAAGCAGAGGTGCGCATCTCAGGCTGCAAGGGCAGCACAAACAGAGCAGCCTAGGGTTCAGGGAGCACATGCTGCGTCCCCAGCACTGCCCATGGTGTGGCTCCAACAGAAGCACAAGGTGTAACTAGAAAAAAGAGCTATGGCATGGCCACGGAGAGGACACTGGGCATTGTCTGCAGACAGCTGGAGCTGTTTCAGAACTTAAGTAGAAAGGCACCGGGCTGTATAGCTGGATGGGCTTCACGGGGCTACTGTGGGATCCAGGCAGAGCTCCTGAGTCCAGTGAAGAAGTGATGAGGATGTGAACCCCTGCAGTGGCAGGAGGTGAGGCCAGGAGGTTCTGGACTGGAGAGAGATTGAGGAGGCTAAATGGAAGGCTCTTGACAATGAGGGACAAATCCAGGAGGACTCCACCCTCTCTAGCTGGGCATTGGCAGATGGTGGGTGAACTAGGGAGGAGGAGAAGGACGGGTAAGAGAAAAATGGCTCCTCCCTGTGGCTCTTGAGTTCACTTCACCTATTTGTTAACCTCCAAAATAGGCCATCATTTACACAGTTTTGCCACCACCTATGTATTTCCATGATGTTTGATTCCCCTTGCCTTGGGTGAAATACTTAGTGTAGAAAAGCCTCCAACATACTTTTTGGAGAAACAGTCTTCCTCTAAAGTCTCCCCCCTCCTTTCACCTTCCCATCTTTATGTCCTGGACATCTCCATTCCTGTGTAATGATCACCACCTGGGCAGCTACAGCTCAACCCTTTATTTTTTGATCTCTGTACCAGGCTGGCTGCCGTGTGGCCTGCAGGAGCATAGGAGAGCCTGCCACTGGGGCATGTAGAGTGTAGTGAGGAGGCAAGGTACATGGGCCAGTGACACAGGGAGGAAGTACGTGCTTTAAGAACATGGAGGAGTGAGGGCTGTGCCCAGAGCCTGTGGGTTAGCATGATGGGGACAATGAGTACATGGCCTGGAGGACAGCCTAGTCCTGGAGAGTCTCTGCAGGGTGAGTGCTGGGAGAGTCTGGGTGGGGCCAGATCTGGGGGGACGAGTTCCTGCACCTCAACCAAGGAGGAGCAGGGAGTAGTATAGTACCATGGGGAAAGCTCCAGGATGGACAGTCCTCAGTAGTGATCTGTCTTCTTCCCACCTTTTTCAAGACCTTAGAGTCTTCTATCCAGGGCCTCCGGATAATGTGAAGCTGAGTGAGCCTCTGCCATCCAGCACGACAAACGGTGGCTGACCACAGCTCTGCCATTGGATGGTGAGGAAAGCCAGCCCCAAGGAAACACTGAAAACACATATCGTGCAAATAGTGTGTGGTTTTGTTTGAGTATAAAATTGGTGAAAGT
>NW_012137969.1:1339460-1341435 GCF_000956105.1 Propithecus coquereli | reverse complement strand
TCCATGGGTGAGTGGTGCTTTCGTGTTCCATTACCTAGAGCCTGACACACAGTAGGTGCTCTGTGAGTATCTGTTGATTGAGTATGGATTTGCCAAATTTGCATTGGCCAATAAGCAGCTCTTAGAACCATTCTGTGACTTGAGAGGTTTGTGTATCTGAACTTGTCCACTGTGTTTTATTTTGTTTTGTTTTTGCAGGTCAGTCTCTTTGCATTCTAGGATACCTTATGGTAGCTGCCTGTGGCCTATTTCTACATACATATATTTTCATTTGCTTTTTCCTTCTCTCCTTGCCTTTTAAATTGCAGAGTGTTTTCTGCCTATATTAAAGAAGTGGATGAAAAGCCAGCCAGTACGCCCTGGGGCAGCAAGATGCCTTTTGGTCAGCTGATGTCAGAGTTTGGGGGCAGTGGCACAGGCGGCTGGGTCCATGGGGTCAGCTTCTCCGCCAGTGGGAGCCGCCTGGCCTGGGTCAGTCACGACAGCACTGTATCTGTTGCTGATGCCTCGAAAAGCGTGCAGTGAGTATTTTGCCTTTTGTTTGAAAGGTGGGGAGCAGCGGGTAGGATTTCCCACCAGCTGGGGTAAGGCTGCCCTTCCCGGGGTGTAAGTACAGGACATGAGCATAGAAACCCCAGCCAGAACTGCAAGGCAGCCCTTACAGTTACAGACAGATTTAAATGGTCTGTTTGGGAAATTTTAAAGAATTAGGTCTTACTTCTGGAAATACATCTTAATGGAAGTACTGATAGTGATTCCTTTGAAGAACCGTCCTGGTTTCCTACTGACAAGGGTCCCTTCAAAATGGCCAATCTGGTCTGTTAACTCTGAATTCCTTGCAACATATAAATGTCATCCACTGGCCTTAAATTAAATAGGAGATATGTTCTTAGTCTGGATAGTCAATGAACAATGACTCCATTAATTTGGGACTTCCATTTAGTAACACTTAAAAACCCTTGATGCGACGTCTGTTGTGTGCTGGAAGAACTCAAATTGCGGTGACTCCTTTGTGAGCGGGGCGCCTGCTCAACTTTAAAGCACCTTGTCAGACATCAGAATTCATTCTGCTCATTATATGGTAGAGGAAGAGAGAAGATTAGAATCCTTTTCCTCTTATAAATCTTTGTTCTTTCTTGGTGAATCCTTTTCCGTTAGCAGCTAAAGGTAACTCATTCTTAAACTCACATTGGGTGACACTTACTGCCTATCAGGTCAGGGAGTAAGGTACAGCAGAAGGAGTAAGGGTCACCAAATGTGAACAACATGACATTTCAGAGATGATTTTTTTTTCCCCTATTTGGATTTAATGTGGGGGTTTTTGTGGTTAATTTTATTTTTTAAAAAAAATCCTCCCTCCATTATAAATGTAGTCTTTCAGAAGATTTCTGTACATATATAGGCACTTAAATATCTTTTCATTTTTAAGATAAATCGGATTATGTTACACTTTTTTTTTTTCTTTTGAGACAGAGTCTTACTTTGTTGCCTGGCCTAGAGTGTGGTGGCATCATCATAGCTCACAGCAACCTCAAATTCTTGGGCTCAAGCAGTCCTCCTGCCTCAGTTTCCCGAGTAGGTGGGACTACAGGCATGGACCATCATGCCTGGCTAATTTTTTCTATTTTTGCTAGAGACGGGGTCTTGCTCTTGCTCAGGCTGATCTCGAACTCTTGGCCTCAAGCAGTCCTTCTGCCTCAGCCTCCCAGAGTGCTAGGATTACAGGCATGAGTCACCACACTGGCCATGTTATACATTTTGAACAATAATTTGCTTTTTGACATTCAATAATATTTTAATGCTAGTGTTATTTGATTTTTATATGATTTATTGTAACACATAGTAAGTTTTTAGAACATGCTTATTACAAGTCCCTGTCTACCCTCTTACTGACTTCTTATTTGCCTTTTCTAGCCCTACAAGTTAGCTTATATCCTTCACTACACCCCTCCCCTTCTCTAACGTAAATATTTCG
>NW_012137969.1:1337054-1339410 GCF_000956105.1 Propithecus coquereli | reverse complement strand
TATTTCATGTGAGTACTTTAAAACAACCTCTCAGAAGCCTATAATTCAATCATATGAACTACTTATTTTGCTTGCCACTCTTTTCCTTAATTTAAAAAGAATTATAACATAAAGCAATTCAGAATATTGTCTTTCTCAGAATGAACTTTTTCAGATAGGTTTCTATGAAAAAGATTCTGTAGAAAGGTAATTTAGCATTCAAGGAAAGGCATTTGGCTCAATATTAAGTCTCTCAACTCTTGAACAACTGGAAATGATTGGTTTTTAAACAACAGTTTTGGGGCAGAAATTGAATTAGTTAAGCCAAAATAATGACGGGTCTTAGACATAAATAAATAATTTTTTTTGAATGGCACTAGAGAATTAGTTAGAGGTTAATCCCCAACAAGAGGTTCTTCTAATTTCTTGGTTGTGATTTCTCTTTGAAAAAGAATAAAAAGAATTTGCAGCTTCATGGAGACTTGTAAAGGAGATTAAGCTGTCTTACAACCCAAAATTAACTGAAAATGGAATACCAAATCAGTGAATATTTATAATAAAAATTTAAGTAATTTCAAACTTCAAATTTTATCTCAAAGGTCAATGTCACATGTAATCTGAAATCTCATAGGACAGTAACCAAGCTAATCAATACTTACTAATGAGGACCTCTGGAAACCTGCTGCTCTGATGAGAATGGCAAAGCCTAAAAGACAGGAAAACAGAAGGGACTGTTGATGGGTCTTCTCTCTGTCCTTTACAAATGCACCTTCTTTCTGTCAGGAGGCCTGGTGGCCAATGGAAGAACCATGCTTTGGTATTTTCACCTGACACACATTTGTAGGTCATTTGGGGACTGTCGCTTGATGTGTGGCTAAACTAAAATAGTTTTTCTCCTCTCGTAGGTGGGTAAGCAAGCACATTAAAAAGCCGATTCGCTCCACAGTCCTCAGCTTGGATTGGCATCCCAACAATGTTTTGCTGGCAGCAGGATCATGTGACTTCAAATGCAGGTGGGAACAAATGAGAATTGATAGACTTGAGCTGCTTGTCATTCATCCTTCAACAAATATGTATAAGGTTCCTTTCTTTGCTAGGCACTGTGAGGGACTCAAAGTTGAAAGCAGCTTGTGATCTATAAGAGAAGCTCATGCCTAAGTCACTGAGGTAGAAAGAAATGGACTTGGAAGTGGGGGGTAGGAGGGAGAGACAAGGACAGAGTCAGGAATGTTTTCTTTAGGCAGAATATCCATGGTTTAAAGTGGAGGATTAGCATGTGCGCTCTCTTTCGTCTCTTTCTCTCTCTCCCTTAGTTGGCTACAGTATTATTTCTCATTTCATATTCTAGGCAGCAGACTCTGCAGATTCCAGAGTGAAACGAAGATTAACAAAACATAGCTTAACAGTGCACTGCTGAGCTATTATTGTGCTGTTCTTTTCAGTTAAAGCTTTTTATTTGTCATTAGCATGAGGTTACAAGAAACACAGCCACTTTGCTAAGAGCTTTAAGGATCATACCATGTAATTGCTTTTTAAAATTCTTCTTTATCACGAAGGCTTTTTTCCCCCTTAGCTGAAAGAAAAGCAAATAATGTTGCTTCATGTTGACTATATGGTGGGTTGGGAAATGGAATGCACTTTTCTTCAGTAACTATTTGGAGAGTTTCCAGAAAACCTGGATGGTGACTTATATTCAGGTATATCTAAGGTTTACAAATTGTGTGTGTGTGAGTTGGGCTGCAGAGATGGGAGTTATGGTACTTCATATACGTCAAGGCACTTTATATTCTGGAGTTCTGTTTGTGATCTGTTAACCAGAGTCATTCTAGCTCCCCTGAAAAATGGAACCAGCTGGCACTAAACTAGGTGGTTTCCTGTGAGGTTGGCTGAAAATCTCATTGTGAAAATAGGTTGTGACTCTTTTGTTCTTATTAATTTCCACAAATAAACTTTTCTTTGGCTTGTAGTCCTGTGGAGGTGGATCTGTTCCATCTGCATTCTCAAGTCGGCAGCTGAGAACCACCAAAAGCAGCCTCTGATTTAAAGCACAATGACTTTAACATCACGTCTTCTAACTTACAGATAACTCACTGTCCTATGTGCTATCTCTTCTAGAGCTGCTGCTGCCATTGTCATTTGGGGTGGAGGGAGAAGGGAATACCCTGGTTCTTTTAGGGAGCCTTTAGGTTCAGAAGTTTTCTGAAGAGAAGAGATACCCTGTAATACTCTGACATTTTTTTAAAAAAATAAATAAATAATAAAAAATAGTAAAGAGAAGATGTACAAAGTAGAAATAGCATTGGAGGGCAAAAAGGGACCCAAAGGATAGATCTTCAGCTGTTCTAATTTGTCCCATCCCCTTTCTCTTTTTTTTTTT
>NW_012137969.1:1334497-1337004 GCF_000956105.1 Propithecus coquereli | reverse complement strand
AAAAAATTGAGCTTACTATTCATGTAGGTGAATGAATGAATAAACCTTTCATACTACTGATGTCACTCTGATTTATGACAAATTGAAACTTTGATTTATATTCCTCTTTTTTCCATATAAATGTTAATAGTGTTAATTTTAATTTTTGGAGTGCTATCTATAATAAAAATGTATTAGTAATATTTCTGTACTTTTTAATGTGAAATTATATTTATAGAAAATACCTCATCAACAAATACTAAATGACTGAGTCATAGTAAATTTTGCTCTTGGTGTATAACAAACCGACTTTGATTTTAGGATCCTTCACAGAAGTACCAGATAAGTAAAAATCTGGTCAAATAAGTAAAATAAACCTTACATTTAGAAACATATTTAGGTATTTCCTAGTTTAGATGGAGAGATACTCAGGGACTCTTTCACAGAACATGCATCATGTAGAAAAGGTATTTGGCATGGTTTAACTGACAGTGATCTTCAGAAGAATATATTATGAATCACAGTTTATATTTTTCCCTCTTTAAAGATTATTTTTATTTACCCTGTATGATGTTTTGGTTGAATGCCATGTAGCAGACTGACAGTTAATATCATGGAATGAGTTCTATTAATGAATGAATAAAGTTACTTTCAGACCAAAAAAATCTAGTAAAGAAAAAGGTAATGGATCTTCAGACCTTTAGGATCTTTAGAAGCTGTGAATGAATGGAAAGAATGCCCCTGCTTAGTTTTGTGAACTCTGCAGTTATAAAACTGCATGATAAAACAGCTCTGTTCTTTCTGCCTAGCCTCATGGGGGATCCTGAGTCCCCAACACTTCGCAGAGAAACATCCTTGCCTTTGTGTGAGGTGTGGTGACCAGGACTGTAGATGGGGGAAGGATGGGGCTGGGAGGAAAGTACCAAGCCCATATCTGGTCCACCATGCCAGTGTCCACCTGCCTGTGCTACAGTCTGTTGTCAATGACTGGACAAAGCAGGTGACCCACATTTCACTTGTAGGTATTGACTGGGCTCCCAAGAGCGACCGCATCGTCACTTGTGGGGCAGACCGCAATGCCTATGTCTGGAGTCAGAAAGATGGTGTCTGGAAGCCAACCCTGGTGATCCTGAGAATTAATCGTGCAGCCACTTTTGTGAAGTGGTCCCCCTTGGAGAACAAATTTGCTGTGGGAAGTGGAGCACGGCTCATTTCTGTTTGTTACTTCGAGTCTGAAAATGACTGGTGAGCAACATCAGAACATTTTTTAATTTTATTGTATAGAATTTATGTTTAGACTGCTGTATTCTTGGTGATTTCTTGAAGCATCATGTGAAGGCTTAACTATAACTCCAGTTTTTCCTCATCTAGAGGTTTTTTTTTCCTTTGAAATTCTTCATTCTCTCTGAGCATTTTTCTTTCTCATGTGCACATTGAATTAAATCTCACTTCTGATATTAATATAGACGTATTGTTTTCATGTTCTGATCTCCTAACTTGTTTGTTCTGCAAGATGCTACTACTGTTCTCACTCTGTACTGCACAAATTGCTGTTTTCTTACTCTGATAAATAATCATAAACTTGAAAGAGTCTCAGTGTCCTGAGTAATAATTTTTTTCTTGCTGTATCTGAGATTCGTAAAGAAAACAATGTTCTCCTTTCTTTAAGGTTTATTTGCTAATCAAATCTGTGTCTTGGTAGAACATTTTACTTGTTTAAACCATTGAAGTGAAAATTCACCAGAATCTAAGAAGTATAATCAGGATGTTGTACTTTTTTTTTATAAATCACTTGTAACTGAGCCAGTTAAAATACAGAGGTTTATTTTATGGCTAAGTAACTTATTTGAACTACTCCTTCCTGCTTATTTTGATAAGAAAACAACTATATTCTACCTGGCATGCATTCAGAATGATGGTAAATATCCTTCACCATGGAATTGTCATTTAGTACAAAACTGGCAGTGTTTGTGTTTCTACTAAAAATAGCAGAGTACACATTACTCTCTATAGTAGTTTTACTTTTTGTATTCTGCTGAAACAGTAAAAGGAAGGGGATTATCATGTTACCTTTGTAATTTAGTAAAACCTCAGGAATTTTTATTCTTTGGAAAGAAAGTCTGTGAATTTGCAATATGATTGAATTATGAATTTAAGACATGCATTTTTCTTTCAAGCGTGTGTAAAAAATAAGGCTAACTAAATGTTGCCTGCCAGAAGTCATTTGGGAGGTTTGTTGTAATGAGGAGATAAGAATCAAATTTAGGTGGGAAGATTGCTTGAGCCCAGGCGTTTGGGGTCACTGTGAGCTTTGGTTGTGTCACTGCACTCCAGCCTGGGCAACAGAGTGATACCTGTCTCAAAAACAAAACAAACAAACAAACAAAAAACCCACAAAAACACAAAAAACCCAGCTGGGCATAGCAGCTCGTGCCTGTAATCCCAGCACTCCAGGAGGCCGAGGCTGGAGGATCACTTGAGGCCATGAGTTCAAGACCAGCCTGGGCAACATAGTGAAACCCTGTCTC
>NW_012137969.1:1254337-1334447 GCF_000956105.1 Propithecus coquereli | reverse complement strand
CATTCCATTCTTGACCAAAGCTTCTCTTTAAGTAGTTTATTATGGAAAATTGTCACACTAACTTAAAGGAAAGGGTGAGGGAGATATGTAAATTGTCCACTAGAAAATTAAATTAAAATACTGAATGTGTTTTGGATTTGTTTCCGTATACTATTTCCATATTTCCATTTTTAGTAGGAAAATATGGGTAAAGTCTTCATTAGATTAGTTTGTTTTTAGGGTAAAATCTTAGATTCTTAGTTTCTTAAATTGCACCATCCTATTCTACCTTTAACCAAAAAGAACCATTTATTGTGGGGGGGGACCATTTATTGAATATTATCTCAACATTACAATACTTCTGCAAACTGTTATATTCTGTCCCTATTTTGCATCCGAGCAACAGAGAAACCTGGCTCCACTAAGCAGCCAAGCCCAATGGGAGGTTGCTCTGGGAGAACCTCTGTGCCTGGTGCCCACGGCAGGGCAGCCCACTGCTGACATGAGTACCCACAAAGGGTGTGCTGCCAGGGAGCCTGCAGGAGGAAGAGACATGAGAAAAGGTAGCATCTTGGTTTAGAGATTATTGTGCCCGAACTGAGTTCTTTCATCATAAGTAGATGTGAAGTTTGACATTCCAAGGCTGAGAATTTTAAAGAGGTACAAATATAAATAAAAAGCAAAATAAATACAGAGTAGCCTTGAGTGTTCTTGATCTCACGGCACAGGATAACCAGAGCAGCGACTCTGACACAGCTGTGTTCTAGGATACTGGCAACATTGCTTGTCAAAGAACATCATGATGTTCTCAAAAGATTAATTCTGCCTTTTTAATGACTTGTGGGAAGCCTTCCTTCCAAGAGAATCCTAGTGCCAGGGGTGCTGGCCTGATGGCCTGCCTCATCCCTGTGGACCCCCAATGCAGGAGCTCGTGTGCGCCCCCACTCTGGAGGCAACCATGTGAAGGCCCAGGGTTTCCCTAGGTGCCTGAGGCATAGCTGAGGAGAGAAAGCTACCCCACGTGGGATGTTCAGTCCAGAGCAATGTATAAAGTATGAGGTTATTAAGTTGTGTGTGTGTAATTTAAATACTAGGTGTGGTAGGCAGAAAAATGCCTCCTCGCCCAAGAATGACCATGTGCTAATCCCCAGAACCTGTGAATTTTACAAATCTGATTAAGTTGCAGATCTTGAGACGGGAGCTTATCCTGGATTATCTGGGTGGGCTCAGTGTAATCATGAGGGTCCTTATAAGAGTGGGGAGCAGGAGGGTCCCCACTCCTGAGCAGAGTCAGGAGATATGACGAGGGGATGACAGAATGACAGATTGAAGTGACGCAGGGCCCCGAGCCAGAAAGAAAGCAGCAGCCTCCTGAAGCTGGAAAAAGCGAGGCAATGGATTCTCCCCTGGAGACTCCAAAGGAGCACTCACTGCCCTGCCTACGCCCCTTCAGCCCACTGCGACTGACGGCAGACTTCCGACCTCCAGAATTGTAAGAAAATAAATTTTGCTGGTTCAAGCCATGAAGTTTGTGGTGATTTGTTACAGAAATAACAGGAAACTAATATACCAGTTTAATTCAGAAAAGGGAAGTATGGCCTAGAATAGTTTTTCAAAATGAGGACCATAGCCCATTAGTGGGTTTAAAAATCAATTTAGTAGGTTATGAGTGGCATTTTAAAAAATGAAATAGAAAATACCAGATTGCATTGCACATAGTCAGTGTTGTTTCACGATAATTGTGTTTCAGATATACATGGGGGTGTGCGCTAGGTCACAATACACATCTCTTGTGTGGGTTGGTGGCCAAAAAAAGTTAGATAGCCACCAGAGAGGATTCCTGAGGAAAGGTGTGTTATCCACACCCTCAATGCAGTACTTCACCATAAGAATAGCAAACTGTATCACGCACCAGGGTCAGCAATTGGTAGGCATGACCTGCTCCTCACAACCATCCTAGAGGGTTGGAACTATTATTACCACATTTTATGCATGACAAAACTCAAGACCAGAGAGGGAAATGACCAGCTCTCTGGAGTCCCAGTGGTAACCACTAAGCATGTTGCCTATTGGGCGACGGTAGAGAGTGGAAATGCTGTAGTGACAGCCTGGTTAGCTCACTCTAGCTCACCCAAGCTCACGAGCAGGGTGATGGTACTGGAACTGATGGGAGGTGACCCCTGTATTTGCCAGTACCTCATGGGGTTACACTGTAGACCTCAGTTTCTCAGTTGAACTGACATACAAAGCCATGTGGCTCAGAAGGAGGGTGTCACCCCCAGAAGGAGACTGGGCTGGGTTGTGAAGTACTGAGCATGTTATGGGCCTCAGCCTGTGGTGGACACCTGGCCTCCAGGGCTTTGGCCACCTGACATGTATGTGTGGCCTTGGGAGCGAGATACAAGGGTTTCCCCTTTTCCCTCCTCTCAGGTGGTGATGGGTCCCTTAATCTCAAGGGAAGGGACTGGACCCATGGTCCCCGTTCTGGGGTAGACATGGACACATGCCCCTGTCATGGCCAATGAGACAAAAGGGAGAGTATGCTGGGAGCTCTTTCCTTCCTGGTCTGCCTTGGCCAGCCCACTGCTTGCCTGCAGTCAACTTGGCCATTGTCTTGTGGCCCGGAGGTAGTAAGACCGACGTCAAAAGCCAGCAAGAACCTTGACGAATGGGAGACTGCACCCCAGTCTCAGAAAAGGCCCAGAAAAGTCACGGCCTGGGTTTGCGGCTGCATTTCTTGGAAACCCGAGAAGGCAGGAAAGGGGAGTGTAGCATCTTCATCCAGGGCAGTGTGCAAAGCAGATTCCCAGAAGAAACAGAAAGCTCTCCAAGTTGTTCTCGAAACTCCAGATGAAATTCTTCCATCCCCAAGCTCCCCTAAGTCAAGGCAGTGCTTTACTTAAGGCTTAGAAAACTTTGCCCAAGGGAGCCATTTCAAATCACGCCTCCCATCACTTTCCAGTCTGAGGTTTCCTTTCCCACCCGTTGGGTCTTCCCTCCATGACTGCAGCCTGTGAGGTGGGGGCAATGTTTGTTAGTCTAGATTTACAGGTGTGGGAACTGAGGCATGGCAAGAAGAGTGCCTTGCCTGAGGCTACAGTACAGGTTAAGTGGCAGAACCAGAGATGGATTCAGTGTCCTTGCACCACTTGATTATTCACTCAACAGATGTGCCAGGCTCTGTGACAGGCACTGGGGATCGCAGGTTGAACAGTACAAACATGCTTGCATGGACCTTACGAATCTTTTCATCACATCAGGCTGCCTCAGTTCTGTTTCCACGTTAGGAGAAAGGGGCCCTCAAGTGTGTATATTTGTTCGGATGCTTTGGCAATTGGTAGCAGAAAAAACTCAAACCAGCTTACAAGTAAAGCAGATTACTTGGCTCACGTATCTGAAACCTCGAGGTGGGCTGAGCCCAGGCTGACCCGTCAGGTTGCCAGGAGCTCTGGTCACTTCTCTGGGTTCGCTCCACTCTGCACTCTCCTGCCTCAGCGTCCTTCGTGGCTGCTCCACTTTCATGCTCAGATTCGTGCCTCTTCCTTGCCCTGGGCTTTGCTTCGAGGGGATCATTGTAGGTAACAAGTCCAGGGCAGGGGACGCCCTGAGCTGATTGCATTAGACCAACTCAGGGCCACTAGGGGTCATCCCCTGGGCATCCACAAAGCAGCAAAGGGGTAGAAGCCAGGGAAGCAACAATGGTGTCACCTCAGTATTAGATTGCACTTGCCCCCAGGGGAAGAGGGTTGCTGGTACAGACCATTTGAAACTTTTTTCTGGTTAAACTAAACTAATCCATCACCTGGATTTGCCAAGGCTGCCGAGATCTGTCTGAACAAACCTGCAGGAGCAGCAAGATAGGGGCTCAGGGTCACAAATGCCTTTGCAAAAGCTCACAGATGCAGCTGGGAGTCTAGTGGACACTTCTGATGGGGAGGCCGGCAGGGGCAAAGTGACTAGAGAAACAGCCATGTCCTGCAGAACACACCCAAGTTTGTGAGTGAGGGCAGGGTGGGGAAAGTGTTCTGGCCGGAGAGAACACACGCTCTTGTGTCAAACCTCTAGACCAGACAGAGTGGAGCCTGTCCCGGGCCTCCTGAGATCTGTGCAGACCTTGCACCCCAGCAGCTGCTGCCTGGCTGGCTTCGAGAGCGCCAGATCTTAGGGAGCGGTTTTCACCAGGATCTCTTCCCTCTGCCCAGCCACCTGGCCACATCCCCATTGAAAAGGCAGAGGGTCCGGATGGGAAGCCCCCTGGGGACCACTTGGCCTAAGACCCCAAGTCAGGTGGCTGCAAGGCCGCCCACGTAACTTAAAGGAGTGGAGCGGGCTGTGGTGGACTAGAGGGGCAAGAGTTAGCATCGAGAAACGAGGGGGCCGGCCACAGCCAGGGCGGCCGGAGCGCACCCCGGCCCGGGGCCACACCCGAGTTTGGCAGTGAGGACGCGGAGGGCTGAAAAAGGCAGGGCCGGCTGCCCTGGTCCCGCCTGTGCCGCCTACGCCCCGCACCCGGCCTGCACATTTGGCGCCCTGGGCGTCGGCCCGTAGGGAAGGGACGGTCCTCGCGGGCCGGGGGCCGAGGCCGCAGGGCTTCGCTAAGTCTCTCATTCACCAGCGCGTGGACGCAGAGCCCGCGGCCCCCGCCGTCGGGGCGCAGAGGACGCGCCTCCCCTACCCCGCGCCCTGGCTCTGGGTGGGTAGGGACGTTGGGCTCCGGGGTCCCGCCCAGCAGCCATTGAGGCTGCGCACCTCTCTCCCAGGCTCAGTTTCCCCATCGGTAAAGCAGCGAGGGGCGGTCGCGGACGGCTTCTGGGCGCCGTGGGCTCCGACGTCGGTGCGGACACCCGCAGCCCGCAAACCCCGAGGGCTGGGCGGGACCTAGACCGTGCGACCGCCGCCCCTGGTCCCCGCCCCCGGTCCCTGAGGGGCTGAGGCCCGGAGGCCCCGCCCCCCGCCCACGAGGAAGTGGCTGCGGCGCAGCGCGGGGCCCAGAGCCGGCTCGTCGCGTCGACTGCCCAGAGTCCGCGGCCCGGGCGCCCGCAGGTGAGGGGGCCGGGAGCCACCTGGAGGTGAGGGGCGCGTGGGGGCCGCCCGCAGGTGGGGGTGACGCGGCTACGTGGGGCGCCGCCCGACAGTGAGGGGGCCGAGGACAGGGATGAGAAGGGGCGCGGGGAGGGGCGGGGGTCCAGGGCAGGGAGGGACGCAGGGGTGCCGCCTGCGGGGCCGGACGAGGGGGCGCAGCTCCCCGCACCCGCGCCCTCGGGGCGCCCCGGCCCCCGCCTCCCGGCTCCGCGCCGCGGTCGGTGTCGCCCCGTTACTTCGGGCCGGCGGGGCCCCACGCCCAGTCACTTCCCCTCCATCCCGGAGCCTTCCGGGTTGCTGCAGCCGGGAAATGAGCTGGCGCCCCCGCCCTGCCCCCGCCCTCCCGCTCCCGCAGCGCGCCCGGGGGCGGCTCGAGGGTCCTGCACCGGGCGGCCCGGGCCGGGGGTCCCCGAGCAGAGGGCGCCCCTCCGAGCCGCGGGGCGTCCGGCCGGAGCTGCCCCCACTTCCCGGCGGCGCGGGGAGGGCAGCCAGGCCGCCCGGGGCCGGGCGGGGCCCGCGGGCAGTGACGGGATCCTTAGCATAAAGCCTCGAGGGCGGCCGAGCGCCCTTCCCCGCCTCTCCAGGCCGTGCAGCTCGGAGGTTAAGAGCACCTTTAAGGTGTCAGGGACCTAGGTAAGAGTGCCTGCTTCTTCCTTCACTGGCCGATGACCCTGGCAAGCCACCTAGTTCTGTGAGCCTCAACTTTCCTTATCTGGAAAATGGCCTTTCAAACAGGCTTCCGTGCAGTCGTGTAAGACGCTTGGCAGTGTGCCAAGTCTGCATGTGTGCTGCCACTCGCGTTGCCGTCGTAAGGCCTGCCCACCTTGATCATAGTGTCTGCCCAGGTGAACCTAACTTCCTGACCGCCAGGATTTGCGGTCGGAGTCCCAAGCTGTGCCATTTAGGAGCTGTGCGACTTTGAGCAAGTCATTGCTTTTGTCCGAGCCTCATTTTCCTCATGGGCAACATAAAGTTTAAAAAACAAACGCAAAACTTTTCAGTCTTGCTTCAGGGAGTAAAAGAGAGAATGTATGGGAAAGTTCTGGGTAAACGCAAGTCCCTGACAGATGCCAGTAAATTTACTTTTCTTACTAACTTTACTTACGTTTGTACATAATCCATTGATAGGTTATTTCTGATAATTAAATAGCATCCCAACATGTTAATAATCACGGTTTACTCTTTCCGTATTTGTCGTCCTCTGGATTTCTCCACCCTGTCACCGTTATAAAAACAGTTATTATGAACACGTTTGCTAAAAAGTCTATGGCAGTTTTCTTAGTACCAGAATGGATGCATGTGACCAAAGAGCATTAATGTTTAAGTTCCTCTTAATGTTATTCTGCGCTGCTTGTCTCTACCCAATTGTTGAATTCAGTGCTCTTCAGAAAGACCGAACCAATTAGCAAATGACAATTTCTCCACAGCCCTGCCAGCAATGAGTTTTATGTGTTTTGGGGTTATGTTTTGTTTGGATTACTTTCACTGGTGCTTTATGGTGCCTTAGGATTGTTTTGTGTTTCCTGAGTTGATTTTGCCTAGTTTGTAAGACTTCAAGAGTGGAGTTGGGGAGGAGGGATGGGGGTGGCAAGGGCTGCTCCACACGACAGGAAGTTGAGTAAACGCTTAGCACCCGTGCAAAATGGCTTGCTGGCTGCTCCTGAACTGGGTGGGGACTTCCCGGAGTGCCTGTAGAGCCAAGATCCTTGCTCGAGGCGGCTCCTGCTTGGTTTAGCCTCAAATACAGCCAAACCTCTGGATTCAGAGAAACCTAGCAAAGCCAGGCAAGAAAGGACCTACAGCCTGTGCCTGGCCCAGCCCCAGCCTTTTCTGGATGAAGATGTGAGGGAAGCATTGGCCGAGGGCATCCAGCCAACATGGAGAGAGTCAGAACTTAAGCCCAGCACTGTAAGGAAGGGGGCATTGAGCCCAAGACCCAGAAGAGTGTCCTCCCTGGCTGGGCAGTTGAGGCTTTGCCTGGCTTGCTTTGGAGGGGAGCTGTATTCTCCACTCTCTGAATGCACAGAGAGGACCTTCTAGTTTGGAGGTTTCTAAGCTTTTCTGGTTATGAACACATACTCAATAAATATTTACAAATTGCCACTAAAGTAATATAGTATATTCCTTATAGACCATTCCCCAAGACAGACATGAAAAAAGACTGTAATTCATTCATTCAACCACATTCAAGAAATATTTATCAAGCACCTACCACGTTCCGGTCACCCTAATCGGTGCCAGGGATGCATTGGTGAACAAAACAAATACCCCTGCTTTCATGGAGCTTGTGTTCAAATACATACAAAGAAAAAAAATACATTTTCCACAGCTCACTGTGTGGTCTTTGGCATCCCCTAGATGGAGACCCAAACCCCTTCCCTCTAGCCCTCCTGCAGGGAATTCTGAAGGAAATTGTACAGCCTCACACTGGTCTCCTCCCTCCCCCAACCACACCCAGCCCTAGGTCCAGGAGCACCTCTGTGTGGGATGGGCTCCTTGGGAGCTCCAAGCTTGTAGGAAGTGGCTTGGAGCTAGCCCTGGGGAGCGTATAAGGGGCTTGGCCCACACTTCCGCAGCCTCACTATTTCCAGGTGACAGGGGCAGGGGCACAGAGGACTGGCTGTCGGCTCCTGGTCCCAATGCCATCCCCAGGGCCCCCTCCTCTCTCTTGTTCCTCAACAGTCAAATAGGCCCACAGTGCTGGCTCACAGGGCCACAGTGATTAAGAGTAGGTGGGTGTCCTGGAGGCCATGGCCTCAGCCTGCCTGTGCCTCCACTAGGAGCCATTGCTGAGGCCTTACGTTGTCAGCACATGGAGGTGAAGCTGCCCCAGTTGCATTTTCCTCGTGACACTTTTTGCAGCAAGGCGGTTGGTAGGCAGCAGTGGGCAGTGCCCACTCCACCCGTTTGGTAGATTAGAGGTTTTCCTGGGAATGATAAAGTCAAAGTTCCAGGCCATAATCCCCGAGCCAGGAGGCTGGAGAAACCGCTCCCTTCTCTGGGCTCCCACTTCCTCATTGGTAAGACATGGGGGTGGGGAGTTGTCACCAAGGCCCTGCTGGTTGCAGTTGCTTTGCAGAAGTTACGAAAGGGGGGAAATGAGTCTTCCTTGCTCCCACCCCCTGCACCCCTCTCCCTTGTCCCCTTCAAGGTGCTGGTTCAGTGGACTAGGAAGCATTTCTGTCTGAATTCATGCTCAAGTGTAATTGGCTGATAGGTCTGAACCTCCCTCCCCTGCTTGTCACTCTGTTTATGGTCATCTCTACCTGCCTCTCCCCTCCCCTTGAGAACCTTTGGGTCCCGGAAACTGTGGTCAGGGCTCCCCAAGTCCTCTCGACCCACTGGTGTGTGTGGGGGCTGCTGTCCCCAGCAGAGCCAGCCGCTCCGTCTTCACAGCCGGGGCACACAGCAAGTCTGTGACGGGGGACGCTGGGAAGTCGGGCTCTGTGCATCAGCCCAGGGCCCCAAGTATGGGCTCTGGGGTACAGGGGATGGTCCTGTGGGCTGCAGCCCCGGGGCTCTTTCCTTCTGGGCCACCTGGGGATAAAAGGGAGAGTAGTTGGCCTCAGGTGGAGTCCTGTCCTAGGGCCAACCAGAGCCGGGCCGGGAGTTGGACTTGGGCTTCTGGCCTCAGCCCTGCCCCTACCTTGCTGGTGACCTTGCCCCATGGAGGTGGGGCATGTGAGCACAGTGTATTGGCCAGACAGGCCTCAGGCTTCCCTCTGCTGAGTCTTGGCATCTGGTATGGGCAGTGGGGGCCCAGCCCCGGCCTCCGGAAGCACTTGGGGAAGTCCCCAGTAGGCCTGCTGACCTGGCTGAGGGCCCCGAGGTGGCGCTTCCGGGGCTTTGGCCTTACACAGAGAGGCCTTATAAGGAGAAAGAGGCTGGGAGCGGCCCTGGTGGGTGCCGCATGCTTGCTGTGTGCACGAGGCGGAGCCTGGCTGTGCGCGTCCACTTTCTCAGCAGTTGTTGCCTGAGGACCCGCTGGGGCCTCGTTCTAGGCGTGGGGGAAACAAATGAGGTCCCTGCACCATGCATGAACGCGCGCGTGCGTGTGTGTCTACGTCTGTGTGTCCTGTGCTGCCCCCGGAACCTTCTAGGACGTCCTGCTGTAAATGAAAGTAGGTGGGACTGGGCATGGCGGCTCACACCTGTAATCCCAGCATTTTGGGAGGCTGAGGCAGGAGGATTGCTTTAGCCCAGGAGTTCAAGACCAGCCTGAGCAGCATAGTGACCCCATCTCTACCAAAAAAAAAAAAAAAGGAACGAGAAAAGGAAGTGGTTTACATCCGGGGTGAGCGGGAGGGAGGTGGTCGGGCCCCCCTCGCCGGTGAGCTCAGGGGCTTTGTAGTGTGACCTCAGGCAGGCTGGTCGCTGAGCCTGGATTCCACAGGTGTGCAGTGAGCTAAACTGCAGCCCCAAAGTCTGCTCCATCTCTCCCCGGCTGCCTGGGCCCAAACTCAACGCTCTTGCTCTCAGAGGGGTCTTAGTAGAGACCCCTGGTAGGGAAAGGGAGGGCGCCGTGGGTTCCAGCAGGGCCCTGAGGGCCAGCTTGTGGGTGACCTCAGCCTGAGCAGCCAGGTCTTCTTCTGAGGGGCAGGGTGGACTGCCAGCCAGGGCAGGGTAGTGACAGGGCAGCCACCAGCTTCCTGGGGTATTCAGGGCTCTTGGTCCTGGTTGGCCCCCAGCCCAGGCCCCGGGGCCCAGCACAGGGCACAGAAACCTGCCAGACTGGTGGGGGAGGCAGCCACATTACTTGGCAAGTGGCCTCAGCCCCCGCGTCTGTCATCTGGAGCTGCCCTGAGCCGGGCGTCCTTCACCACACGCAGCCAGGTTTGCCGGGCCCCGCCTCCCTGGTGGACATAAAGGCTGTGACGCGCACAGAGCGCTCAGAGCTAGCAGGGAGGGGGTGTCCAGGGTGCTACTATTTAAACAAATTTTTTTTAATTGAGAACTTCCTCTGCTGGGCACTAATGGCCATCAAAAAAAGTGTTCATCGAATATTTACTGAGCGCTGCTACGTGCCAAGCGTGTCAGCACCGGAAATAGAAACGTGAACGAGAAAGACAAAAACGTCTGTCCCCATCAAGCTGGTTCTGTTCTTGCAGGGGAGAAAGGCAAGAGGCCAAATCAATCAGTTCAGTGTCATATGCGTCCCATGATGACTGTCTGTGGAGAAAATTACATCAGGAATAGGGAGTTAGGGGTGCTGGGGTCGGGGAGGCGTGGATTCGGGGAAGGCCTCGCTGAAAGGTGGCGGTTGACATTTGAGCATAGACTTAATGGCAGCGCGACGGTGAGAGCCGTGTGTGCAGGGAAGAGTGTCGCAGGCGGAGGGAACAGCTAGCACGGGGGCCGGAGGCAGGAGCATGCCCGTGTACCCCAGGATCCGCCTCTGCTTGGCGGGGAAGGCCAGCTCTTAAATGGATAAATGGAGGCTGGGTGTGTCGCGCCCGTTATGGACTTAGAGCTGCCATTTCCTGGACACACCTACTCTGGGCCAGGTGTGGTAGATCATCTGATTTCACCCTCTCGACACCTCTGGGCGGGAGGCAAGATTCCTGTTCCCATTTCACAGATAGGGAAACTGAGGTTCAAAGAGGGCAGGTGACATGCCCAGGGGCACACAGCTGGGGTCCACTCACAGGTCCCTACGACTCTGGGAAGCCGCGTCAGGGAGGTGGGGAGAGGGTGGGTTTGAGGAACTGGGTGAGACGGCAGTTGTACCTCGCCCCTCCTCAGGCCCAGCAGCAGGGGGAGGAGGCTGGGGATGGGCCAGCGGGACCCGAGCTAGGGCAGGTGGGAGGCTGAGGGCTGCCCCTTCATTGCTGGGGCTAGTCTTGGGGGCAGTGGCCATAACCTCCCTCCTTCACCCCCACGGCCAGGCTACACTGGGTTCTCCCAAGACTCACCACGCCGGCCTGGCCCAGCCCCACGCCTCCTCCCTGCCCCAGGTGCAGCAAGTGGGTGTCTGGACCCAGAGTGGGATACGTCTGTCTGCCCACCTTTGCCCCAGGCCTGCCCCCTCCCCTTCCCTGCCCTCCCACCTGTGAGCTGAGTGGGGGATTATTTCTCTTCATCTTCATCCCATCCTTAACAGGGTGGGGGAAAGCGGGAGTCCCACCGATGAGAGGACTGAGGCACAGGTGACAAGTGATGGGCACCCAGCTCAGGGTCCCAGCACCCCCACTCATGGCAGCATCTTTGCCTGCAGCACTCTGTCCTGCACTTGGCCCCATCCTTTGTTCGCTGGAGCCTCAGAGACACCCTGTGAGAGCTGCCATTTCATGGCCCCTGTGGAGGCCCCAGAAGGAGAAGCAACACACCAGGCCAGTCAGGAGACCACGGTGGCCCCCGCCGCCCTTCCCTGCACGCTGCTGCCCTTCTGCGACCCAGGGCCCCTCCTGGTGCAGAGCCCGAGGGGGTCGGCTGGGGCCTGGTCTCTGGACAAGGTCAGGGCCACCTTAGATTCTCTCCTCCTCTGTTGGGCACAGGAGCGAAGCGGCCATGGCCTACCACAGCTTCCTGGTGGAGCCCATCAGCTGCCACGCCTGGAACAAGGACCGCACCCGTGAGTGCTGGGGGTGGCTCTGATCTCCTGGGATGGGGACCAGTGGGAGCACACATAGGGGCTGTGATGCAGCCGCCCATGAATGGGCTTCATGCCGGGTCCTTGTGCTGAGCAAGGTGCTCCTGGCCATGCAAGGAGGGAACGGCCAGACAGCTCAGGGAACACGCAGGGCCAGCCAGGCACGTGTTCCCTGAGCAGCAGGCAGGAGGACGCAGGTGTGGGGGCGTTGTGTGTGAGAACAGCGCTGCCCTGAGCCAGGCCCTGCTGTAGGTGCTACAGTGGGGTGGGCTTGACGATGGAGGCAGGGAGCGAGCCGTGCCTAGGACAGGGGGGGTGGGTACAGAGGCCCTGAGGTGTCATCAGAAACAGCTTGGAGACCCTGGCTGGACTCAGGGAGCAGAGAGCAGTAGCAGGGCAGCAGCTGCCCAGAGCAGTGGGATGGGAGAGGCCCCAGGGGTCAGGGGACTGCTGTGGGCACAGTGGGTGTGGGTGAGGGGTGGCCCAGCAGGGCCGGAGGGGGATCAGGGGGCCCCTCCAAGGAAAAGGAGGAAAGCCTGAGTCATGAAGGCCAAGGTGAAGCCAGGTGGACCATGGAGGGTGTTCCTGGAGGAGGGCAGTTGTGGGGAGGGGTCCTGGGTGCCCCCAAACTCCCTCCCATCCCCCCTGCAGAGATCGCCATCTGCCCCAACAACCATGAGGTGCACATCTACGAGAAGAGCGGGGCCAAGTGGGCCAAGGTGCATGAGCTCAAGGAGCACAACGGGCAGGTGACAGGTAGGTCAGCCTGGCTGGGACCACCCTTCTGAAAGGAGGTAGGGGGACAGGAGGACTGTGTTAGGTAGGACAGTTTGGGTTGCAAGTAACACAACCCTGACTCAAACTGGCTTAAATTTTAAAGGGATTATGTTGGCTTATATGACTGAAAAACTCAGAGGGTTGTGGGTTTCAGGAGAGGCTTGATCCAGCAGCTCAGCATTACCAATGACTTCTTTTCTGTCTCTTAGCTTTCCCATCCAGCATGTGTGGTGATAGCATGGGAGAGCTGTCACACCCCCTAATAAACTCCAGTCACACCCCCAGCATCACTCCAAGTATATATCAGATCTCAGTAAGAAGTGTGCTTGCTGGGCAGATACAGCTTCCACCCAGATTGTGGCCTTTAAGCTCCTCCTTCATGGCCACTGTACAGCCATTTCTGCCTGGGTGGCTTCAGCCTAGTATGTGTCTCCCCCCATTCCCCACAGGCATCGACTGGGCCCCTGAGAGTAACCGCATCGTGACCTGCGGCACAGACCGCAACGCCTATGTGTGGACACTGAAGGGCCGCACGTGGAAGCCCACCCTGGTCATCCTGCGGATCAATCGGGCCGCCCGCTGCGTGCGCTGGGCCCCCAACGAGAACAAGTTCGCCGTGGGCAGTGGCTCCCGCGTTATCTCCATCTGTTATTTCGAGCAGGAGAATGACTGGTGGGTGCCTGGCGGGGCCAGAGTGGGCTGGAAGGGACCAGGGCTGGCCGAGCCTGGGACAGCAGACCCACAGGGCCAGGACTAGAGTGTCCCCAGAAAGCACTGGATAGGATGTCAAGACCCCTGTTCACATGACTCTGAGGAAGTCTGTCCTCTCTGGGCCTCATCTGTGAGGTGAGGGGCTCTCCATAGTCCCTGGATGTTCCCACGGCCCCATCTTGGTAATGACAAGGACACAGACCACACCAGAGCCACCTCTCTGAGCCCTGCACACACATTGACACTGACTTCCCTGCAGCCTTGTGGACTGGGCATCTGTCATTGTCCTCACTTTACAGCAAAGTCACTTGGCCCAAGGCACACAGCCCGTCAGACCGCAGGGCACGACACGCAAGCTCCCGGCCACATCTTAATCTCCCCTGCATGGCTGAGGGCAGAGCCAGGCAGGAGCACACCTTGAGTCTGAGAGACCCATGTTCGAATCCCACAGACGGCAGCTGTGTGATCTCTGGTGGTGACTTCACCTTGCCAAGCCTGCCCCAAGGGGGGTTGTGAGGTTTAAAGGAGACAAGTAGAGTTCCCAACGTAGAGGGCACCCAGCCTGTCACTGCGTGCACTAGAGCCCTGATAGGCCTGTGGACTGGGAGTGCCCGGGCCCCTCCTTCCTGGGACTGGAGGTCTGTGGCAGCACTGGGGGCCTGGAGCCCCGGGGCGCTGAGTCCCACCTGTCTGCCTGCCCCGTACAGGTGGGTGTGCAAGCACATCAAGAAGCCCATCCGCTCCACTGTTCTCAGCCTGGACTGGCACCCCAACAACGTGCTCCTCGCTGCAGGCTCCTGCGACTTCAAGTGCCGGTGAGACAGGCAGCCACGTGGGGAGCGCTGGGCCCTGACACCAGCACACGGCAGGGATTGGAGGGTGGTGAAGGAGCCCCACCCTGAGAGCCCCAAGCCCTGCCTTCCAGACCAGTCCCAGAGCTGCTACCAGCGGGTGACCTGGGCCTCAGTGAGGGTTGGCTCTGAGAAAGGGCAGCATCAGGTCCTGCCTCCAGCCCCTGGGTTAGAGTCCCAGCAAGATGTACCCATTGCCGCCTCTTAATGCCGGAAAGGTTCTTCCCAGGCCCTCCTCTCCTGCCTCATTAGAACTCCCCACCCCTACAGTTCCTGGCTTCTGTCTGAAGGAAAATCAGTGGGTGTACTTATTCATACTAAGGTATGAATGACTGATAAGCTGGAATAAACTCTGCTTCATTATCTTAAGGCCTGGCATGTAGAGCCTCTAGTTGCCATTCACTGTTTCTCACTTTGGGGCCCAGCACCTGGAATCTCGCTTGGCCACTGGACTCGTATTCCTGCCAGCTGCAGGCAGACAGCCCCCAGGTCTCTGGATTCCCACCTGGGAAACAGCAGGCACCAGAGGGCTCTTTGGAGGCCCTGGGCACAGAGAGGATGACATCCTGACATCTGGATGAGGCTTTTTTGGTGGGTGGGGAGCTGGTTTATTGGCACTCTGATCTGTCAGGGAACCCTGAGCTGGCCATGGGGTGGAGGGTGCGGCCAGCAGGAGGGGGCAGGATTGAATCAAAGTGGAAAGTAGGAGGGAGGGTGTCCTAGGGGCTGGCTGCGGAGTGGCCAGGACAGTGGGCCCAGGACAGCCCCTGGGGGCTGCATCAGTGAGATGGTCAGCTCTCAGGTTAGGTCCCTGAGGGCTCCAGGAGTTCACAGGACTCTAAGCTGGGAGCCCTCCTGGCCCCACCCCATTGCACAAAGGGGACACTGAGGCCCAGACTTGTCACACCTGGCTGCAGCTCATGCAGGACCAGGTCTGGAACCCATGAGCTTCTAGCTCGGTTCTCTGACTGCTGGCAAGGCTGCTTCACCCCTTTTCAGGCCCCTCTCAAACTCCCGGTTACCCCTTTTTTGCCTCTCTGGGCAGGATCTTCTCAGCCTACATCAAGGAGGTGGAAGAGCGGCCAGCACCCACACCATGGGGCTCCAAGATGCCCTTTGGGGAGCTGATGTTTGAGTCCAGCAGTAGCTGTGGCTGGGTGCACGGCGTCTGCTTCTCAGCCAGCGGGAGCCGCGTGGCCTGGGTCAGCCATGACAGCACTGTGTGCCTGGCTGATGCTGACAAGAAGATGGCGTGAGTAGAGGCCACCCCCCGGGTGGAGGTGAGCACAGAGCCAGAGGAAGGGGACAGCACAGCTGATAGCTCTCTCCCTGCAGCGTCGCAACCCTGGCCTCTGAAACACTGCCGCTGCTGGCGCTGACCTTCATCACAGAAAACAGCCTGGTGGCAGCGGTGAGGAGGAGGGAGGGGAGGGCCGTGGCGGTCAGAGCGTACCTCCCAGAGAATCTAGCAGATGCCCACGCAACTCTCCACTGTCTCTTCCTCCTCTCTCCTCTTCTCCTTCCTTCGTTTTTTCCTTCCTTCTGTGCACCCTCCCATGTATCTGGATTGGGCAGAACAGGTTGTGTTGTGTTGCAGCAGCCAGAAGTTGCCAACTGCAGTAGCTTAACAGTAAAGATTTCTTTCGTGCTGACGTTGTATGTCCAGTGTGGGTGTCAGGGCCTCCAATAGAGGCTGGTCTCCAATGTGCTTCCCCAGTTGCTATGAGCAGAGAAGCGGGAAGCAGGATCTTGCCCTTTGCTTACTTTTTATTGCCTAGTGCATAAGGCAGGGCCACACGGTGGGGCTGGGTCAGTGCGTTTCCACCAGGTGTCTGGAAAGGGCACTACTCTCCCTCCCTTGTGCCCATTTATCTGTCTTTTTCACCCCTCTGCAAACAATGGGGGTGCCAGAGGCGGCTCAGGCCTGCTTTTGCCTAGAGGAGTACCCACTGCGGGGGTCTTCTCCAGGGGAGGCATAACCGTCCTGGCAGGACAGAAGGTGCCTGGGCACCCTGGGGCATCGAACAAGCTTCCTCGCCTGGACACTGGCCTTGCTGGAGAGGGTGCAGCCCCCAATATCCGCCCCCTGCTTTGGCACACGTGGGATTAGGGCCTGCCTGTCCATGGCCCATCTGTGTCCCCGAGCTGGCATCGGCCTCGGACTGCCAGACGCAGGGCCAGACTCTCCTTGGCTTCGGCCTGGGTATCCGGGTTGGAGAAGGGGGCTTGGCGCCTGTCCTCGACCGGCGGCCCAATGGCACCCCCCGCCCTGCCGCAGGGCCACGACTGCTTCCCTGTGCTGTTTACCTACGACGGAGCCGCGGGGACACTGAGCTTCGGTGGGCGGCTGGACGTACCCAAGCAGAGCTCGCAGCGCGGCTTGACAGCCCGCGAGCGCTTCCAGAACCTGGACAAGAAGGCGAGCTCCGAGGGCGGCGCGGCGGGCGGCGCCGGCCTGGACTCGCTGCACAAGAACAGCGTCAGGTGAGGGCGGGGCCGGCGGAGGGGCGGGCCCCGGGTGGCGGCTGGGCGGGGCCTCGGCTGCTAGAACTGCGCTGGGTGGGGGCGGGGCTCCGTTGGGTGGGCGGGGCCTGTCTGACTCCGACCTCAGTAGCGTCTGGTGCGCGCGGAGCCGGGAGGGATGGGATGGGACCCGACCTCTGGGTTGCACAAAAGTAACTGTCAGCCCCGCTTTGCATCTTTAGGAGACAACTGTGTGGGGACTGTCGTAGGGGTGGGGCCTGCGGTTCTGTCGGTGTCCAGGTGGTGACCAGCGGCGTTTTCTTGGGGGCTGGGTCGTGGCTAGGGTGGATCTAGAACCCTGTGATGTGGGGGCGGGGCTGAGGGTCGCGTGGCAGCCTTCTGAGGATCTAGGGTGGGCCAGGGGAGAGACCCGCCAGAACTCGAAAGCTGCCAGTTTTTTATTCCACCGGGTGGCGAACCAGGGGAGGAGCAGTATGACATGGCTTTCTGATCGAGCCCCTCAGCCCCTTAAACCCTCCTGTGGCCTCCAGATCCCATGGCTTCTTCAGAGGAAACACTTTTGCCCTGTCAACTAGCCCCTGCTTACTCCCAGCCCAGTCCTTTGCTGCTTTTTTTTCTCCCGTCCCGCCACACTACTGACCCTCAGGTTACCTCCCCCAGACACGTCCTTCCTGCCTGCCCAGCCCTTTGAGTGGCCTGTCCCATTTGCTTAGGTTGCCCCTTGCAACTTGTACACCACCGCTCACCCCCAAAGCAGACTCCTAAGCCCACCTCCAAGGCTGTTCCTGGGAAGTTCCTGGCTGGTTGCACCCCATCTGGGCACTTCTTACTGGAGCCCACTCCCCCAGGAGTTTGGAGCTCCTGGTGGGCAGGATGGACTTAAGCCCAGCACCAGCCACCGGCTGGGGAACATAACCCTCTTATCCTCTTTGCAGCCAGATCTCGGTGCTCAGCGGGGGCAAGGCCAAGTGCTCACAGTTCTGCACCACTGGCATGGACGGTGGCATGAGCATCTGGGATGTGAAGGTGAGGCTTGCCCTGCCCCGGGTTCTGGCCATGCCCCCAAGGTCGACCCTTCTTCCCCTGTCCTCTGCAGAGAAGGCACTGCAAGGGGATGAGGGGTGGGGGCAGCCCCGTGACCACCTGGGCCTTAGTGCCCTCTGGGGCACCCTGCTTGAGGGCTGGCATTCAAACCCAGGTTTGCTAGACTCCAAAGACCAGGTTCTCTGTCCTCTGCCATGCTGGGGCTGAGCTGGGTATAGATAAATAAGGTCCCTGGGCGTGGGGTGTCCACAGGACAGCTGAGAACCCGCATGTCCATTCTGCCTCGTTGCAGAGCTTGGAGTCAGCCTTGAAGGACCTCAAGATCAAATAACCCGTGAGGAATGTTGCCTTCATCCCAGCTGCTGGGGAAGTGGGGCAAGGGGGTCAGGGAGGTAAGGGTTGCTTTGCTGAATGTTTCTAGGGTACCAGTATGGGTCCCCACAGGGGCTGCTCCCTCCAAAGGGGAGGACACAGGCCTCAAGCAGGGGCTTTGTAGATGTCTTACCTATTCAAGGAATATGTGCCTTTTTCTTAAAGAAATGCTTTGATTTATTGTAAAAAATGCCCCCAAAGCACTGTGCTGGTCATGAACTGCTTCAAAATGTGGAGGTAATAAAAATGCAATGGTGGACATGCCTGCCCGTGTTTGGAAGGAGAGGTTGGTTTCTGCACGGGCACAGATAGCTTATTTTTGCTGCTGCCAACACAATCGATCCTGAAGCCCCAGAGCCTTACCCCAAATTGTCCCTTCCCTCCTGCAGTCCAGCCCAGGCCACCAAGCTCACAGCTGCCAGGAGCAGGTGTCACTCACTTAGCAGATTCCTTGACAAAGGGGCTGCATATTCCAGGCTGATCCTGGGCCTTAATGGGAATTTATTTCTCCATAATGATGTTGGCAGTTGATTTCTGATAAATGTTCATCATTTTCTAGGAAGTTTCTTCCTATTCTTGTTTTACTCAGAGAGTGTTTTGGTTTTGTTTAATCATGTGCTTTTTGGTTACCTATTTCTATAATCATGGTTTTTCTCTTAGTCTAACTAGGTAATGAATTACATCAACAGATTTCCTAATGGTGAATTACCCTTTCATTTGTAGGATAAACTGGACTCTAAAGATACTTTATCTGCCATTGTTCTAGTGTGTCCTCCCCTGTGGGAAGAGACCCCACTGATTGTTTAATCACAGTGAAACAAACTGTAAGACTCCAGGAGGAAATGTCTCCCCTTATTCCTTACTAAATGCAATCCCAGCCTGTGCCCACATGTTGCAAAGTGAGGTTCCGTCCTGGGGCTGATGTGACAGCACTGCAGGGCAGGGAGGCTTTCGCACATGTTTTGTGGCTTCCCTGACAGGAAAGTAGGGGCCTTAGCAACATCAATCACAGTGTTGTTCTCCTCCTCTGTGACCCTGACCAACAAGCTTGTCCCCTACTGTTACAGAATTATCAACGGCAAGTGTGCTCTTGTCTGGTCTCAGGGCAGATGTCATCCGACCTCCCTTGTTACAGACGTGTAGGCTATTTCAGAGAGGGGCACAGGTCTTGGCTTAAAAATGACAGGTTTGTAGTCATATGCTTCCTGTGAGGAAAAGACATTACATGGCACTTGTCAGGGTGGGACTGGGTCCCTACAAGGGTGGCTAAAGCTCCTGTGGCAGGCAGGTGGCCAGTCAGGAGGCTCCTTTGGGCCCTGCTCTGTGCTGGATGTCAGCAGTGGCTGCCAGGACCACTGGCTCAGCTTGCTGAGCCTGCCTCTGTGCCGGCCCTGCTGAATGTTAAGGGCACAGTTGAGGGGACAGCTGCTGCCTTCAAGAAGCACAGTCTGGTGGAGGAGGCAGATGATGACAACCCAGTGTCCAGGGGAGGGCAGAAAAAGGAAGGGTGGGGGCTGAGGCTTCCCTTTAAGCAAGGAAGGTGTAGCACCTTCAAGGACTGATGTAGAGAGCAGGATGGTCCCTAAGGGACCAGCTCCTGGTGGCCTTTGGCATCAAGGGAAGTCAGGAGCTGGGGAGGGACCTGGCTGGCTTTGCATTCTAGAGACCAGACTGCAGGCCCATGAGGAGGGTGCTGCAGCTGTGCAGGTGAGATGATGGAGCGGGCAGTAGGGTGCCAACTGCACAGGCCCTGGGGACCCACAGGATGCTGGCTCGGGTGATGTGGGTGAATGGTGGAGGACACAGCTGAAGGAGTCCTAGTAGGTATGCACCACCGCGTGTACCCTTAGGAAGGAAGCCTTGCTACACATTTTAAAGAGGCAACTGAACACCAGAGAAAGAAGTTACAAAGTCCCACAGGTAGAAAGTGGCAGTGCCAGAACTTACAAACTCATGTCTGACTTCTAAGCCCCAATGCTGGGGCATCTGTTCAAAGGGCACATCTGGCCAAGCCGCAAGGGAAACGCTCTTAGCCAGCAGGAACTGTGGTCGGCACATCCCCCACATACCCAGGTGAGACCTGCAAAACCACACTCCTAGGCTGACAGACACCGAGGCAGCCCTTGTCGCTGGCATCTCCCCAAGGGAGAACAAGAGAAGGACTGTCCTGGACACGCAGAGGGAACCCTGCCAAACACAGCCTCTTCACGGCAGGCATTCACACAGACCTCTGGCTTCCAGCCACAAGACACCTACTTCATTACTCCTCTCTCAGAGCCAGCGACAGGGCACCATGAATCTTACCAGTTACTTCCTTCTTGAACCCTCCATCTTGTCAGAGAACCTCATTTTCAGTCACAGAGTTAAACTCAGGCAGCTGCTGCATGGCTTCCAGAGGGGGAGGTGCTCTGGCAAAATCTTCACTGTAATTCCTGCTCCTCAGGGGCCAGGTCAGGGGTTTTCCTCCTGGGCTTGTGGGAGGTCAGGGTGAGGCAGATGCCAGCTTGGTCAAGTCCAGGTGTATCTGCTAAAGGTTGCTGGGAATCGGAGGTTTATTCCATCTCTGCCACTAAATCATTTTGCCCGACCTTGGGCAAACCACACCCTCACCCTCCACCCCACCCGATACCCAATCATGTCAACAGACCACTGACCTCTGGACAAAATGCTGCTGTTCACAAGATGATGCTCCCCCTCACAGAGGGCTGCAGGGGCAGGACAGGTGCCATGGGGTGACCTTTCACTGGGCCTGAATTTGTAGACTGCTCACTTGATTGCACAAAGCCTCAGTTTCCCTGTTGCCAGTCCCTGCCATACAGGGTGGTAAGGATTGAATGAGGTGATTAGTATCTCTCAGGCAGCACTGGGTACCACTCCTGAGGCTGTAACTGGTGGGGGACACCTGGAGGCCAGAAGAGGGATACCGGGTGCTGCTTCAGCCTGCTGTGGGCTGGAAGGGTCCCTGGCTGCTCTGGCATCTGAGGTCTCTCCCAGCTCTAATCCAGGGATCCAGTCCCAGCACCCTGCTTGGTGCCACCAGACAGAAGTCTTACCCAGCTGGGTACATGCCCTGAACCTTCCGGGTGCACCTGCCTGAGTGACACCAGGACTTGCTGGGTAAAAACGGCTCAGGCACAGGAGCCAAAGAATGGATTACAAAACAAGGATTACGATAATGTCAAGTTTAATCTGCCAAATATACAAGTTGAATTTGTGGAGCATGTTTTGCCTGGGTGCTGCAAAGTCAACAGAGGTTCTTGAAATGATCAACGGGTAGGGTTAAAATGGGCCCAGGCCCTGGCCAGGTGGGTGGGAATGGGGTGGAGAACGGCAGAGAGAAGCCTCAGACAGAAGGGACTGGCCAGGGACAAGCTATGACCCTCAGGGACCCAGAGGCACGGGCTCCCAGATGACAGCCCCTCTCTGAATGAGCACCCAGGCCACACAGACGGGCTGGTTGTTGTAACCTCTTAGCAGCTGCCTCCTGGCACAACCGCCCACTAACGTGCAATCTACCAGACAAATGGAAGCTCTTCTTACCCTACCTCCCAGGCACTCCCCAACAAGGGTTCTGAATTCTAAAAACAGCAAAAACATTCAAATGGTTACATACGAAATGCTGTCCTGCATCTTTCTGTCTCAAAGATAGCAGCTGCCCCTCCCCCAGCCCCCCCAACATCCCCCCAATTTCTGTGCCAAGATGAAGAGGAGACCCCAGGCCATGGGGGCTCCTGGCCGTGAGGGGCAGCTGCAGCGGCACCAGGGCACAGGGTGAGCGAGACACAGCAGAGGTCCTGGCAGCGTGGCCCAGTTCCCTGGCATCTCCTCCCACGGGTCACGCTTATTTATTCAGGGAGAGCGACTGCATTCGTTTTCCTGACAACGTGGCATCATCTTTTGCTGAGGGTTGGAAGGGAAGGGTGGGAGTTAGAACAAAGCAAAGCAAAACAACACACACACAAACAGAACTTTAGGTCTTCAGAAAACATTTTGTGCAACTTGCTCAGCTGGCATCCAAGGAAGGGACCCATGGAGAATGGCCGAGGCTGATGCCCCTGCAGGAGCTACCAAATGTCAGGCACCCAGACATTCCCGACATATTCGAGTGGCTGCTGCCCCCTCCACACGGGCCCGCCAACACACAGCGGTGTGGGCAAATGGAAATTTCTCCTCACCCTACCTTCCCAGCAGAATCCAGTAATTCTTAAGTCCAAAATCAGCAACAACATGCACATAGTTACACATGAAGTCCTTTCCCACTTGGGGTTTGTGAAGCAGAGATGAGTAGGGAATTGGGATAACTGGATTTCTGGAGGGGTAACAGTGCCCCTGAGCAATTTGATTTCCCCTTTCTAGGCCTTAGTTTCCTTCTGACCCTGTGAAGAGGCAGGACAGTGGGATCTCTAAGGGCTCTCACAGACCCCTCGGAGGCAAAGGTCACAAGTCAAATGCTCCTATAAACTGGACCAACTCCCCATAGCCACTCTGGCCTGCCTGGGGAAGGACACAGGGAAGGACGCTTGGGACACATTTCATCTGAGTCCACAGTGTTATGTATCCAGCCCACCCTCCCAACCCCCTCAGATGGACACTGGTGTGACCCCAGGCAGCTCTCCTGGCTGCACATGGCACCAGAGACCTCAGTGGGACCTTCTAGCCTCAAAAGGTCTACACTAGGGCATGGCTTCTGGAGGCCTCCTGCTACTGGGGGACAGTAACTGTTCCCCTACTGTAAACAGTGCTCTGATGAGATTCCAACCCACATCTGACTCCATGACACCAATGGACCCTCCCAGTCCAAGGAGGTGGAGGGCACATGTGGGATGGAGCCTCTACCCAACCATCAATCACTCCTTACCGCACCCCCATCTCACAGATAAGGACACAAGGTCAGGGTTTGGGGGCTTGCCAGACCCAGAGCCAGGCAGCTGCCCACACATGAGCAGTCCAGGATTTACCTTTCCTCTCCTCTTCTTTCTTCCTGGCAGCTTCCTCCCGCTGTTTCCGGATGATCGCCAGCCGGGCAAGGTCGGCCTTGGCTTGCTCTGTCTTCCCAGCTAAATGCATTTTCATGTAACGTTCTTTTGCTTTCTGCTTCTCAATTTCTTCTCTGTTTGGATAAAAAGGTGACATAGGACATCTTCCTCACTGTTGGCCGAGCTGGACGTGGGGGCAGAATAAAGGCCAAGTACTCGGGCCTACAGCCAGGGTGAAGGAGGGTGCTCTGGCTGAGGGAGGGGCCCTGGCTCTGGGTGCCCCTGCCTGATGGACACTCACCCAACAAGCATGCAGGAGGAACAGCTGAGAGGGAAAACACCTGTGTCCTTGCAAAAGCCTTAGTAGGAGAGAAGATGACAGCTGTCTGAGGGAGGTGGGGGGGATGCTTGAGGGCTCATGATTGGGGTCTGGTGACCGAAGTGAGAAAACCAAGTGAACTAACTATGTTTCTGAGAAGATGACCAGGAGGAGGAAGGCACTGGAACCCACATTCCATAAGGAATGAAGAATGAAGTGGACCAAGCAGCCATAGGGCATGGAATGAGGGCCAGGATGGGAAACAGACACATTGTTTCAGCTGAACATGACACATTCACAGAGCAGCTCAGATGTGCAAGATGCTGCCTCCCAAGGGGGTGAGCCCCATCAGTAGAGGTGTGGGAGCAAAAGCTGGACTCCCATGGGACAGAGGTGTCAGTAATCAACCCCCAAGGTAGAGAGAATAGCAAGGGTCATTAGTTTCCCTTCGTGGACCTTCTCAAGCCTGAGATTCTGAACTGGAGTGGACGGCATCCAGGGTGTGAAGTCGAAGGATCCCAACTGTACTGGGTTCCTGGAAGAGCCAAGTGCTGAAGGAGGGGAGAGCCCTGCCTGGCAGGAGGTCAGAGGCCCTCAAAAGTACACAGAGCTGGGAGTAATGAGAAACGCGGCACGGAGGCCTTGCTAGAGGGGACAGAGAGAAACTCAGCCACCAGGAACGGGATGAGCATCTCACCCAGGAGACTCTGGATGAGACATCTGCTACAGAGATGAGAACATAACACCGGGCAACCCAGCAGATCCCACCCTAGCAGCGATGTGCCAGACTCAGAAGCCTCTAAGCTGAGCCCTCAGAAATGATGAGCAAGGCTGCCAATGGCTCCACAGGGTCCCTCACTGAAGGGCCAGGCAGGGTGCTGGCCTTCCTGGTTATCATCGCGGCAGCCCCATACGGCAGAGGTAGCAACAGGACTGCCCTTTTACTGGTAAAGATACTGAGGCCCAGAAAGGGCAGTGACTTGTCCAGGGCTGCACAGCTGCAAAGTGGCAGAACCCGAGTGGGCACCAGAGCCCTTCTGGTAGCCCAGGCTGTTGCATTTCTGGGAAGTCAAGCCTGAGAAGGAAGCTACTGAAGAAGTAGAGGAGAGTCTTCTCCGTGATGCTTTCATAGACACACATCTTCTCCACCATGTCAGAACAGGAAGGTGGACTGAAATCCCAGCATCCCAGCCAGAGAGAAACCAGCACTGCTTTCCCCAGCAGACTTCAACCTCTTCTAAGGCCCCTGAGGTCACCTGGTGGCCATCGAAAGTCAGGGCACTAGACAAGGACTTCAGTACTTGATCTCAATCCTCACATAACTCTTGGGGTAGACATTTGCAGTCCCATTTTCACATGGGACTCAGAGAGGCCTGGGGCAGGCACCTAAACCAGGCAGAACCTCCCTGCGCCACACTGGGCTGCCTTCTGGCTGGCACAGGCCTCGCCCCTGATCCTCTCCCTATCCCCATGGCTACAACACTACAGACAGATGCAGACCAGGAATGGTCAGATTGGGCTGTATTAAGGGAGTCTCCTCAGAGTGTGGTGCTCTGGAAGAAGGGAACAAAGGGCGAGCCTCCGTATCCCTAGGCCAGTACTTCAAGTGCAATGCTCAGGTCTGAATCCACTGTCCTAGTTTCACTGATACGTTATCTACTGGTGAAAACAAATTGTGTGTGTGTTTCTTAAAAGCCACTGTAGTGTCTTTGTGGAATGAGATGAAACAGGAATGAACATAGCTGGTGCCCCCACCCAGCCATTGGGGACCTCAGAGCCCAGGAAGCCAGGGCCAAGGAGCTGGCGCCTCAGCATCCCACAGGCCAACCCCTGGCTCGTGGGCCCAGGTTACAAGGCTGAGCCAGTGACATTACCGTTCTCTCCTTGAAAGCTCCTTTGGCCCGTCCAGATCCAGTTGTGTGACCTTTTTGGTTGTCTGTGCCACCCGGTTGGGGTTCTCAATGTCGATGAGCCCTTCCACACCTTTGCGCTTTTGCTAGAACAGGGCAAGAAGCTGGCTGTTGGAGAAGTTCAGGTCCTACAGAGCCCCTGAAGGCCACTCCCACCATCTCCCCCCATCTGGATGGGGACAAACCCTTGCTCCACCCCCAGCTGACAAGGTACTTGGCCTATCTCATAGTGGGGACAGCTCTCAGGACTATCTTCACCGGCCTAGGAGGGGCAAGGAAAGTAAGTGTGTGCAGTAAGAGCCCAACCATGCCAAGCCTCAGCAACCAGGGACTATTATCCCAGTTTCAGAGGCTACAGAATGGTTGCTTAGGGTTAAACAACTCACCCAAGGTCAACTAGGAAATAGCATGAGCCCAACTCACTAGCACTCACGTGGAGCACTACTCCCCCCACATCAAGCTCAGCCTCCAAAACCAGTTTCCCACGGAATCCTGTGCCTGAATTTTTCCCTACAATAGGTACATGCTGGATCCCCAGGGTAGGGTGGGCCAAGGATGTGTGTTCTCATGACCAAGTCCAATTCCTACCTATCTCAGCTGACTGACTAGAAATGTTAACTTGAGAGACAGCTTCCACCCCACAGGCCTGTACCCAATCCAGCTATGTGTCTATACTCCACCCAGATGCCTGGCACTGCAAACTTAATGTGTCTAAGACAGAACTCGAGATTCACCCCTCACCCCACCTCATCCTCCCCTCAATCCTAAGCACACCCTTGATTCCTCATTCCCTCAGATACCCCCAAATATGGCTTGAATCTGTTCACTCTTCTGCTCTGCCACTGTCACCACCCTGGCACAAGCCACAATTTCTGATCTGGACGCCTGCTGCTATCTCCCTGCTTCTACCCTCAACACCTTATAATTCACTTTCACAGAGAAGCCAAAATAATCTTTTAAAAGTGAATCTGGGCCGGGCACAGTGGCTCACGCCTGTAATCCTAGCACTCTGGGAGGCCGAGGCGGGCGGATTGTTTGAGCTCAGGAGTTCGAAACCAGCCTGAGCAAGAGCGAGACCCCGTCTCTACTAAAATTAGAAAGAAATTAATTGGACAACTAAAAATATATAGAAAAAAATTAGCCGGGCATGGTGGCGCATGCCTGTAGTCCCAGCTACTTGGGAGGCTGAGGCAGGAGGATCACTTGAGCCCAGGAGTTTGAGGTTGCTGTGAGCTAGGATGACGCCACGGCACTCTAGCCCAGGCAACACAGTGAGACTCTGTCTCAGGAAAAAAAAAAAAGTGAATCTGGTCATCTCTCCCCCATCACAAGGCCTCTACCAGCTGGCCACTGCCATGAAGCCCCACCCCTTTCACAGCCACTCAGGAGTGGCCCTTGCCAACCTTCCTCCCTCCATCCTGAATCACTCCACTCCCTACCCACTAAGTCACAGCCCACCGGCCCCTTCCTGTTCCATGAACATGCCAAGCTTGTTCCTGCCCCAGGACCTTTGCTCTTGCTCATCTAGAGCCTCAACTGCTCTGCATGTGAGTTTCACAGGGCTGGCTGCGTCTTGTTTTTCCAATCTCAGCTTATAAGTCACCCCATCACCACAACACGACTCCAGGTCTCCTCTATCACAGTCTGTTTTATTTGATTAATCACTTATCACTACTTATCACTACTGTTCGTTTACTTCCTTATTGACTCTATCTCCCCATCAGAACATGAACCCTTAAGAGCAGGGAATTTGTCTGCACCTACCACTGGGACTGTTACCAGTAACAAACAGGTACTCAATACATGAGTCCAGGCCCCAGCCCCCCAACAGACTCAGTACCTGGTAGTCATCTTCCTCATCTTCACTCTCATCAGAGTCTAGAGATTTCTTCTCCTTTTTGGGGTCTCCCGCAGCCCCATCTCCACCTTCTTCTTGTTCCTCTTCTTCCTGTTTCAGAAATGACAACCTGCAGAATCAAAAATGTAAAACAAACCCCCAAGACTGTGACCCCCCTACCACTCTCAGACTGTGGACCTGGAGAAATCAAGTTTCTAGAAGGCTGGAACTACGAATGACCAGGGTCCAACTCTGTGACCCTGGACCCAGGGTGAGCAACATGGGTTAGAGACAGGCAGCCTATCCATTCCACCATCTGGCAAGCCCCTCATACAGCCACAAAAGGCCCTGCTCCCCTTCCTAGCCCAGCCACCTCACATAGCCTGGGTGAGAAGCTCGTCTCCCAGATCAGAGGGACTCAGCCATAGGGCTGAACACTACAGTCCTGCTCAGCTCCCCACTTGTCACCTGCAGCTGCCAAATCACACTGGCATTCCCAGGCAAGTCCTCCCCCTTCTGCACTCCCCCAGGTCCACAGCAGGCCAGCCATCCCGACCCACCCACACATGTGCCCTGCTGCACCAGCTTTCCCAGATAGCACCTCAGCAGGCTGCTTCCCTCCACCTGCCTTACCTTCCCACCAAAAAATTCCCTTACAAAAACCTTATCTTCTTCCCCTCTTAGCACCTGCCCACACATTCTCCAAGGTCCTGCTCCGCTGCCAGCTCCTCCATGAGGCCCTCTCAGACCCCACAGCTAGATGTGGCCTCTCCCTTCTCAGGGCTCCTGGGGTACTTCACAGCTGTGCACTCATCTGGCCCTGACTGTGCTCCCTTGGGCCCTTAATCCAGGCAGAGAGCTAATGATGTTACAGGGAGCACAGACACCAATAATGATGGCAACATCTTCTATTTCCTAACAGTACCCTGGACAAAGTACCACGGGAACAGAGGAGAGGGAACTACTAAGTCAGCTCTGACTTTGGTGGGGGAGGGTGGCGCCAGCACGAGTCACAGAGGAGGGGAGGCTGAACAAGGTCTCGAGGAATGACTGGCACTTTGTTGCTGGGAGTGTGGGAAGGCATGGCACCTGTTGGATAGAGCCTGGCAAGCCGTCCTACATGGCTGCAGCAGGCAAGTGGGGGTTGCTGGGAGCTGGAGCAGTGAATGGACAGAGCCTGGTGGAGGGAAAGCCTCCGGAAGGCAAGTACACAGGACCAAGAACACAGACCCACTAAGGCAACCATGGCTGAGTGAACAAAGTTCTTTCTAACTGATCCAGTTAGAGGTGTCCCCCACGCCCCCACTATCATCGGTTGTTCTGGGACTCACTGCCCTCCCCACCCCAACTGGCTCATCCCTGTGACTGGGTAGTCTGCCTGGCTTCTCTGTGAGCCAAAGAGACAGGACCCCACCTAGGGCCCCTGGAGTGGCCTAAACAGGCACATACTCACCCTGGCCTTCTGCTTTTCCGCCTGGAGCTGTGCGTCAATTTCCTCAGGGCTTGTGTACTGCCTTGCCCGGCCTTTGTGGCCTCCCTTTCTCCCTGCACAAGGATCAGCAGTTTAGGAAGGCCTGAGGGAAGCAGCTGCCTTGACTGCCCTGACCCCCAGAGGGTTGTGTGTGCTCAGAGTGCCCTCATCAGAGGCCACAGAGACCTCACCTACCCCTCACAAATCACCACCCAAACCTATCCCCCATCATGAGTTCAAAGGAATGCAAGAAGCCACCTGTGCCTATCTGATGCATCACCAAACTACGTGCTGGATGCAGGTTCTCACGAACAAGAACTGAGATAAGAAGAACCATACCGAGTGATGGCTAAATCCTCTGGTCCCTTAGAATCCAGGACTCAGATGCAACACAAAAACATGTAGCACTTATGCCCCTACTGTTGCTATAGGGCTTTTTGCTTGCAATGTTCTGTCACAGCCATGGGCTCATTTGATCCTCAGAATAAACCTAGGGTGCAAGAGTCATTGTTGGTCCCGTTTTATAGACAAGGAGACTTAAGATCAAAGCAGAGTGGTGAAGAGCACAAATTTTAGAGTCCAACCCCTGGATTCAAATCTCAGCTCTATGCTTACTAGCTTTTTGACTCTGGGCAAGCATTTAACCTCTCAGATACTCAGTTTCCTCATCTGTGTCCCTATCTCATAGTGCTGTCATGAAGACAGATTAGCTACTATACATAAAGCTGTTGGAACAGCACCTGGCACTGGATAAACACTACAAAAGTGTTCACTAAGATTTTTACCTTTCTCTCTAGGATAGTATCTGGTGGGAAAACAACAACAAAAAACACCACTGGCCATATAATTTATTGCAGATGTCAGAAATACAATAAATAAAATACTTCATGTTCATCTTAGTAGTATGGTAGAAAGAAAATATTTAAGGAAAAAAACCCAAAACACACAGGCAAAAACTCTGTGCTTGAAGTAAGAAATGACTGGTAAAGTTAGTTGAAAACAAACCTCACTATAGTCTAAGAGTTAAAAATGTGACTAGCAATTTAGGTTCATCTAAGAATATCAGTTTTACAGTCTTGAGACAAGATACCAGACTGACTCCTGCTGAAGCCATCAGCCAGTTTTAAAGCAGGGTGACATCCCCTCTGCTTATCCCATAGTATGCAGGGGTGGCTGTGACTTCGACCCCCACACAGGACCTCTCCTGGAAGCTGACGCCCACCAGATTTCCAGAGAGCCCCTCACTGTGAGCAGAGACTCTGTAATTAGCCAGAGCTGCTCCAGACTCTAGAGACAGTAGTAGAGATACTGGCCTCCCTTAATTTCCTAGACAGCAGCTGCGGAGCTGTAATTGGGCTGCTACAGACCACACCACCCATTTTAATGACTACCTAGGTTCCCAGAGGAGGCTAAGTCTAGCTCGTGAACGTCCTATTGTGAGATCAAGCTTGCCATTAAAAAAACTAACACCCCTTTTCTGCTCTCTTAATATTCTAGGGCAATAGTAACAACTCGAAGTTGATTACTATAAGTTCTCATCTCAAATACTTGGCTATGGGATACTGACCTTAGCTTGATCTACAGTACCTTTTATAATAGGCTCTTTTAAGACTTTAAAAATACTTCACAGTTAACACCATGGAAACAAGAGTTGGGCTTAGCTCTTGGGGAATTTTATTCTTTTAATACCTTCATGTTTTCTTGTGCTTTTCAAACAAATTAATCCTAAAGGAAACCTAAACCCTGTCTGTTCGCAAAGCTTTTTGCAAGCCAAAAGACCATTTAGCCATGAATTCATATTTAAGGTTTTCCAATTGTAGCCTCTAACCTTGGCCCAAAGTATCCATTAAATATGATTTTGGAGACAGGATGACTGATTCAGCAACCCCCTTTTACAGATGAAAAGACTAGGGAACAATAGAAGAGACATGGCTCTTCCAGTCACAGATTAAATCGGTAGAGAGCCAGGTTTAAACGGATTTAGCTCTATAAAGCCAATATCTCTGGAGTCAGGAAGTGATTTAGGTTTGAAAAAGCTCCAGGCAGATGTTCCTGTGGGCGGAGTGCATTAACCAACATAATACAAGAGCTACCAATATTAACTGAACATCTGTTCTGTGCCAGGAGCCAGCCAGGTACTTTGCGTGCTCTATCATTTTACCACTCCTATCCCGAACTCACCAGGCTAAGGACTATTCGCCGGGTGTTTCAGATGAGGAAAACAGGCCAGGGGAGGTTAAATGATTTGTTCAGGACCACAGAATTAGACAGTGACATAGCTGGGACTCAAACTGGGGACTTGATTCTAAAGGTGGAAAGAGGATGGAGGACAGGCTACATACACTGTACTGGGAAGACATGGACCTTCTCGGCCAAGAAGTGGCAACGCCTTACAAATAGTTAATGCTTGCGGGGCACTGTATTCCGCACTCCGCTTTGGATTACCTAGTTTAAGCCACGCATCAGTACTATGAGGTAGGTACAATCATAAGCCCCACTTGCAAATAAGAAAATTGAGACAGAAGGAGGTTAAGCGACCGGCTCAAAGGCACACACTGAGTTGCTACTGAATAGAGGAGTCAAAGCCAGGTCTACCAGGCTCATAAGCATCATGTTGAGTGTTATTTGGCAGGTCTAGCTCAGTCGGAGCCAGAGAGGGCCCACGTTTTACACGAAGCAGGCGGGCCCGGCACAAGCACAGGACGCGGTGACTCAGTCCCCAACCAGCCTAGAAGTGGGATAAACTCCAAACCCCTCAGGCTTGGAGAAGCGCGCCCCTGATCCGGCTCTCCGCGCCGGCGAGAATCCAGAGCCGCGGAAACGCCTCAGCCCACTGAGGGAGCCGCTCTAGGCCCCACCATGGTCCTCGGTCTCCCCATCGTGACAATTGGGCGTCGAGGCCCAGGCCTGGCCCTCAACCGGTGCGGACGGCCTCCCTGGACACCACTTTCTGAGACGCCCACGGGCTGAGGAGACAGCGGGAGTCGGATCCGGGCCTACCCTGGAGGCCCGCGGGCCACGCGCGCCCGCCCCTCACCTCCTTTAGGCATCGCGGCTCCAGCTGCTGCGGCGGCGGCGCCTCGAGTTGACACCGGAACCGGAAATATCTTGGGCTCGACTTCTTCCGCCCGGTCCAGTCCCTTCCGCGCGCCGCCGCCGCCGCCGCCGTCGCCGCCGCCGCCAGGACAGGGACCTCAGGGAGGCCGGCGCAAGAAGTCGGGCTGTCCCGCGCGTCGCCTGATTCCAGGTTCGCCTGCGTGCTGCCGGGCAACAGCACCCCCAGCATCCCCGTCCAGACATACGCATGGCTTTGCCGCCCACCCCCTGAAAAGTGAGGGCAAAGGGCAACAGCGTCTCTGGAATTCTATACAGGCAGCGCTGAGGGCACCTAAGAGGACGCAATCTCCGCGCGGGCTGGGCGGGGCTCGGCGAGGACCTCATCCCCAAGAGATAGCCCCAGGAGCGGAAGCCGTCAGTAGCAAAGCGGCGGCCTGAGGTGCAGAGGCTTCCGGTAGGTGTTTTCTTGTCTTCTCGATTACCTTGACAACGGTGGGGGCCAGGGACCGGTGGTCTGCACTAATCCAGAGAGCGATCTCAGCGGCTGGACTGGGATGGGTTCAGGCTTCTGGATCGTGAGGCCAAAGTGAGCTCCCGAGGCTCCTTGTTCGTTCTGAGGAGGGGATGGTAAATTTGGGGGCTTTCTTGCTTCTAGGCTTCTTTTCATGCCGTTTTCTCTTCCCGGAACGTCTTCTATCTAAATACTGTCTTTCTCAGCCTAGTTCAGATGCTGACCTCTTTATGAGCCTCCCCTACAGTCCCACTGTGACATCTTTCTTCCCCGAGCGCCCCTACCTCTTAACCCTCCTAACACCTCTTCCTTCTTGATCTGGTTATCTCCTACCTTTAGCTTCCCCGAGAGGCCTCTTCTGACTCTGAGGTTGGGCCAGGGCCCTCGAATTTCCCGAAGTCATTGGAAAGTGATCATTCTCTTGTCACAGGTTGTGCACCCTGGGCCAGGGACCAGAATCCAGCATCTCTAGCTTCAGCGCAGGGGAGACCAGTGCAAAGACCACTGATTTGGAAGTCAGGAGTCCTCTAGTCAGAGTCAGATTTTGCAGATTCCCAGCTGTGCGCCCCTGACTTTACCTGTTAGAGTTTGATTCCTCATTTGTATGGTGGTTATGGAGAGTTCATGACAGGAGGCTGTGTGTGTGTTGAGGGCGGGGAAGGGCTTATAAAGTGTCATACACCTTCTGGAAGGGAGGGGACTCAATTTGGGAGAGATGAGTCTGCCATGCTTAAAGGTAAGAGATAACCTAAGTTCTCTTTGCCAGCTTGTAAACGCTATGTGGTTTGAAAAATGCTTTGCTATTTACATTTGTTCTAGCCTTTTGTGTGGACTTTACCTGACTTGTAACATGTTTGTTAGGTCTAAAAGAGACCTTGGCAATCAATTGGCTAATCCACTGCCCTCATTTTACAGATGAGACTGAGGAAAGGAGGAAAAGAGACCTTCCTAAAGTCACAGAATAATTGTTAGGGCTGGACAAGAATCCAATCCTGTAACTGCAGAGATCAGAGATCTTTCTGTTACATTCTTGGGAAGCAGATTCTAAGGTACTTTGGTTTTACAGCTTTTTTTCTTTTTAAACACTGATCCTCTTGGCTTCCCCAATTGTACCCTCCTCACACTCTTATCATAATTGGCTTTCACCTGTCTGTCTCCCTCCTAAAATGTAACCTTCCAAGGGGCAGAGGGTATATCTTAATTTTTTGTTCTGTGTTCCCAATAACCAGTACAGGGCCAGGCTTGTAGTTGATGTTAGTTAACGTCTATTAAGCACACATTATACACCAGGCATGATACATACAATTATAAGTCTTCACAATGACCCCATAAGGTAGCTTGTGTTATTCCCCACAGATGAGGAAACTGAGACTTAATTAAGAGAGTTAAGTAGCTTTCTAAAGATCACAGGGTAAGTAGCAGAGCCAGGATTTGAACCTAGGCAATCTGGATCTGGAGCCCTTTCCTGTAGCTACTACCCTATGCTGCTGCAAGGAAGTGCACTTGTACCAAAATAGTGGCCGGTGAAGGCCTTTGGGGATTTGAAGCTCAGAAACCAATTCATTTAATTTCCTCCCCCAGATCTTTGTACATTATCTTGTTGGGGGGAAATGCCTAAAGTCAAAAGAAGCCGGAAAGCACCTCCAGATGGCTGGGAGTTGATCGAACCAACACTGGATGAATTAGACCAAAAGATGAGAGAAGGTGAGTGGGGGAGTTCCTCTTTGGGTGGGCTGGGTCCAAAGGTCGAGGCTTAATGCCTCCAGGGGGCCAGGCTTAAATGCAAATATAATGTTTTGTTTGTTTATTAACTCACAGGATTCCTATAAGTGCTGGAAAGTAAGCTAACATTAATGAAAAGTTCCTCAAAAGCTTTTTGGCCAACCTGAATATAAAAGCTTTAGGAAATACAGGTCAAATAGTCTCTCTAGAATTATTTACTGTTTTGGTTAGATGTATATTTAAAGTCATACCAAATATATTTACGTGGAAATGCTACTCTTTTTCACTTTCATATTTTATGAAACATTTTTATATTCAGACTTTTCTTGTGGGTCTTTGACACAGTTTATATCATTTAGTCTTTGGATCATCTGACCGTTTTCTAGAATGTACCATCATCGCTTCCCTGTAAATGGTGTGTGATCCTGCACTTTGTGAACCTGTATAATATGCTGTCTTCGGAAAATTTAACTGAAGGCACAAGCATCCATTGGCCTTACATGATCACAGTGTAACCACTTACTGAATTAGTTAAATGCTTATTTGTAACGAATCTAATCATTGCTATTATGAAGGCATGCCTCCAGCAATAATTACTAAATCAGCGTTCCATTACTTGCCTTTTTTCAAAACTGATTGGGATTGTACCAAGCCACCTTTTTTAAATATCCAGAGCTTGCAGTAATTAGTCATTTTGGGCTGAGAGATTTCTTCCCCAAAACAGCTCTTAATCAAAATAAAGGAAATAGGAGAATGCTGGAAGAGAAGAGATTTTGCTAGTCCTTGAAAGTAAATCTACTTCCTCTTTTAGGGAGTGACTTTTGAGGAGAAGGGAACCTTACCTTGTATTTAGAAGTGTGTGATATTCTTTACCTCCAAAAAGCAGTATTCTTTCTCCTGTTTTTCTTTAACCAATATAGTCTTTTGGCATTTCTTTGATGTCCCACTTTTGATAAACATAGGTTTTAAGACCTAGTTCATGCTGCCCTTACTTCCACTATAAAGAAAATAGCAGCCCAGGAAGATGATGGGTGGCCTTAAGAGACTTGGCTTCAGTGATAGAAACTAGAGGGAGCTCTGGGGATGGAGCAGACTGGAGAGGGGGAGAAGATGGAGCCTAGAGCCCATTTTACCACTTGGGGATAAAGGCTCAGCAATGCCAGGGTTGCTGAATTGAAAGAGGGTAGCAAGGATGGTACTGTGACTTACGGCAAGAGAAGGGCAGCAGCTTTGGAGTGGGTGACAGAGGAAGATTTCAGTTCTGGACATGTTAAGTCCAAGATGTTCTAAGATTTTCAGGGCTATCCAGATATCCAGAGCTGGGCTGCTCTGTCTTGCCCACTGCCATGTCTTGCACACCTAGAGCAGAGTGTTGCCCATAGCAAGCTTACAGTGTGTACTTTGCTGGCTCCTTAACACCTGTCTTTCTGCTTGGATGATGGAATGCCATTTGTTGAGCTGAATTATAAATCCTAGGTAACAGAATGGCTTAAATGTTGGAGAAATGTGGGTACGGTTTTCCTAACCACTCCTCACCTTCTCCTCTGCCCTAAAAGCTGAGAGGAGGTGGAAGGCAAAGATCAACTTGTAACTATTAAGAGAGAATGGCCTTGTGGCAGGTGTGAGCTCCACCTGATCTATGTGTGTTGAAGGGGCAGCTGTCTCCTGCAGGCCACCTTGCTGAGAACCTTCAGACTGGTCCAGTTTGTTTTGGCTTTTTCTCAGCCCCAAAGGACTTTGGTTGGGAAATGAAACTAAAGGTCCCTTAAAGATGATTAGGATACCCACCTCTGGGCCAAGAATTATCCTGAGAAATTGTTATGCCGTAGGAATAGGTCTGGAAGGGTAGAGAGACCAGGGTGTTAACAAAGGTTATTATTGAATGATTTTTTAAAATCCGTTTTCTAATTCTAATTGAAAAGGCATTTTTAATTTAAAACAATCACATTCAAATCATTCTTTTTTTTTAAATAACAGCTTTATTGAGATATAAATCATATACTATAAAAGTCACCCTTTTAGAGTGTCTAAGGGGTTTTTAGTGTATTCATTCACAAAGTTGTGCCACCATCGCTATGGTCAGTTTTACAACATTTCAAAGTTTATCCATGTTGTAGCGTGTGCCAGGATTTCTTTCCTTTTTAAGGCTGAATACTATTCCATTGTGTGGATAGACCACATTTTGTTCATCCACTCATCTGTTCAGGGACATTTGGATTGTTTATACTTTTGGCTTCTAGGAACTTTTATGTACAAGTTTATGTGTGCACATGTGTTTTTAGTTTTCTTTGGTATGTTCCCAGGAGTGGAATTGTTGCCGGGTCATGTTACAACTTCTTGAGGAACTGCCAAAATTTTCTACAGCGGCTGCACCATTTTACATTCCCACCAGCGGTGTGTGAGAGTTCCAGTTTCTCTACATCCTCTCCAACGCTTACTATCGTCCCATCATTTTGACTGTAGTCATCCTAGTGGGAAGGTGGTATTCGTTATCCCTAGTTATTGAAAAAAATGACACTCCATCCTGTGCAGACTAACCCTAGTCCCCAAAACAAACACACACTTTTTTTCTCCCCAGCTGAAACAGAGCCTCATGAGGGAAAGAGGAAAGTGGAATCTCTGTGGCCCATCTTCAGGATCCACCACCAGAAAACCCGCTATATCTTTGACCTCTTTTATAAGCGGAAAGCCATAAGCAGAGGTAATTGGCCAAGTTCCCTCTTGGCCTTTTGAATTTTAATAGCTTTCTGAATTATTTAAGTAATGACCCTTATCCTTGCAACCTCAGCAAGAGTCCTGACTCTTCTTACTACTAGAAATGGGGGGAGCCAATGTTGGCTAAATATTCTTTTTATTCAAGGGTGGCGATAGGCCAGCGGGGGGGAAGGTTTGTTACACCATGGTCTGATGCCCTTTCTCCATCTTTTTGACAGAACTATATGAATATTGCATTAAAGAAGGGTATGCAGACAAAAACCTGATTGCAAAATGGAAAAAGCAAGGGTATGAGAACTTGTGCTGCCTGCGGTGCATTCAGACACGGGACACCAATTTTGGAACAAACTGCATTTGCCGGGTCCCCAAAAGCAAGCTGGAAGTGGTAATGTCTGATACTCGAGTTCAACGTTATTTTCAGCACAAAATTCTGCCCTAGTCAACTCCAAAGGATTTCATATTATTTGGTTGGGCTGGAATGTAGTTTTGTCACTTGACAGCCTGCTAGCCATCCCACCTGGGAGTCCCTCTGCAGAAATCCATGCTAGGCAGAGTGTGGCAGTGAACGTGTGTGTTAGGTCTGGGGGCTAATCTCAACTCCACTTTTGGGCAAGTTACTGAACTCCAAGGTGGTGGGAGGGCTAGATCAGGGAAGGGTGGCCAGTCAGCGGGAGTTCCTCTCCCATTTCCTTCAGTCCTCACAATAACTTTTAATTTTACCATCACTGCAATTCTTCTGTCAGAAATTTCTGTTCCAAAAGTAGGCTGGGCACCTGGAGTGGTGCTGAGGGGGCAGTAGCTGAGCTCAGGGCACAGGCCCCTCTGAAAGAGAGTTGTAGACCGAGGCAGAGAAGAGTACGGCACCTTGCCCATTAGTAGCCATTCAGTGCAGCCCCTTGGCAGACAGTTGTTGGCCCAGCTATGAGGTCAGGCCAGAAAGCCTGTCTCCCAGCTTGGCCTTTTCACTAATTGGCCCCTTTATGCTGCAGCGAGAGCTATGATTTATAGAGCTTTGGCTCAGTGCTGAGGGTTTTAAGTGTTCAGGCAGCTCAGTCTCCCCGCACCACGCGGCAGTTCAGAGATGAGCATGCTGAGCAGTGGAGAGTGAGCGAGGGCCACCTCCCCAAGAGAAGGCTCTGGGTGCTGGTTTTCTGAAGGAGGCAGTGAAGGGTGGCAGAGTGGCAGAAGTCCCCCTCCTCTGAGAGCCGCAGGTTTCCATGGGGATGTAGTGCTGCTTCAACCCTGTGGCCAGAACAGAGCCTGCTTTTAGACTTAGCTGGGCTCCACCAGAGGATCTTGTTTGCTTAGACTCAGGTCTTGTTCTTCCAAGAGTTTTAAAAAGTAAAATAAACACAAACCACCGCTCTGGGGTCTTCTGTCTGCTGGGCAGGCCCCTGGCTGGGTACTGGGCCACACCAGGCCTAGGGAACAAGTTCTGCTGCTGACTGTTCTGGGGGGGGGGGGCACCAAGGCAGAAAGCTGACTCAAGTACACACCCTTCTGTTCCCCCTACCCCAACCAAAAGGTCTCCCAGCCCGGAGGAGGCCCTGAGGCCCCTGGCACTCAGCCTGCTGAGCAGCAGCAGCCCCACCTCAGCTCACTGCAGAGCCTGTCATGTCCACTTAGAGTAACAAGACTCATTCACACAGGTTTTTTTTCTTTAATGGCACATGTGTGTGTTGAATCTGCATAAGTTAAATGCACATAAAGGTATAACTTCCGTGTCAACAAAGCTGTTTACATCTTCATGAAGGAACCATGTTTTCTCTATCCAGAAGTGTCAAAGGGTTTCTGAGGTGCATCCTCTAGGGGATGTCCCATTTGGCACTCTCCTTGGTGGGAGGGTCCCTGTGTGTGTGGCGGGTGGTGGGTGCAGCGCCTCAGCTGTCCTCTGTTGCAGGGCCGCATCATCGAGTGCACGCACTGTGGCTGCCGGGGGTGCTCTGGCTGAGGCCCACGACCCCTCTCCACCCAGGACCTTGGACTTCGCAGTTGTTGCCTGCTGCACCAACCCCTCTCCTGGGAGCAGCTCTTCCCGCAGAGCGGTGCCCCAGGCCCGAGTTGGAACATGGTCTCTACAGGTGAAGGCTTTGCTGTCTATCAGCTGTGATTTGTAAAAATAAAACTTTTAAACTTCTTGGGCCCTGTGTCCATTCTTTCAGAGCAGCAGTCTGTGGGACCTAGTGGCAGAGTGCCAGGCCCTGGAGACCAGACGCCCAGGGACTGTATCCTGGCTCCCCCTTGTAGGTGCTGTGTGGCCCTGGGCAAGTGTGCTTGCCTCCTCAGTGATGGAGGTGACAGCCTCTCAGAGGCAGGGATGACCTGACACTCGAAGAAGGTGGGTCAAACTGTCCTTGGAGCTGCTGTGAACGTGGGCACCCTGGGCCCAAAGTCTGTCCTCATGCCAGTGCCTGTGAAATGCTGCAGCTCTTACTCTGGGCCAGGACTTTCCCTCGTGCATGAAGCAACACCAGCATTTTCACTTGTCTTTAATATAGAAGGGACTCTTGGGGCTCCCACAAAGTGCTGTGAGGCTAGACACTTTGTTCCAACTGTGCTCCCCATCACCTACCCTCAGGGCCTCCAACCACATCAGCCTGCCTGGCATCTTGGTCTCCCTTGGGCTTCGTCTGGAACTTCTGCCAGGGGTGGGGGGTTTCCTCTGCCGGCATCACTTTCAGCCATTGCTTGTAATAGGCTCGGAAGCCGTCAATCTTCTCCAGGTAGGTGTTCTTCCCTTTGTACTGTAATTGGAAAGGCGTGGGGTTCAGGGTGCAGAGGAGCCCTCTGATGGGAGTCACTGCCTGTTAACCTACAGCTAATCCGAACCACGGCAGCCAGCTCAGGCCTCAGGAAAACTGGTCCCTGCTGCTTGCTCTCCTTGCCAGGCAGCTGCAGCGAACAGGGCATAAGAGCTGCTGACGTGCAGTGTGGGAGCAGCTTACTGCAGAGAAGCAGGTTCCAGCTAAAGTTGCTGTGCCATGGGATAGGCCCAGATCCCCATCTGCCAGTCATCTTCCTAAACGTGTGCTGCTGTGCCCCTCCACCTACGGGTGTCACCACAGTCCCACCGACTCTGCCTCCAGTCTGCTGAGCCCCTCCCTTGGCACAGCCAGCACCTCCCTCTGACCCATCACTGCTGCAGCGGTCACCATGGAGAAGTAGAAAGAAAAGAAGCAAAAAGGTACACCAGGTAGAAACCTAAAGACAGCTGGCAGGGGAATATATAGAGAAAACAGGCCACAAAGTATTCACAAAGTATTATCAGAGATAAAGACTATTACTATGTGAAGATAAAAGGTTTGATTCAGAAGATTTAACAATTCTAAACTTGAATGTACCTAATATAGCCTGAAGTACATAAAGCAAAACCTGACAGGATCACAAATAGATTCTTCTGGGAAGAGACAAAAGAAAAAAAAGAATCACACCAGAGATATAAACAAGTCCACCATCATAAAGGCACTTATGAACACAAACCACTGCTCTGGGGTCTTCTGTCTGCTAGGCAGGCCCCTGGCCAGGTATCAGCCACATAAGGGAGCATGAGTATGGATGTTCCCTCACAATAGGGTTACATCCCAATAAACTGCATCCTAAGTTGAAAATGTGTCTAATGCTGGCAACACGCCAGATGGTCCCTGACTTAACAACGAACTTCATGTTAGCGTGAAAGTGACAGGCATTCCATAATCCCACTGCAAGCCCTTGGAAGGAGCTCCTCAACTTACGGTGGGGTTATACTCCGCTTTATTACGGGTTTATCATAAAGTCAAAATATCATAAATTGAACTGCAGTAAGTCAGGGATGTCTGTATATGATGTGAATACAGTAAGCTTCAGGCCTAGGATAGTCTTATAACATTTGAGTTGAACTTAAGAAGACCCTCGTGGGCCTCAGAACCAAAGAGTGAAGAGATAATCCACTAACTAGAAGATAACGTGCAACACTGAATCAACAAAAGACTATATATCCAGAATATGTAAAGAACTAGGCAATTAATGAGAGGACATTTCAAAGATGCCTAGTATGCTCTCTGCTGGGCACACTCCATTGCTGTCCCCTTGTTCCTGCAAAGCCTTCAAAATGGCACTCCCCCTGACCCCACGCCCCATGGCTGGTTGTCTCCCTCCCCTCTGGGCTGTGCTCCAGGCTGCCGTCGCTCTGGGTGCTCTGGAGATGCTCAGCACAGGGTCTTACTCAACAGACCCCAAACCAAACCCCCAGAGCCTGATCAGCAGGGTATGTGGCTGTGACCAAGCAAATTCCATCACTGCCCTGCTGCTGCCATTCACTGAACAAAACAGTCCATTGAGCACCTGGCAATGTGTGGGGACTGGGGTGAGCAAGGCAAGTGGGCTCCACCGCTGGAAGCCTGTGGTTTAGCGAAGGCTGGGGTGGCAGGTGCGGGCACGTGAGCACAGGCTGCAAGATGTGTGCAAAGGCACAGGGCTGAGTGCAATGGGGAGGCAGGTGGCGGGACACATGAGAAAGCCATTCAAGCAAAGGCCTATGGGAGGAGGGAGGAGCCAGTCGAGTGAAAAGCAAAAGGCAGCTGCTGAGGCAGAGGGAGCACAAGTGCCCTGAGGCAGGAAAGAGGCTGGTGGCCTCATGGAAATGGGGAGCCAGTAGGATGGACAGTCAACAAAGGCAAGACCAGCCTGAGAGATGAAATGAACCACACAGACCAGGACGGGAACTTGCGGGCTGTGGTCTAAGGACTTTGGGATTTCTCCTAAGGGAAGCTCTGGGCAGTTTTAAGCAAGAGAACGCAACCCCACAGGCCAGGACCATTGGGTGGGGGTGGTGCCAGGCTTGGTGCTCACCCGGTCAAAGGTGGGAGGGTACTCGGCTGCAAACTCCAGCTGGCGGATGACCACCTCATTCACCGGGATTCTGTTCCTCCTCATGTCCTTCAGGATGTCAATGAGATAGGCATAGTCCAGCTTCTTGACCGCTGCGTTAATGAGGGCGCTATAGATGTGGACGTTGGGGGTCACCTGGCACTTCTGGAACATCACAGACATTGTACAATCAGCAGGATGATGGCAGAGGTTGGGACAAAGCCTGCCACACCATGTCTTGCCTGGAGAGTTACCTGCTAGTCGGGGCCCTCAAGACCAGTGACCAGGGACAGAAGGGCAGAACCTAGTAGCGACAATGGGTTGCACTCCCTGCACGACAGAGGAAAGCAAGTGCTGACCCTCCCCTCAGCCCATCACAAGAAGTCTCCCAGAAGGAAGCCTGTGCTGCTCTCAGAGACCAGTGGACTTGGGTGGATAATGATGCAGGAGACACCACGTCCCCATTCTTGGCTGTGGGCTTATTGCTGACATGTCACCAGGAGGTGGTGGTCAGCCTAAAAACAGCCAGCATCCAGGAAAACAGCAAGAGAACAGTGAGTGTGGGGACACCCCAACCTGATCCCCAGGAAGTGCTCTCTGATGTGGTGGGTAAAATCCCTCATCAAGGTCTCCGTGTGGGCTGGGTGGGTATGTATCAGAGTTCCTGGGGGCTGTGATAACTGCCCCCCACCAGGAATTCTGATAATCCCCGCTCTGGTCATACCCTCCATCCCTCTGGAGTGTTGGGGCCAAGGCCCATCCCCATCCTTCAGTGTCACTTTCAAGATAGGAACACCCAGGGCTCTCCACGCCCAGCCCTGCAGCACTCACTAGGGTCCACTTTCTCCCAAATGGGACCTATGACCATTCTATACTGGACACTGATCTGCCCCAGTCTCCCTGCCCCCCAGCTTTCTTCCTGAGTACCCCCAGAGTGCCCCTCAGCACTACAGGTGTTCTGCCCAGGCCTGGGCCCACTCACCTTCATGTCTGCAAGCAGCTGTATCCCGTCCCCTGGCCTGCGGCACCCGATGGCCAGGTTGCAGAACGTCTGCAGGTTGGGGACAATTCCCCTCTTTGCCAGGACTGGCAACAGCGCCTGTGAGGACAGATGGCATCACTGTAACCTGTAACCCACCACCCTGGCGAGAGCCTTTCTGGTGAAGCCCTTGGCTGGATGCTGGAGACTCCAGGGATACAGTTCTCAGGCCCTGAGTCATGTCCAGCCCACCCCACAGGACCCACCTCCCCAGAATTCAGCTGTTCTGCACATGCACCCTGACCTCCACCCTGCCCGCCTCCAACAAGCTGTCCCTTCTCTAGGAACACCCTTCACATCCCCACCTGCTGCTGTGTGCTCTGTCAGCCACCCCTGCGCTCGGTCCTTCAGGCTCTAGAGCAAAGGCAATGTGGACCGCAGACAGTTGCCCGCTCAGCCTGGCTGGGTCAGGGAGGGTCCCTGGGGAATGGCTCTGTCACGTTTAGCTTGTCCAGAGCAGAGGCAGTGTCTGTCACCTTTGACCCTCTCAAGTGCCCAGGGCAGTGCTTCTGGCAAAAAAGGCATCCCATTAAGGCCTGTCATGTGAATGGATGACGTCCCAAGAGGGCCCCGATGTCCCCATCTGTGAGGCGGGGAAAGCCACGTACCAGCAGGGCCTCCAGTCCAACCAATAAACAAACTCATGAACATGAGGCTCTCAGGAGAGCATCTGGCACAGAGGAAGTGCCACGAGGGGCTGGGGGGTGTGTGTGTGTGTAGAGGGCGAGGACTCTCGGGGCTCTTGGGGCATCACAGGCTGCTCCCCAGGGAGTGACACCTTGGCCACAAGTTCCCACAGGACCCGTATGTCTCGTGCCCCCTCATCAGTGTCATGATGTGTTTGGGGGCTGCCCTCCCCGCTAACCTGGGGGTTCCACGAGGAGGGCAAGGAGGGCATCTGGCCGATTCACCACTTGGCTCCTGGCACCTCAGTCAGGGCCAGGCCCAGCATGGGCTGCAGATAAGCCTGCTGAGCCCAGAAGAACAGACAGACCAGCAGGTGAGCCGGCTCCGCAGTCTGAGTGTCAGAGCGGTCCCAGCCAAGAGGCCCTCACCTTCGCCCCTTGCAGGTCTCCCAGCTTGCTCTTCTTCCTAATCAGCGTGTTGAAGAACGTCACATCAGCCTCCACCTGGTGTGTGTCCAGGAGGGTCAGCAGCGAGGACTCCGCGGGGCTCCCCGACTCCACTACCTCAGCCAGCAGCGTGAGGGTCCTGATGTTGGGCTGGAGCCCATGCTCTGCCATCTTGCCCAGGAAGCCCTCTAGGCCCCCCATCAAGGCCAGCTTGTCAGCTGGGGTGCTCACCGTCCCAAAGGAGACCACCGCTGGGGGGACGGCCCCAGGGGTCAGGAGGTTGGCCTCCAGCTCCAAGGGAGGTGGCTTCAGGGCCACTGGGGTGAGGGCCACTGTGTGGTCTGGCTCTGCCTCAGTTTCCACCTGAGGCTTGCTGGATACTCTGGCCTCCCGAGGGTCTGGAGGCACCTCAAGTGCCTGAGAAGGTTCCAGAAACAGCTGCCTCTCCAGGACCTCCACACGTAGCCTGCCCGACATGCTATCTCCTTCAGCAGCTTGGGCTCTCCTCCTTCCCTGCCGCCTGCCTGCTGGGGGCTGAAGTAGGGCTGCCTCCTCGCTGGGCCTCAGGAGCAGCTCCGCAGCTACCTCTGGGTTCCCCAGGCCACAGTCCCGAGCTGCTACCAACAGCAGGTTATAGCTGTGCGGGCTGGGCTTGAGCCCCAGACTCAGCATTTGCCTCCAGACCTGCTCAGGGGGAGACAAGCGTCAGCTCGATGCTTTCACCTCAGAAGAGCCTTAGGCAGAGGTGGGCGCCAGGAGTCAGCCATCAGACCAGCCAGCACAAGGGGTGTGAGGGAGGTGTGGAAAGCGTTTAACCCGACGCCAGGTGCAGCTACTAAGAATCTTCAGAAATCTGGAGCTCCCTGGGAGGCCTGTCCTTCCTCAATTCACCCCCAAATTGTCCCCACAGTCTCATCCCTCTGCCCTCTCCCCAGGGCTCCTGTACTGGGGGTCTTTGCTCAGCTTCTCCATGTCCCCCCTAAGGGAGGGACAGCCAGAGAGGCTAGGTTCTGGAAGAGTCTAGGCTGACCTTTAAGGCTGGGATTCAGCAGCACTTCCCAAGTGTCGGCTGCACACGTGGCCCCAGATGAGAGCCCGAGGCTCTGACGCAGCCCTGCTCCCCCTTCACTAGCTGTGGGCTCTGGGGGCCTCCATCTTGTGGTGAGAAGAGGTCATTCTCCTCTTTGCAGCTCGGCATCTAGTACATTCCAAGTGTCATCAACCCCTGATTGCTGACACTCACCAACACTTTGCCATTCCTAAGATGCCACACGGGCTCCCTCCTCTTTGTCTTCGGGCTCAACATGGGGCCAGGGCATCTGACATCCTGCCTACATCACATCCTGCCTGCATCAGCGTGCAGACTGGGGTGGTGGGGAGGGAGGGGCTGGTCAGGCCCCAGATGGGCGAACCTTGGCAGAGGGCTGGTGCCCGCCAGTCTGGGTCTTGAGGAAGGCAACGGTCTTGGCAGCCACATCCCAACCCCCGCAACAGCTAACAGAAAGGAGGTTGAGCAGCGACGCAAGCGCTCTCCTGTGGCAGCACAGCATGGGACTGAGATTCAGGCACTAGCATCAGGACTACAGTTCAAGTCCCGGCTCTCCCACTTGGTGGCTGTGGGACCTTAGGCAAGTTGCTTAACTTCTGCGAGTCTCAGCTGCCTCTCCTGTAAAATGGGGCTAAGGCAGTTTAGAAAGTGTGCAACACAAATCCGCTGTAAGAGTGACATATTATTTCTAACTACAATAGGTCTAGGCCAAAGAGTGGGAGGAACTAGAGTTTGGCTGGTTTTTCACTATGAAGAAGGTTGCTGATGGTCAGAGGGCAGCCAGCAGCCACTGTTCCCAGGGATTCTGCAGAGGGGGTGCAAGCATCTGGTCCAGGTCTGGCCCAGATCACTGGGGCTCAAACGCTGTGCAGACCAACTGCCTGGGGGGCCTGCTGCAATGCAGACTGGCCACAGGAGGGCCGTGTGGGACTGAGAGCTGGTATTTCTTCACTAGCTCCCAGGTGAGGCTGATGCTCTGGTGTGGGGTCCACACTCCACGTTGGAGGGTTTGAGCTAAGCTCCAGGTCTTTCCAACTCTGAGAAGCCATGAAAGCAGTGGTGCCAATTATAACACTAACTCCCCACGTAGTAAGGGGGGTTGTCTCTGGGGGCCCGAGATTTGATCAGGGCAGTGTGTTCAACTTTGACGTCCATGAGAATCTCTTGGGATTAAACGCAGACTCCTGGGTCGCACCTGCAGAGATGCTGAGCTGTGGGGGCCACTGTGGGAGGGGTTGAATGAGTCCCCAGGTGACTGAGCTGCAGGCTTTCAGGGGCCATAAATTTAGAGGGTGTGGGCGACTGCACAGAAGCCACTCAGCAGAGTGGGAGAGGCAGGGGCCACCCTCACTGGGCCTTGGCCGGCCTCCTCTCCCAGCTGTTTGTAAAATGGGGGCTGCAGTGGCTGCTGGGAAAGCCAAGAGTACAAATATAAAAACACCCTGCACAGAGCAATCATGGGTGCTCACGGGATCATTTTGCACCCCTGGCGCAGGCACCACAGGGGCAAGCAGGGCAGGAAGGCAGGACAGGGGACAGACCTGCAGGGTGTGTCGGAAGCCCGTCTTCTTGTCCTGGATGCAGCCCATGAGGAGGAAATTGAAGGTCTCCTCTGTGACCACGTGCCCTTTGTGGACAATTTCCTAGGGAAGGGAATAAGGAGGTCCCACTGAGAACCTGCAGCAGGGCCTGGGTAGGGCCCATGCATCTGCAGGAGGTGAGGCCGGGATCCAGCTCCTAACCAGAGCAGCCCGGCTGCCCCCTCTCCCAGCTCTGCTCCAGATGAGTCTGTGTGGCACCTCTGCAAAGACCACCCCAGTGGCCACTTGTAGCCCCCAGATTCATGGCTCTGGAATGGCACAGAGCTGGCTTCAAGTTCCAGCTCCACCACTGGGCAGCTTGTGGGTATACGGGCAAGGCCTCAGCTCCCCAGACTCAGTTTCCTCATCTGTCAGCCTAACACCTCTGGGAGGGCAGGGTCTTGTGGGATTCATCTGTGAACCCAGCGCCCAACACAGGGCTGCCTCCTCATCCTCCCTGAACCTTCCTGCGTGAGGGGAGGCAGACACAACAGCCTCACACCTAACATGGGGGACTGGCCCCCAGTAGGGGCACAAAAAGGAAGGGGTGTCCCCACCTTGAACACATCGAGGCACATCCTGAGGTCTGCGCACTTGGCTGCCATCTTCAGCAAGGCGTGGTAGGTTTTCAAGTTGAACTGGAAGTTTTTGGCCTGGAGCTGCTGCCGGAGCTTCAGGGCACTCTGCAGAGCAGAATCCTTCCATGGGGACTCAGCACAGACGTTGAACAGAGCCGTGTATGTGGCATCCGAAGGCTCTAGTTCCCGCTTTTTCATCTGTTGAGATGAGAGAAACTCAGAGGTGGCCCAGAATCAGGTGGACACACAGGTGAGCAGCCACCCCGGAGGAAGCTAGAGAGGACCCTGTCACTGCATCCAATAGGCTGGGCACTGCGGCAGGGCCAGGTGACACATCAGAGCCCAGCTTGCCAAACCCCTGATCCATCAGAGGGACTCTGAGAACTGAGCCCACACCCTGAGAAGGACCAAATAAGAAACCATCCTCCCCTGGGCACTTGTCAGCCCACTCTGGGCCTGCAGTGTTGTGCTTGCAGAGTGCTTGCACCAGGGTCTTCCCGATGTCCCCATTCTCAGGCTTGACCGTGTCACCCTAACTGTCAAGGGGAGAAGAGAGTGTACGTTTACTAACTGTGGACTCGTGGGCAAGTGAGCTCCTCATCAGGAAAATGGGGATGACACTATCAGCCTGAAAGGCTGTCACAAGGGCTAAGCGGGAGAGCAGGGCACATGCTGGGATTCTCGGGGGTAGCCCCCAACCAGCAGTAGTGGAAGCAATGCACATTCTTGGGGCCACCTGACCTGTGGAGTCACATGCCCTGGGGGTGTGTCAAGCCTCCAGGGGACTGAGGCAGGTGTTCAAGGTTGAGAACTTTCTGATAAAGCTAAGTGCCCAGGTCAGGTAACAGGCTGCTAAGGCGTGTAAAGAGCCTGCTCAAATCCCAGCCCCAGTGCTCTCAAGTGGGGGAGCCCTGGACATGTCCCTTCATCTCTCTGGGCCTCAGTTTTCTTATCTGCAAAGTGAAGATGGCAAGTCCTATAATACTTTAAGGATGACGTAAGCTCTGTGTGTATCCCCATACTCCATAGATGTGTTCTGAGGACTCGCTATGTTGCCGGCACTGGCCGCAGGGTTAGGATAGTGGACACAGTCTGTCCTCACTGAGCTTCTAATCTAAAAGGGAGACACATCACAGATGAGTGATCCAAACAGTAACAAGCGCTATGAAGGATATCTAGAAAAGAGAGGACGGCCAGGGAAAAGGCAACTTCACGTGGAGAGACCCAGCAAACTCTGCTTTCACCAAATGACCAAGGTTAATGTCACCAGTGATAAGTCCAAATGTCCCATCATAATGTAGGATGTTACCCTGGTGGAAACTGGGTGAGTGGTATTTGGGAACTTTCTACACTATCTTTGCAACTTTTCTATAAATCTAAAATTATTTGAAAGTAAAAAGTTTATTTAAAAAAGTTAACTCAACCAAAAATATTAATCAAAAAGGCAACAAAGTGGCCGGGAGTGGTGGCTCACGCCTGTAATCCTAGCTCTCTAGGAGGCCGAGGCAGGTGGATTGTTTGAGCTCAGGAGTTCGAAACCAGCCTGAGCAAGAGCGAGACCCCGTCTCTACTAATTAGAAAGAAATTAATTGGACAACTAAAATTATATAGAAAAAATTAGCCGGGTGTGGTGGCGCATGCCTGTAGTCCCAGTTACTCGGGAGGCTGAGGCAGGAGGATCGCTTGAGCCCAGGAGTTGGAGGTTGCTGTGAGCTGGGCTGACGTCACAGCACTCTACCCCGGGCAACACAGTGAGACTCTGTCTCAAAAAAAAAAGGCAACAAAGTGACAGAGAATAGCAGAGGTTAAACAGAGTGGCCTGGGCTTCTGAGGTGAAGAGCAGGGTAGTCACTCGAGGATGCTTCAGACGTCAGGAAGCGCTGCTGGCCTGTCAACCAAGGGCCCTGACAGACACTCCCCGCTCCGCCTGCTCCTTGCTTAGCCCTGAACTCTTTTCTGCCAGCTAGTAGGTCAGGGAAGCCTCTCATCTTCCTACGCCATGACATTTTATTAGGTCTTTTAAAGGACGTAATGTTTTCCATTCAACTGAGGACATAAAAAGAAAAAAAATGTACAGGACATAATGTTACTTTACCATTTGTCCCTGCGATTTCTCCCCCCTACTTCCATCTAGAGACCACCAGCCTGGAGCAGAGTGTCCCAAATAACAAGAGGCCTAGGGTTCCCAGGCCTGGCTGCAGAAGGAGAGGGGAGCTCTCCTGCTAGAGCCTACACTCCTCTCAGGCAGGGCTCTTTCCTGACTCCCGAAAGAAATGGCTTCCTGGCTAAGAATGACAAATACGACACACCCAAGAGGTGGGTGAATATAAAGCAAAACCATCTTTCAAGAGAGGTGAAAGCCCTTTAAATTTAAAGGACCGGCTCCGGAAGAAGGGCGCGTATATGCACGCAGAAGTGGGGAGGAGGAACGTGACCAAACTGGGCACGGCAGTGGAAAAGGAAGGGGACATGCGGGGCCTGCTGTGGTCCAGGCAGGTGCTAAAGGACTATCCATGTCACGTCATTTATCACCCAAGAACACCTCCATTTTACCGAGGCAACTGAGGCCAGGGAGGTGAAGTCACCTGCCCAGCGTAACACACTAGTAAGTGGCACGTTCCGGATCTGCCCGCAGCTCCTCGCAGCCTTGCCCCCGCCGCCCCCGCGCCTCACACTCACATCGTTGTAGAGCATGAAGGCCTTCTTCAGGTAGCCAGCCCGCCCGCAGCCCCCGATCAGCACCGTGTAGTTGCTCTCAAGCGGCTGGAGTCGCTCCTCTTTCAGCATCTGCCTCTCAAACAGGTCCAGGGCCTCAGCCAGCTACAGGAGAAAGGGCTCAGGATGGTCCCAGGGACCCTCAGAGGACAGAGGGAGGCTGAGGGACCCTCCTGAGATGGTGTGGGACAGCAGCCCTGTCCCACTGGGCGAGCTCGCTTCCTCTGACTGCACACTTCCTCAGCCCATGGCTGTTTTTGCCCTATCCCTACCCCCTGCACCAGCCCCAGGTAAATCATCAGCTCACGCCTTTACCCCTTAAGGACTTTCATCTGTTTATTCAAATAATTATCAGAGTCCTTCTGGGAGTCAGGCAACGACTGTTCACTGGGGATATAGCTGGGAAAAGGAGCCCCTCTCAGAGCTCACTTTCTAGCATGGAAAGACAGACACCACAGGGGATAATTGGGATATGAAGGGGCTGAGGTGGCTGCAGCAGAGGAGGAGGAGGGGAAGGTGAGGGCAGCGAGGAAATGGGGGTGGGGAGGCGGAGGCAGATCTTGCAGGCTTCATAAGCCATTGTGAGGACTTTGGCTTCCCTGTTTATTTTTTAACTTTTCATTAGGGAAAATTTCAAACATTCGCAAAAGTAGAGAGAATAGTGTATTTACAATGATGATGAATGTTTAGCCCATCTTGTTCCACCCATAGCCTGCACTCTCTCTGCAGACTGATCTCAGTGTGCCAATTTGTAAAAGAACAAAAAAAGGAAAAAAACCTGAATTGTTAAAACAAATCCCAGACATCTCATCATTTCATCTGTAAGATCTTTAACACGTCTCTAAGAGATTTCTAAACAGAAATGCAGTGCCCTTATCAATACCTAAGAAAATGAATAACATTAATGCCACTGAATACACTGGGAGTTTTGGAGAGAAGATTAACGTGAGCCACTTTCTGTTTAAAAGAACAGCTCTCCAGGAGTTTGGGGCTGCAGTGAGCTATGATCATGCCACTGCACTCCAGCCTGGGTGACAGAGGGAAATCCTGTCTCTAAATAAAAAAATAAATAAATAAGAAAATAAAAAGACAGCTCTGTGCTGCGAGCAGATGGCAGGGAGCCCAGGGACAAGAGTCCTGATAGCTGACGGGTGGAGGAAAAGGCCATGCCTGGGCAGGTTGTGAGAAGTAGTTAGGGCTGGTGATGTTTTTGAAGGTAGAGTTGGTAAGAAATGAGAAGAATGAAGGGTGACCTGAAGGCATTTGACCTGGTGAGTGGAATGGGGTTGCCATTTAGTGAGATGAAGAAAGCGTGGGGAAAGCAAGGTTGGGAACAAAATTCCAGGCCTGGATCTGTACAGCTGCCTGTGTGGATAAGTGGAAGGAAGATGGGGAGGAAGCTGGACACACAGGCCAGGGGTCCAGGGAAGGCTGGGGCTGGACACAGGAATAAGAAACTTCAGTAGAGGGTGGTGGAGGACACTTAAGGCCATGAGACTGGAGGGTTGTTAGGGTGGGTGAAAGCAGAGAAGAGGAGAGGCCTGTGGACCAGGCCCTGAGCATCCCAACATTTGGAGACTGGGCGGCTCAGGTGGCTCCTCACAAAACACTGAGCCGCCAGGGAAGCCAAGTGTAGCCCAAAGCCTCCCTCACCTTTCCTTCCTTAATCAGACGTTTGCACTGAAGGAAGTACCAGTACGGAGTGTTTCTGGGGCCCCATGATCTTGGCTCTGGTTCCTTTTCCTCATCTTCCTCGACACTCTGTTCCCTGAGCCGAAGGTTATAGAGCTGGGCTGTCGATTTATGGAACAGTCTCCGGGAGGAGTATTTGTCCGATAGGGTCCCAAAACTCTCCTCCTCCTCTTCCTCCTGAGTGGCTGTGGGGCTGGGCTGGTTTGGGCCAGAGCTGAGGCTCCTCATGTTCTGGCTCCTCTGGCCAAGGGGCCGCTGAGAGAGGGAGCTGCTGAAGGCCACTGATACCAGCTGAGTCAGCCACGTGGGCCCCTCCCTGCCTCCTGCCCACCTGGCTCTGAAAGGGTCCAGGTGTTGTAGGAGGGACAATCCCATGGGGTGGGGCCTGGAGAAGAGCCAGGCAAATCTCAGGAGGTCCATTTCTGGCTTTCCTGTCGCTCCAAGTCCTAGAACATGTCCAGGAAAGAGAAGAGAGTCAACTTGCGTTTCTAATCACAAAAGGCAGAAAGAAAACAGGGAAGTGGTTACAAGTATAGGCCCTGAGGTTAGAAAGCCTCGGTTTAGATTTCAGCTCTGCCAACAACCATCTATGTGTCCCTAAGCACTCACTGCTCTGGCCTCAGTCTCACCTCTACACTGTGGTTGACAATAATGTCACCCACAGGGCACTGTAGCAATAACTGGATGAAAGGACGTCTCCTACGTACAGCATGTGGCACAGTGCTGGCTCAGGACGCACTCAAGATGTGTGGCCAAGGCAGAGCTGAGTCTGAGTCCCAGCCAGAGCTGTGTGACAGGGTGTGGTATTTGACCTTGCTATGTCTTCATTTCATCAACTGCAAGATGAGATATTTTTAGCACAATGTCTGGCATTTAACAGGTGTTCAAAAATTGTAGCTATTATCATTCATTATTAGAAACAAAGTGTTGGCATTCTAGGCCTCTGCAAAGGGAAGCTAACTCAAACATTTCTTTTCTACAAAGTTTGTGGACAAATGGGCAAGAGCTGTACTGCCCAACACAGTAGTCACTGGCCACACATGGGTACTGAGCACTTGAAATGTGGCCAGTCTGAATGGAGATGCCCTGAGCATAAAATACACACCAGATTTCAAAATTTGTGTACAAAAAAAAAGAATGTAAAATATACACACATTAATAACTTTTTTACCTGCTGAAATAATATTTCAGATATACTGGACTAAATAAAACATATTACTAACATTAATTTCACAATTGCTTTTCAATTTAATGTGGCTACTTGAACATTTAAAATGACACGTGCTTGCATTTTATTTCTATTGGACAGAGCTGGGCTGCACACTTAAAATCCTTTAATAAAAAAAATCAGAATGATCAGTTTACAGCATAAAAATATTTTAAAGTCTGGTTATATTAGAAGGTTGCCATTGGATAGATCTCAGAAGTGATGGTAGATTGAACAGATTAATAACCAGGGCCCTGCAGGGGAAAGACTTGTTTGGGTCCTGCACCATGCAGTGGGCGAGACTGGCCTAAACTGGCTTTGAACCTGAGTCCATGTAATGTGTTAAACAGCTTCTCCAGACCAGCACCTCATTGACACTAGTGCAGAGGGCCTTTACCATTCTGCATTCTTCTTAGAAGCATGGTGTTTACATGCGTTAATTAAAATACACAGAATTGGCCGGGCACTGTGGCTCACGCCTGTAATCCTAGCACTCTGGGAGGCCGAGGCGGGCGGATTGTTTGAGCTCAGGAGTTCGAAACCAGCCTGAGCAAGAGCGAGACCCCATCTCTACTAAAAATAGAAAGAAATTAATTGGACAACTAAAAATATATAGAAAAAATTAGCCGGGCATGGTGGCGCATGCCTGTAGTGCCAGCTACTCGGGAGGCTGAGGCAGAAGGATTGCTTGAGCCCAGGAGTTTGAAGTTGCTGTGAACTAGGGATGATGCCACGGCACTCCACCCCGGGCAACACAGTGAGACTCTGTCTCAAAAAAAAAAAAAAAAATACACAGAATTACCCCCAAAACCCCAATGACATTGAAATAGGTATCAAAATGTTTTAAAAACAATTTCTTGCTATATTAGTATATATGCTTCTTTTTCAGTGCATTTAAAAAACAAGATCCTATCATAATTTCAAAGCAAGAATCAGTGTAAATGGTAGCTCGAAATAACACCTTGTGGTTGCAGCACAAACTATCTCGAACTATCATTTACATCATCCTCACTTGAAATTACGACATCGTTTCAGGCACTGCTAACGCTGCTCAGACAATAGGGAAAGGAAGTGCTAAATTTCACAGAGAAGATAAAGGTGTCATCCTCTCCCTGCCCAAATTCTTTAACCTACCCAGGTTAAAAACCCCTGAATTGGAGTCACGCTGTCCCCCCTTGGAGGGACCCGCCGGTCCTCAGACGCTCACCGGGACCTTCAGGCCAACCCCGACCCCTTCCCACACTGGCCTTTAGTGCCTCAGTTTCCTCATCCGACGCCTCCGATCCTGGCTCAGAGACTCCCTGCCCCTTCGGCCTGTCTCCGCCCGGGTCCCGGGGCTTCTGAGAGGATCAAGTAGGAACTCACTTGAAGTGTCCGTCGCAGTGAACCCCGGCCGGGCCTCCGCACCGCCCCTCACCGCCCGCCTAATGCCTGGCCCAGCGTTGCCCCCAGTTCGGTCCCGGTTGCGTCCCTAGCTCTACCCCAGGTCACCCTCTCTCACGCACACGCTGCAGCCGGGCCTCGCGCAGGCGCAGTCCGCGTCGCGAAGTCACGTGCCTGGGTTCGGATTGCCCGCGAGGCCCCGCGGGCGTTCGGCTGGCGGCTAGCCAGGCCTAGCGCGGCTGCGGTACTCCGTGCTCGATTGGCCTGGTCTGGGCAGGCGAAAGGCCTGGCGCGGGCTCGGGGCGCTCCCGGCATCCCTCGGGCGGCGGCGGCGGCTAGGCGAGACTAGGCGAGGCGAGGCGAGACGGTCGTGCGCTGCGGGGCCGGCGGCCGGTAGAGGTGTGAGGGCGGCGACAGACTGAAGGGGAGCCGGGCCGGTAGGGCCGCCGCCGCCGCCATGCAGGAAATCATTGCCAGTGTGGACCATATCAAGTTTGACTTGGAGATCGCGGTGGAGCAGCAGCTGGGGGCACAGCCTCTGCCCTTCCCCGGCATGGACAGTGAGCGCGGGGCCGGGGCGGGCGGGCATGCCCCTCGGTCCCGGGACTCCTCCCCCTCGGTCCTAGGACTCCCTCCTCTGGATCCCGGGATCCTCCGACTCGGTCCCGGGACTCTTGGGTCCCAGGTTCCCTTTTCCTCTGGTCCTGGGACCCCTTCTCCCCTCATTCGGACTCCAGAGCCCCCTGCCTTGGATCTTTGATCCCTTAGGGCTGTTCTAAGGCAATGTTCAGGAGAGCAGGACCGTGTCTGTCCACGTGAATGAACAGGCAGGTTATCCTGGATTGGAAACTCCGCCCCCACCTCCAACTATAAGAAAGTACTAAGATAGCCCCCTTCCCACCCCTTGCCTGCCACTTTGAGCGCCCTCTTCTTGCTTTCATCAAAACTTAACATTTGGAATTGTCCTGCTGAGAGAAGGACCACCTCCTCTGTAGGAGACCCCAGCTAGACTCTCAAACTCTATTCTCCTAGGACTTGCAGTCCTGGAAGCTCATCCCTAGTTTGGGTCCTATCCCCTTTTTCTGGACCCTAGTTCTAGGTCAGTCATCACACCCAGGTGGCTGGTATAGACCCTTGGCCAGAACACGCTTCACACGCTGGCTCCCGGCTTCCCCACCCTCCAACTCAGACGGGATATCTCGCCCTTTAAAAGAAACCAGCGGTTTCCTTCATATCTTTTCTCCTTTCAGTACATACTTGAAATCTAGTGCTATAGCATTAAAACTCTGAGGGTTCTTAGAGGTCATTGAATTGGGACTTGCTGAAGACCACTCAGTGCATGGCGGAGCAGGCCAGCTCTCCAGTGTTCTCTGCTGTTTCCCACAACTGCCAGAGGAGGACTGCAGCCTCCCTCCCCTCAGGTGGCCACACCTTCTCATGCACACAGGATCTCTGAATCTGTCCCCTCACTGCTGATGCTTCTGTACAAGACAGTGCTTATACCCAGAGATATCGGTCAAACTGCCTTATCTTAGGCACACCCAAACCCTGTCACCACTGTACACCTCTTAAAAGCTGCTGCTCAAATTCAGACACACACTGTCTTACCTACTTCTTGGCACATGTGATCGCTTCGTGCTTGCACATGCACATGCACATCCACTCTCGCATACTTGGCCATTTTCTGTCTTGAGAGCACTAGCTTGAGACTGTGGAATCATCTATGCAGGGCAGCTCTTTCCCTCCCACTGTTCTCCCAGCTAGCACCACAGATCCACAAACCTGTCAGGGTAGGTGCAGTGGCAAGGGGCCCACATACCTCTTCCTCGGGTCAGGGACATGCCTAGCCACAGGTGCTACCCAGAGCTTCAGACTTGGTAGGCACCCTCAGCACTGGCTTTTCTATAATTGTGTTCAGTGTGTTCAACCTCAGCGAGGCCCCAGCCCTTCTTTGCTCATCCCTGCACTTATTCCCTTTGGAGTTTTTGGGAAGAACTGTCAGTTTTGCCCTTGAGGCATACTGTTAACCCATCTACCTGAGACTCAATCTCTAGGACTGTGGATTTCTGACTTTAAGGAATAAAGCAACGCTAATCTCTGAAAGAATGAAAGACCAGAAATACTCTTAAATTATACATTTTTTTTGGTAAGACTTTTCAGGCTTTTCGAAATGCAAACGGAATAACCCCCCCACCCATGACACCGTGTGTCACCTCTAAGTTCTATAACCTCACCTAGCAAAATCTGCCTGCTTCCAAGAAGCCAAGGAATCTTGCAAGTTAGCACGGGGAGGCATGTGCATGGGCCTCAGAGAGGCCATCAGTGGGTTTTCAGCAATTCTAAAATGTCTACTGATAGAGAACACTGTTTATGAAGCCAAGGACAGTTTATTCTGGTAGCCATGGCTGATGAATTCCTGGGCTCATCAGAACAGCTGGCCCCTGGGTCCCACTGACTTCCACTGCAGTCTGCCTCGGTAGTCTTGCTCCCCTCACCAGAACCAGCTACATCTGTGGGAGTGAGAGGCCGTGCTTCCTTAATAATTGTAGGTGGATGTTGCATATTTTGAGCAGTCCTGCTTCTGTGTCTTCACTTGGCGCTCTTCCCTCTGGACTGGAGTCTCAGAGGTACCTGACTCCTCTCTGGAGCCTGTCCCTTCTCAGAAGCCCAATTCACTTGTTTGTACTTCCTGTGAGATCATTGCCTCCCTCTGCCTGGGGTTAATGTGCCTGTGCATTAGCCCTCCTGGAAGGTGTGAGCCGGGGGTAATTAATTCTGTGATTTTTGTATTCTATCCTTCCTTTCCCCGCCCACTCTTGACTCCTTGAAAGCATCTTACAGAAGGGTCTCAAAGCACTAAGTAATGACTGGTCTCAATGTATATTGTCACATTTTGCAGGGGATGACTAAAATAAGAAGCTTTTTCCTTGCTTGGTTGGGCTTTGCATTTTTTTGCCACTGTATTTCCTGTACCCTGAACCCTTCATGGGTCACTGTCCAGAAGAGTTCCCTCCAACTGTCTTCATATGTCACCAGTAGCAGTTGTACCTAGCTTTGTTTGATGTCTCTCCTTTTTCTTTCCTTTCTATAGAGTCGGGGGCTGCCGTCTGTGAATTCTTTTTGAAAGCTGCCTGTGGCAAAGGTAAGAGATTCCTGGCTCCCTGACATGCCTCCTAAGGTGCCCTTCTACCACCTTGTCCCCTAGCAGACATATAAGCCACCGGTCTCTGGTTTGTATTGCTTTCTGCAGACTAACAGTGTCCATAGATGAAGCTGTAGTTTGGATAGGGTGGGAACCTGATTGGGTGTTCTGCCTGAAACCTAAAACACAGGACTGAACATGTCACCTCACATTCCTCATGGCTGTGAACTGACCTGTGACATGGAGGGAAGCCCCCAGCATGGAGGCACTCAGGAACTTTCTCAAGGTCACCAAGTTAATGAGTGGCTGAGCCCAGGCCTTTCTGATTGCACAGTCCGCACAGGCTTACTATCCTCTGTGGCCTCTAATCAAAAGACCCCATGATACTCTGTCTCATGGGGTCTTGTTCACACTAACCAGCGCCCCCAACAGAGGCTGCATGAGCCAGTCTATTTGCTAGTTCATAAGAAGTATCAGTGGGCAAGACCTTATAATGCCATGGTCTGGGCATTTTTCTCCCTGTAGGAAAATTATTTAGGAAACAAAATTTTAACCAGAAACTTGAATAGGGAGCATAGAATCAGAGCAAGGGGATGGTTTGGGTGAGTTTTGCTTCTATAATGCAGTCATTTACCACTGAAGCAGTAGACCTTCAGGCAGATCAACCAGGTCAACCTCACACTGTTCGGAACATTATTCCCCCACTGGGCTCCTGGTCTAACTCTCCCATCTTTGCTTAGTAATGCTGCCCTCTGACCAGCCGCCTGTTAGCATTGCCGTCCTCAACACAGAGCACTTTGATGACCTCTGTGTTGACTACTACAGGAGCCACTAGCCACTTGCAGCTATTCAAATTAAATTAATTAAATCAAGTAACATTTAAGATGCAGTTCTTCAGTCACACTTGTCATATTTCAAGTGCTTAGTAGCCACATGTGGCTAGCAGCTGCCATACTGGACAGCAGAGATGTAGAACATTCCAGAAAGTTTTATCTGGTTCTTTCCCAGTCAAGACCTCCTCCTGGTTGGGCCTTCCCAGTGGTCCTGCCAGGCCGCCTGTTAAAAAGTCTGACATTCCCAGAGGATGGTTCTGTCCCACCTGGGGGGAATGATCACTCACATCCTGCCACAGAAGGCAGACCTCCCTCCAGTGTGTACGTCGCTTTTCTTCAATTCTGAAGTTGCTCCCCTACTTAATTCTTGAAGGCCAGGTGGCCACTTTTAACTGGAGACAGAGGCTGCCTGGAGTCCAGGCTTCTGCTGGTGGTCCTCTTTGTCCTTTAGGATTTCCCAAACCCCAGTCTTTCTTTTACCACCCCTACAAGTTTTCCATGTCTATGTACCACTGGAACTATTCTTAAATTAAGAAATAAACTCACTCCCTCAGGCTTGTTATATAATATCTGTGAGATCATAAATAACTATTTACTGCCTAAAATCGTGTTGTCTTCTACCAGGTCACCTCTGCCATCTTTCAGGTTGTGCCACCTTCAGGTGGCTTAGGGAGGTGGCAGGGAGGTGAAGGCACCTCGGCTCCCCCAGGCCAAGTCCCCCCACCACCTCCAGGCTCAGGGCTGCACCTCACCTCATACCCCACCCCCATCTTCCCGGCAGGGGGCATGTGCCCATTCCGCCACATCAGTGGTGAGAAGACAGTTGTATGCAAACACTGGCTGCGGGGACTGTGCAAGAAAGGGGACCAGTGCGAGTTCCTGCATGAATATGACATGACCAAGATGCCTGAGTGCTACTTCTACTCCAAGTTCGGTAAGGTTCATGGAGCCCTGGGAAGGGTCTACTGGCTGCTCAGTGCCTGCAGAGTCTCTGTCTGCGCCTCCAGTTTTTCCAGCTTCACATGAGACATTCAGGCAGAGCCTGCCAGCTTTGGCTGGCTCTTCCATTAGGGGATGGCATGGTTATTCTCTGCTCGTCCCTTACGTCTTTGCAGTACGTTAGTGTTTGGAGCACTTTCAAATACTCAGGGACGTTGAGACTAACAAGGGTCAGAGGAAGCAAGCAGCGTGGCTGGTGGGAGACCTGGTTTCTGCCCACGTCTACCTTCTCCCTTCAGCGAGCGTGGTCACTCCCCGTGGGCGGAGTTGGTTCCTGCTCTCTGGGAGTATGATCCTGGGTAATAGCTCAACCGTCCTAAACAGCCCTTGAATATCAGGTCTCAGGGGCTGTCTTCTAGTGGCAGTGAGCCCTGCTCTTCACCTGGAACCTGAGATTACTTGGAGCCCTGCTTAGAGAACTCGTGGCTCAGCTGTCCCGAGTGGTCTGCGTGGAGAAGAGTAGGGGAGGGTAGAGCTGGCAGGAGAGCTGTTGTGCTCCCTGATGGAATTAGTCCCCAGAGTCTCTGCTCTGATCTGCTCTTGGAGGTTTCCCAGGAATCAGCTCTGTTGGTCAGCACGAGGGCTGGCTCTGGCCCCAGGACTTCCAGCCCCAGGCCCTGAGCAGGTGGCTGGGCAGGATGCTGGAAGCCAACAGGAGTCTGCAGTGAGCTGAGGAGTGCTGGGCACACTTTATGCTTTCAAAGCACTGTTGTCGGCGGAGACATTAATTATTTCAGCATCCCAGCAGGCTTGGCTTGCTGCCTTGTTAATGATAGCTGTGGCTTGTTTTGTGGAGGCAGCATAAGCTGAGAAGTCAAAGCAGACAGACAGGAATAGGAGCAGGCTTCCCGGCTCCCCAGGCGTTGTCTGATCCGCCACATCCTCCCGTCACCCACGGAGCACTGGAATGGGGCAGTGGCCTCCCATCTTCCCCCAGAGGCAGGAGCCAGCCCTCCTAGGCAGGCTGTCAAGGGCACCTCTGTGCCAGCTGGCCTGGGGTTCCCTCCTTCCTTGCTGACTGCCCTGGGCCCAGCAGCCCCCACATGTTTCTGTGACCCGCCCTCTGCCTGCCCTTCCCCTGCAGAGCCTGCCCTGTGCAGACACAGTATCCGCAGCTTCCATCACCTGTGCCACAGACACGTGTTGAAGGTCCCCCTTCTAGACTCTGGGAGGACAGTGGTGAAGAGGACAGGCCTGGTCCTTGCCCTGTGGAGCTTTTGTTCTAGTGGCCTAGGGAAAGAGGCAGCTGATAAGCCAATGAGACAAACAGAGAAGAGAATTATTCGTGAAAAGTGCTCTGAAGGAAATAAACTTGTGGTAAGACCACATGGTGGCATCTACTTTAGGCAGAGTGGTCAGGGAAGGCCTCTCGAGGTGGTTCCTCAGCTGGGAGCCGAAGGCTGAGAAGGGGCAGTCCGTGCAGAGGGATGGTTGTGGCCCATTAGCTGAGCCTGTGAGGGCCCTGTGGGTCTCGGGAAGGAGTTTGCATCCCCCCTGAGTTTTGAGCACAGTTGTTAACATGGATTGGAGAGCCAAGCCTGGAAGTGGACAAGTGCCCAGGGAGGCAGTTCCCAGTGCTGGTGGCCAGCTGGGCTGGTTGCTTCCAAGAAGTGCAAGTCCTCAAGTGCTGTCACCACCACAGGGACTCAGCCTTAAGTTCCCAAGTTGTCCCTACTTTTGTCCTAAAAGACAGCGTTTCTCAGACACTGTCCCGCCAAGCTCATAGATGTGAAGAACCATCTGAGCAGAACAGTCATTTCTTGGTCTCAGTACATTTGCATATCTGGGTCCCGCACTGCCTGAGACACCCCCTCTGCCTGGATAGGGGGCAGAAAGATAAATTTTGATAATTGTGTGCCCCACGCCAGCCTCTGCTGGTGTCATTGACCCTCTCGGCAGCACTGCCACATAGGAGGGAAGGACCGTCACAGCCCCACTGTACAGGGCAGGAAACGGTCTCAGGGCTCGCCGGGCAGAGACTGGACACCAGAACTGCCTGGCCCCTCTTTGCCTTGGGAGAAGCCAAGGTGAGCCTGGCCCTGGCTCTCTTGGCATATCCCAGGTGGCTGCATGTCCGGGTTTCCCTGCAGGGGAATGCAGCAACAAGGAGTGCCCCTTCCTGCACATCGACCCTGAGTCCAAGATCAAGGACTGCCCTTGGTATGACCGCGGCTTCTGCAAGCACGGTAGGTGCTGGGGTGGGCCGGGCCCCCAGCAAGAGGCCAGCCCTCCCTCCTCTGCCCACATGACCCCAGAGGCTGCCAGCTGGCCCACCTGGGACATCACCCCCTTCCTGTCCCGCCTATCCTAGCAAAACCTAATGTACTGTGGCTAGCGAGGCTTTTTCTAACCCTTCATCTCCCTTGAGCCTCCCAAAAATGCTGTGGGTGGTGATCTTGCCTGTGTTTTTGATAAGGAGACCAGTGTTGAGAGGTTGAGTCCCTGCCTACTGTCCCCTGTGACTAAGAGGCAAAGCCAGCATTGGAAGCCATGCTGTGGCTCTCTGGGGCTCAGGCTGGTAGAGGAGACACTAGAGTGTCCCCCACAAAGGGGATGTCTGAGTGACCCTGATGCTTGGCTCTGCAGGTCCCCTGTGCAGGCACCGGCACACGCGGAGAGTCATCTGTGTGAATTACCTGGTGGGATTCTGCCCGGAGGGGCCCTCGTGTAAATTTATGCAGTGAGTAACCAGCTGTTGCCCCTACACACACCCCCAGCTCCTGGCCCAGGCCTTGCCACTGCCCTCATTATCCTCCCAGTGTCCAGCTGGGCTTTGGTCACTGGGTGGTGTCAGTACCAGAGCTTGGGGCAGGAGTAGGAGATGGGGAAGGAACTGCTTATGGCCACTGGTGCTTCTGAGCCCAGAGGTGGCTCTGCGTGGATCAACACCTAACCTTCCTTGGGTCACCGGCCATCTGAGAATCTGATGAAAGCTGTGGGCCAGAAACACACATGTAGCCTTGCACATTATTTAGGAAGTTTAGGGACTTTAAGTACCTGTGCCCTAAAGGAAGGGGACTAAAGTTTCAGGGCCCCCCATGTGGAGGTCCTGAGCTTGGGGTTCCACATAGAGCAGTTCATGTAACTGACAAGTGTGAAAGAGAATGTCCCCATTTCACACATGAGCACACTGAGGCTCAGAGCTCGGTCACTCAACAGGGGCACGTGGTGGCAGGTGGTGGCACCTGGTCAAAGGCAGGTCTGTGGGCCTCCAAAGACGAGTTCTTACTCAGTGAGGTTAACGCCTCTCTCCCAGGTCCATTGCCTTGTCCTCAGGAGCCCAGTGCACATCTGTCACTTTGGGTGGTTGTGGGGCCGGGCTTCTGCCAGGGACTGCAGAAGAGCTTCCACTCCACCTGTGCTGCCTCCATCCACACTGCCGAGCCCGGGGCAGGAGCACAGTCTTCTGATCTGTTGGGACCCTGGTCCCTGGTCCCTGGCTCACTGCAGGCAGGTGGCCAATGCCGCCACTTGGTTCTGCTCCCTAGAGAGCCCAGGCACCTACAAGTGGTCCATGGATTGCTGCCTGTGGAGCAGGCATATCACTGAGTGACTCTGCCTATAGTCAGAGGAAGTGCTGACACTCGAGTGAGACCCTGCAGGGCGGTGGGTTTTCATGTGTGCAGCCCCTGTTGTGCGGCAGGCATGCACTGATACCAGTGCAGCCGTATCCCTTCATTTCTGAGCAGCAGTGGCCCAAGGCTTTCTGGCTTGTCTGAGCAGAGCTGGGTCTGAGCCCAGGAAAGTTAGTCCTGTTCCCACCGTTCTTGTGGCCTCCCAGAGGCAGAGCTGAGCGCCAGCCCCCATTGCGTCTGTGCGGTTTGTGTCACTTTGTGCTGGGGCAGCTGGATGTGATTTTCCTAGACCTAGAATTTGACAACATGGTCTGGCCTCTCTCCCCCATCCCCCCTTCTCCTTCTCCTGTTCTCATCCCTCTGGTTGCTGGGTGACCAGCCCTCGATTTGAACTGCCGATGGGAACCACTGAGCAGCCCCCACTACCGCAGCAGACGCAGCCTCCAACAAAGGTACCGTGCCTTGGCCCCTCCTTGGCCTGCACTGCCCCTGGCAGTGCTCTCCCTACAGAGAGAACTGCTGTGCCACCTTGGCCTGCAGCTTGCTTTAGACCCAGCTGGAGACATTGTAAGGGGAGGGCAAGGGAGGAGGAGGGAGAGAAGGGGAGTCTCCCCTTACCCCCGGAGTTCTTCAGAAAAGTCAGGACAAAGCAGTTTGCACCTCCCTCTAGAGATGGAGAGCATTCAGCCCTAGAACCTCAGCACAGCAAGGCTGAGAAGGGATGAGCAGGGTGGCAGACAGGGTTCAGGTGTCGTGGGACTGTCCTCTGCAAGATGGGGCTGCCTGGCTCAGCAGTGTCTGCGTCAGGGGCTGGAGTGGAGGGTGGCCGGGCACCCCATGTCTGCTGCTCTTGCTTCTGGGTCAGACCCTTCCCTTTACAAATGGGGAAACTAAGACTCCTAGGGGGAGGGACTTGCCTGAGGTGACACCGCTGAGCAGAAGCAGATGTGGGAGCAGAACCGAGATTGACTGGTTCTCTGGCCATCGCCGTCACTACTCCAGGGGAGGTTCCTGCTGCAGGTAGTGGAGGCCGGGAAGAGCGGCTGAGAACATGGGACTGAAGGCCCAGTGGCTCCAGTTCTGTAAAAAAGGGGCTCCAGAACCAAGCAGCTGGTCTGTCCCCTCTAGCATGAGGAGAGAGGGAAATGCTGTAGACAAATGGGGATCTGAAGCAGCTCCCTAAAACCAAGGGCACCCTGAGTTTTGTTTTGGGATGGGGGGTTGGGCCCAGAGGAAGGGCTGGCCTGGGTGTCAGCCAGTGTCTCCTATAGGCCCACCAAGTAAACCCACCCGGTGAGCTCAGAGCCTCACCTCCTGCCTGGCTGGGCTCTGGGTATGTTGCCAAAGCTCCATCAGCCCCCCTCAGAGCCGGAGGCTGAGCAGCAGGAGGAGGTGCAGCTGTCCTTGCCTGCTCCACTGACCCCCACCCCCAGGGGGCGGTGGTGCCAATCAAATTGAACTCTTTGTCAGGAAAACCAGGAATTCCTGGGTGTGGTGCAGCTGTGAAGACCTGGGACCTGGGGGTTTCCTAGCTGGGGTTCTGCATTTTCAGGAACCAAAGCCAGGAACCCTCTTCCCTCTTGGCTGGGAGGTGACCTTGCTGTTGAGTCCCCACCCCCGGAGCCCCTGTCCTCCTCTTTCTTGCATGACTCCCTAGAGGAGGGCCCTCAGCCCCTAGATCGCAGGCCAGTGTGTCAGGCTCCAACTGTTTTTCTGTGACTGTTGCTCGCCGTGTAGGCTGCTAAACATCTGGCTGAACCAAGCGTTCATCCTGACCTGAAGCTAGAACCTCAGAAACAAAAGTAAGGCCTGATCATGCCCTCGCCCCACTGCCCCAGAGACCTCCTTTTGTGTCTTTGGTGTTTTGTTTTCTACTTTTAGTTTTCGTTTTTGTGTGTCTGCATGGTGTTTTTCGGGCAGCAGCTCCTGCCATCATCACCAGATGTTTCTCTTCCGCCTGCTCTCCTGAGCTGGGCTATCGCAGAAACCCTTCTTCCTGCTGGCCATGCGGGACAAGTCCCGCCCTCTTTTTCCTGTCCCCATTGGTAGTCTGCGTGCACGCGTTTTCCACAGTAAAACCATGTTGTGTAACTCTTTCCAGCAAAGTAACAATCCGCCATTACAAAGGTCGTCCTCCTTGATCCAGTTAACGAGTCAGAACTCTTCTCCCAACCAGCAGAGAGTCCCGCAGGTCATCGGGGTCATGCAGAGTCAAAACAGCAGCGCAGGCAACCGGGGGCCCCGGCCGCTGGAGCAGGTCACCTGCTACAAGGTGAGTCCCGGGGCTGAGGACAGGGTGGGGTCTCCACTCCAGTGTCAAGGCCATTCCCTCATTCCCCTGTGTTTGGCTATATTTGAAAAATGGAAACATTTTTTGTTTTTGCTGATTAAGGTCACAATCTAGTTACAGTCTCCTATGGTATGCTAGAAACTATCCTACTTCTTACCACAACACACCAAGGCAAGGTAAAGGATGGTAAAAACATGCTACTGAATGAATGGATTGTGCTTGCAAGAAAGTGAGGAAAATGTTCAAGAGGCTAGGGACAAAATGGAAGCACAAATCCAGGGAAGAGTAGATCATTGAAGCCTCTGGCTGCTCTGGAGGCATCCTCAGATCCTGCATGGGCACACCCAAGGAACAGGACATTGAATTAGAATACCTGTCCCCTGTCCCCTTCTTCCAGTACATAAAATGGGATGCTCAGAGAAAGGAAAGGGTGAGCTATCCATTGAGAGTTCGTAGTTAATTGGCACGCCTTCATGTGAGTTTGGGCCTGAATTCATATCCTTGGGGAGGGCCAAAAAGTTACAAACTGAGTTTTCTAATTAAATCACCCTGGGACTGATATGCCCCTAGCGTCTGGCAGGAGCAACCCCAAGTGCTCTTTGAAGAGTATATTCTCAACCCAAGCCACACAGAATTCCCAGAGCTAGAGTTCTGAAGAATGAGTTCATGATTGAAAATCACAAAACATACAAGGAAACAAGCACCACTCTGAGTCCACAGAAACAGCCAACAATAGAACTAGACCCACAAAGACTTCAGATTTGGGAATTATTAGACATAAAACACAAAATTAGTACATGCTTTTTGTAAAAAGTTTAGGCGATATAAAAGTGTTTAAGGTAGAAAGTAAGTGGTGTCCCTTAATCTCATCTTTCCTAAAACAGCCACTTTATTCAGTGTGTTGTATTTTCACACTTTTTCATTTCCCTTTACACTTGCAAATGCCATCAGGGACACCCAGACCAAATCTGGAGAACTGCTGTTCTAATCTTTTGTCACACAAGCCCAAGGATAATATATTTTAATACAAATAGGGGTCTAATGGCCGGGCGCGGTGGCTCACGCCTGTAATCCTAGCTCTCTGGGAGGCCGAGGCGGGCGGATTGTTTGAGCTCAGGAGTTCAAAACCAGCCTGAGCAAGAGCGAGACCCCGTCTCTACTAAAATTAGAAAGAAATTAATCGGACAACTAAAAATATATGGAAAAAATTAGCCGGGCATGGTGGCGCATGCCTGTAGTCCCAGCTACTCAGGAGGCTGAAGCAGTAGGATCGCTTGAGCCCAGGAGTTTGAGGTTGCTGTGAGCTAGGCTGATGCCACGGCACTCACTCTAGCCAGGGCAACAGAGTGAGACTCTGTTTCAAAAAAAAAAAAAAAATAGGGGTCTAATACATATAACATTTTCTTTATAACATCTTGTGGCACTTTCTGCGTCAGTATATGGAAATCTAATCTCTTCCAGTGGCTGCATAGTAACAAGCACACCTTAACCAGTTCTCTGTGGACAATTAAAGTTATTTATAGTTTTTGCTGCTAATAACAGTGCTGAATGGGACACCTGGACATTTGTGAGCTCTTGTCTGATGATGTCATTAGCATCCATACCTATAGGAGGAAGGTCCCAGTCAAAGGGCATGTACTTAAAATGTTCTTAGAACTTGCCCTCAAGAAATGCTGAGCCCCGGGGCACTTCGCAGGGCCATCAGGTGTTCATTGAGCTCCTGCTCTGTGCTGGCTCTGCTGCAGTGACAGAGACTGCCGCTGCTCTTTCCTGGTGGGAGAAGGCAGATGCCTGAAGACACTCAAATGAAAAGTTCGCCTCACAAGGGGGATTTCTGAGCCTGAGCACTAAATGTGAGAACAGAATGCAAAGTGGGGTGGGGTGGAGCTGCAGGGGCGGGTGGTAGGCCTGCTCCATGCAGAGCACACTATATTCAGCAGGGCCTCTGTGAAGCAAACTCTCCTAAGTCCTGGAACCTCAGAAAGGTGGGGCTAGGGGGACCTGACCACTTGTCACCACGGGCACATTGTACTGTTAATTCCAGAAACACCTCATGGGAATCCTGGATTCAGCCCAGCGTGGGCTATGGAGGCTGTTGGGTAGGTGAATGATGTGAGTGGGGCCATGTAATCCCCTCTGGTCATCCATTAGCCCAAGGGCCAAGTGGCAGTTACCTAGGCCACTTATACATACCAGAAGTCACACCTACAGATGAGACAAATTTGAAAACGCTGAGGTCAAAGGAATAGAGCAGGCAGGAGTGCTGGGCGGTGATTAAGCAGAGCCCCTGCTGCACGCAGACCATGCAGGGACAGGGGGTGGGGGTGGGTAGCAGTCTGCCCCCAGCTGCCTTTTGACCTTTGTTCAAAGCTTGAGAATGGAGAGAGGCTTCAGAAGGGCCTGGATGATCAGGGCCAGTACAAGTTGGAGTCAGGGCTAGGTTTCTCAGAAGTGACTCTATAGCTCTACTCACCCAAGTCTCACCTTTGTCCCATCTCTGATCCTGTCATCCAGACCTGTCCCCAGGGTAGTTTAGACAGGTGTGTAAGAGCCAGGAGGAAAACCTTCTGCCCACTTTCAGTGTCCACAGCACTGGCTTCCCAAGTTGGGGGAGAAGCCTGGTGGCTTCTCTTATGTTGTTCTGTCTCCTGCCCGGGAGCCCCAGACGTTGGCTCAGAGGTAAGTGATTGGCCTGCCGTGCAGAGGGGCTTGGTCCCCAGACAGGCGGGGGAGCTCAAGCGCCATGGGCTTCTCTTCATCCTGCCACCTGCTTGTGAGAGTCCCTCCCTGGGCAGGCCCCATGTCCAGCACAGGTGAGGTGTGGGCCTAAAGGAGCTCCCTGTGAGGTGCTGGCAGACCATTTTCTGGTGGCCTTGTTCTCCCTTCCATCTGCTGAGTTGCTGGCTGCAGTGTCTGCACCACTGTACTTCCCTTAGTTCCCTTTCCCTTCAGTTTAGAAGAAAATCTATACCAATGAGAATTTCAGAGTCCTGTCCCCTATTGGATATTCGGTGGGCACTGCCTTAGTTGAAAACGATACTGTTTTTTCTCTCCTCCTCCCCCATCCTGCTGTTTCCAGTGTGGTGAAAAAGGACACTACGCCAACAGATGCACCAAAGGGCACTTGGCCTTTCTCAGTGGACAGTGACAGCAGCTGGAGCCAGCTCAGGGCAGCCCAAGGGGGCCCCACTGTTAGGAGCGTGCATTTAACTGTCTCATGCTGTGCTGGGTCAGCTCTGGCTGGAGCTGGCCCGTGGGCACATGGGGGTCATCGTTCTGAGGGGCCGCGTCCATTAGTCTATCATTTTGCTGTAATCTTTTTTTAAAGGGGGACATGTGCTCCACTTGGGTCCCTCAAGTGGATATCATGTTTGTCTAGGCATCAGTGCCTCCTTTCTGGGATTCCTGCACACCTTCCCTCTGCGGAGGGGAGGGGAGAGGAGGGAGTTGCCAGGGAAAGGCTTGTGCCACAGTGGTGTTGAAAGCTGGCCTTTCCCCTCAGACCCCATTAAACACCAATTCTTGGTGACCCTAGGGGCTGGTGGATCCTTCAAAGCTGTGGCCAGGTCACGCCTGCTTCCTCCTTGTCCTGCTGAATCCAGAAGCTGTGCCTATCGATGTGATTTACAAGGGAGCCCCCCACAGCAATCGTGGCCCAGGTGGCCACGGTCGAAGAGGGTTCAGGGCTCTCCAGTTTGAGGTTCTCTTTTTCCTCTGGGCTTTTTCCTTGGGGCACCTGCCTGACAGTGTTTAAGGTATACCTTGAGCTGGAGTTGCAGGCTTTCAGATAGATGACCAGCCCATCTGCACCTACCTCCTGCCCATTAAGCATCTGTACTGTCACTAAGACACCTGTGGCATGTGGAGGAGACCGCTGTGTCCCTGAGCCTGGAAAATGTGAAACTCACCTGCGACCTGCTAGGCAAGTGGGCCTATCCAAGTTAAATGACAAGAACAATTTTTATGAAGTTGATTAAAGCTTGTTTTTTAAGCCCTGTCTCATTACTTACCTAAGGGACTCCATGCCAAGGTGAAGACTTATGATGGCTGCACTAGCTGTGATATTGCTGCTTTCTCGTCGTAGGGGCAGCTGGTCACGTCTGGGAGCTTGACCTTTGAAGCAGCAGGTAAGGAGGCTGGCAGGTCTCCTTACCTCATCTCAGATGTTCAATAATACCTGCTTATTCAAGTTCCGATCTTCTGAGACATACTGGGTGCAACATCCCACCTCTGTACATTCCGTACGGTGTGTGCTCACCATACCCCTCAGCAAGGAACTGGTGCTGGTCTTTGTGCCACCTGAGGCACTGAAGACCTCTGAGGAAGGCTAAGGAGGAAGGGTGCTGGATGTAGGGGCAGTGGGTGGTGAGCCTGCACCAGGCCCAGGCCTTTCCCTTGCCCCTATCTGACTGAGCTTCCCACTGGTGAAGCCTCACCAGGAGGGTGACACTACCTGCAGCCTGGGAAACAACACTGCCTAAGGTCTCCAGACAGTGCTGGGCCACCTCACCATGTAGCCCCAATGCCCCAGGGTAATATACAGAAAAATGGGCAATAGGAAGACATTCAGGCCATCCAAATGTCCCTTGCTGAGAGCCACATGATGGCCAGGGATGAAGTCCAGCAGTCTTAGGAACATAGGTCCTCTGATCTATACCATAAAGCATCAGCCAACAAAAGGCCAGAGTGTGTCCCAATGCCCATAGCTGCCCACAATGCTCACAGCAGGGGACGGACCTCTGGGCACTGTTGACAGGAAAAGTCCAGGTGACACCCTGCCCCCTAGTGAGCTGGGACACATCATCAAGTGGTGGTTTGGGAAGCCCCCCAAGGTTTCATGGGTCAAGGCCTTGGGCTGTGTGACAATCCCCACTTTGTGCAGCAGGTACCCCCAGAGTGTGGGACAATGGCTACAGCAAGCAAGCAGCACACATACCAGTCATCTTTTATTTGGAGGTTATTTCTCGCTAGGATATGAAAGGATTCAGCAATGATTTGAGTTCCTCACAGAGGGTGCTGGGCCAAGGAGGTCAAGGTCACGAGTGCAGAATGCACCCCCACCATGGGCCCCTCTTCAGTGGTACTTGCGTCGCCGCTCATGTTCTGAAGTCAAGAAGGCAAAATAGTGTCTTAAAAGGTTATAGTGAGAAGGAGGAATGGAATTTAATCTCTCAACCATTTAAAAATACTAATACGCAATTTTAAATAAAATGGGATGATGCCTTTCTACATTCACTTTTTACAAAAGGAACTGCCCCTGCTTTTAACTTTATGGAGCCTTATTTGTGGATAAAGTTTGTACTCTTACCAAAAAAAGGGGGCCATAGTGAAAGCCTGAGATGACAGTGACAGCAGTACCAAGCCTTCCTGAGTATTCCTTTCAGGACATGACCTGGAACCTGTCTTCTAGTATCTCAAAGGAATTGGCAGACCTGGGGGCACAAAGGCACCTCAAGAGCCAAGAGGAACCTGGCCAGCCTCTGCCTTTCCAGAAGGAACACCCACTCAGACAAACAGCTCTCAAGAGCCTGTCCCTCAGAGGCAGTGTTGCCCTAGTATAGCAGACTGGTAGAGGGCTGGACATTGTCAGAAACAGGCTGTGAAACCCTGTAATAGGCCACAACTGACATTGTTCCCATCATCTCCCACCAGGTAAGCTCCTCTCAGGGCTCAAAGCCAGAACAGCCATGCTTTTCTGGAGCACTGTACAGACACCAGATCATACCACTCAACCTATTTCCCTCTTCACATTGGCTGCTTGGAAGATCAAGCCACATTATAACAGAGCCTGCAGTATCTCATAGAATGCTTCCTAATTATTACCTTTACCCTAGGCTTCATCTTGTTTTTCTTACCTATGTTCTCCGTCACAATTTTGTCACTTAAAGCAATATCCCATATACTGTATTTTGATAAGTCCTTCCAATTCTTTTAGGTAGAAGTGTAGGTAAGGAACATACGGTCCCTCAGCCTCTGAAGGTGGACTGCTATATCTAAGAAAGTAAGCCAATACCACCCTCTGATGGGAAATTGAAGGCAGACAGTTCAAGAGGCACTCACTGAGCTCCTTGTAAGAAAGGCAGTAGTTGAAAAGCACGTAAGCTGCCAGCAACATAGTAACCCCAGTGACGCTCCCCTTCTTCACGTTGATGTACTTGTTGTAATACCGGTAGTAACCTGCAAACACGAGAGGAGCTCACTGCGCTGCTCTGCTGCAAATGCTTCACGTTGCCTGCAGTTGAGCCTGGCCGAAATCCAGGGACCCAATCCTGCCCTGCTGGTACTCACCCTACATTCACTGGTTGATTAAGGTGAAAAGCACAAATACCGGCAGTGTCGCTGATCCCCACAGCCCAGGACCAGCTCCTGAGCTAGGCCCACCTCTATTCTGCCTCTACCCCACCCCTTGGCCTTGATCTTGTAGATGTGGCTCAGCTTGTTGGCCTTTGGTTCTACCTCACCCCCACCTCCAGGCTTGGGGATCCCCTTACCCTAATTCTGACCCAGACTCCAACCCCCCAGTAAGGGCCACACTGCCGTGGCCAACTGGGCCCATGGTGAAGAGGAAGGCTTCTTTGAGTTCATCGCTTCACCGAGTGCCTAACCACACGCATTCAAAGAGACCTGAAGACCCAGAGACTTGCTTTAGTTTACACACACACATAAGGCTCTGACCTCTTTGAAAGGCTCCAGCAATGCCTTTAGGGGTGAAATCCCGCATCAAAATCCAGCTTGGCAGCTCCCCTAGTTTGACATCCATGAGTTTCTTCTCCTTCACTGGTACTGAAAGGGAAGAGCAAAAAAACATACCCACTGAATAACCTACCAATAAGACAAATAGTATCTTTTTATGCCACTATTCCAACTATTCAATAAAAGTGCATAATGTAACTACACAGAGGCTGCACATAAATAATATTACAACTAAATACATCAAATCCACCATTTTAAGCCTGAGTCTATATAATGGCAGAACTGCTGCAGCGAAAGCTTTATTAGCCAACAGGGCGTCTGCATAACAGTTTGCTGGGAATAACTCTACAAAAGCTAAGGGGTGTGAGAAGAAAGCAATAAAGTGGAGGACAGAATAGATTACCGCACAGCTAACATTTACGTTACATCATTAGCTTACTTAATCTTCACAACGAGTAGTTGATGGCTTTCCCTCTGGGAAGGGAGGGAGAACAGACTCATCAGAGAGGTTGGACAACTTGGCCAAGGTGACACACACAGCGTGGAGGCAGGAGTCAACTTCAGGAATGCCCCCATGTCCCTGAAGCCAATCTGAGGGTGGCCTTGTCCAACCTCTGGGGACCTGTGGCTGGAGTATGTACGGGAGGGAACACTGAAGGGGAGCAATGTGATATGCCCTCAAGTGTGTCGCTCCCTTCGAGGAGCACCTGAGCTCACATAGCAGCCAGCCCCCCCAGTTGTGCCAGCCTGAGTAAGCCCCATAATGGGTACCTAAGCTACTTCCACCTCAAGCATTCTACCTGGAACCACAGAGACAAATAAGAGACAACATATTCCAAGAAGTCGAATGACTTAGTAAAAACCACTCCAGATGACCCAATGGGCCCCAGACCATATTCCAATGAGTCTGAGGACAAGGAACAGAAGAGCTCCTGGCAGAGGGCACGCTGTACTCATCTCTGCCTCAGAGGAAACCGGGGAGGGTCGGACCTGTGGGTGTCCAGGAGATGCTCATAAGGAGGGGTCGTGTCCCCATCCCACCCCCCCCACCCGCCTGGCAAAGAGCAATTTAAAAAGCTTTTAGCAGGTGTCCTCTCCAGAGCACGGACTCAAGTACCACCGCGCCTTCTTAAAGATCACCATAGGAGGATCCAGACTAAATCACCCCAAGGTTTCTTCTCCATTTTCGGATCCTTCAGGACTGGCCTCAAGAGTCCAGTGTGGGGAATCCCACAGGTCTCCTGACATCTCCCCCCACGCTTAACATGAGCAAAGGCTTTTAGGCCATAAACAGAAATGCAAGGCTCAATGGCCAGCTTCTACTCTGCCCCAGGTCCTGTGAAGAAGCAGACACAGGCCTTGATGAGTGTCAAGACTTAGTGCTTGTCCAGAGCCCACAGCTGACAGGCAGAAGCATAAGCCTATGACTTGCATGCATGGCTTTAGGAACACAGTTTAGGCCGCCTGCCCCAAACAAACTGACCCTTCACCTTCTGTCAAGCCTCATCCAACGACTATGGAGCACCTACTATACACCAGCAGCATGTTAAGCACGGTGGATGCAGCACTGAGTTAACATTCTACTGGTGAACAATGGATCTCCTATCCTACTCATCTCCCCGCAATCCCTTTCTGTTTCTCACATGAAACAGGATTATTCTCACCTGAGGGCCTTTGCATTTATCTCAAATGTCTTCTCAGAAGCTGCCTTCCCTGCCTGCCCCATCTCAAATAAGCACCACCACTTCCCATATAACCATTGAGCCAGTTGCCTTATCTGTGAAATGGCTTATTCCAAGCATTAAGTGAGAATTGATGTAAAGGTATTTGGAACAGCACCTGGAACACTGCAAACTGGTTATTACTGTTGAAATCTCACTATGAAACATCCAAATGGGGGGAGGGTAGAGAAAGAAACAGCATTTGCACTGAACTTTAAGACATTTTAAGCATATAGGACTTCAGGGATTAATCATACCCTTTAGTTCTTTTACAAACAGAAAATGTAATTAGTTTGAGAATATTTACAAAATGTGAGGTAGTCTCAAAGATATTCTTGCCCTTCCCTCAAAAAAACAACAAAAAAAATGAATTTCAGGATACATTCCAAACCTCTATTGGAGAGTTCAGTATCAATGATGTTAAGTTCAACATCAAACAATATCATACAAGAATGACCTTCTGTCATCTTGTCTGGGCTACTTCTAAAAAAGTTTAACAAGCACACATCTCAGTCTTGTTTTCACCTGGAATGGTAGGCTTTTAGTACAAGGAAAACTACAGTTCCTTTCTTTTTGAATGTGAACATGGTCAATACATGTGCCATACTTTTAAAGTCTTCTTGCAGTGAGGGGCTCAAGCACATTGTTCTAAAACCAACCACTGGCTTTAAACACAGCCATGTGGTGGGGAGTGGGTAATAAAAGTAGAGATGGAAACATAGGCAGTGATGTTGTTAACTGCTGAAACTTGGTAATGAGTGTAATGAATTTGTTACATTATTGTTTCCTTTGTATTTTAAATCTTCCATCATAAAAATGCTTTTTAAAATAGAACTATGTTGGAGGAGATGCACCAAAGAAAAATGATAATTTTTTTTTCTCGTTTTTAGAGACCAGGATTCTCACTCTATCGCCCATGCTAGTGTGCAGTGGTGCAATCAAAGCTCACTGTAACCTTGAACTCCTGGGCTCAAGTGATCTTCGCATCTCAGACTCCCGAGTAGATAGGGCTACAGGTGTGTGCCACTGCACCTGGCTAATTATTTTAATTTTTATATCAATGAAGTCTTGCTGTGTTGCCCAGCCTAGCTTCAAACTCCTGTTCTCAAGCGATCCTCCTGCCTCAGCCTAAAAACAGTATTTTAAATCAAGGTATTTTGACTGGTATAAGGCTGGTGACAGGGCCAGGTGCGGTGGCTCATGCCTGCAATCCTAGCACTCTGGGAGGCCGAGGCAGGAGGATTGCTTGAGGTCAGGATTTCGGGCTGGCCTGAGCAAGAGCAAGACCCCATCTCTATCAAAATTAGAAAAACTTAGCCAGGCGTGGTGGTGCCCGCCTGTCCCAACTACTCCAGAGGCTGAGGCAGGAGGATCACTTGAACCCAGGAGTTTGAGGTTACAGTGAGCTGTGATGACGCCACTGCACTCCAGGGTGACAGAGCAAGATTCTATCAATCAATCAGTCAATCAATAAAGTCACTTCTGGACCCAGTGAAGCTATTTTTTCACATTCACAAACTATGCAAATATTCTCTGCATGCTCACGACCATGTTCAGGGGCTGGCATGATGCCTCGCACATCAGAAAGAAAGCCAACAATTTAAAATTTATTTTTCTACCTGTTTCTATCTCTGTATTATGAAGAGTGTTTCCTTAAACAAAATTAAGAAATGTATAAGAGCAGGAAAAAAAAAAATAAAAACACATTGGCCTTAAGGAGAGCCAAGTTCAGCATCATTGCAAAACTCCAAGGTACCATCCTATTCATGAGAGGTGCATCCACTGATTCCCAAGAATTTCTCTTTTAGTGAAAGACAAAGGCTTCAGTCCTTGGCAGCCATATCAGAACCCCTTTTCTCCCCACCCCTACACCCTAGCCACTCCTCTGCAATGCTGGAACATCCATCTGCAATCACTGATTCACACAAAAGATTCTGTAGAGTGCAGTGACAAGCCACAGAATCTGGGACCAAGTTTCTGGGTTTAGTGCCACTTTGTAGCTATGTGTCCTTGGGCAAGGTACTGCTGTCTTAGTTTTGTCCTTTGTAAAATAAGGGTAATAATAGTACCCACTTTGGTATTTGACTTCAGGTACTACATAAATGAGAACTATTATTTTCTGCCTGATTATGAGTTACCTGAATGTGGGAACATCCCCACACACAGTTCCTGGTACACAACAGACTCTCAGGAACGGTTGTGGAACAAACACACGTTCTTGAGAGGGCAGGTGATTTTACGACTTGAAGCAAACTGTTCATTTGTTATGGAGCTGCATGGAAATGGCAAGTGTCTCCTGGGTGCTAAATCCAACGCAGAAGTTGGCCAGAGAGTAAAGATTTTAGACTTTGCAGGCCACATAAGGTCTCTGTTGCATAGTTTCTTTTTTAAAAACACAAAAACCACTCTTAGCTCATGGCCAAACAAAAATAGGCCGCAGGAAATCCAGCCCACATAGCTTGCTGACCTCTATCTACTGCTGATAATTCATATTTCCCTGACTTTACTGATGCTAATGAACTAGTTGCTTTGTGCTCTGATGACAGACACCACCTAAAAGATCATCAATACTTAAGAGATATGGATTCCAATTTCTTCACCTCGGGTGATGCTAAATGGGCCAGGTATGTGACATGACTGTGCCCAAAGATCACAGAGTAAAGCTTGAATAACCAGCTCATCCCAACTGAGTGCACAATTGTGGGCCAGGAGAAAACACATGAAGCTTACACACACTAGCCGTGTTCCAAGTGCCTTTCGTGTACTAAACTGTTTAATCCTTAATCCAGAGCGCTCTTCACTACAACCCTGTGCTTTAATAAGATGCCAAGCCTCAATGCTCCCTTTTCACCTCTTGTCTCCTTTAAACGACACAACCACCATGGATGAGGAATATTCTCTTGCCCATTTTACAGAGGGGAAAACAGCTTCACTCTCGCCTTTTCTTTTTTTTTTTTTTGAGACAGAGTCTCACTCTTTTTGCCCGGGCTAGAGTGAGCGCCGTGGCGTCAGCCTAGCTCACAGCAACCTCACACTCCTGGGCTCAAGCGATCCTACTGCCTCAGCCTCCCAAGTAGCTGGGACTACAGGCATGCGCCACCATGCCCGGCTAATTTTTTCTATATTTTTAGTTGTCCGATTAATTTGTTTCTAATTTTAGTAGAGACGGGGTCTCGCTCTTGCTCAGGCTGGTTTCGAACTCCTGAGCTCAAGCAATCTGTCCGCCTCGGCCTCCCAGAGTGCTAGGATTACAGGCGTGAGCCACCGCGCCCGGCCACTCTCGCCTTTTTTGATCCCCTCTTTATCTCCAGTCTGAGAGATTAAGAATATAGAAACTGAGGTGAGACATACATGGGTTAATCAAAACTCTGCCATTATCAGCTGTGTGACCTCAGACAGGCCACGCCACATCTCGGACCGTTTCGTTATTTTCTTCATCTTTTAAATGGGATTCAGTGTTCCCGACATTGCCCCCAGACTAGGCCACTATAAAAATCTAGGGCTAAAACACAGTTTCCTTATTTAAAAAAATAAATAAATCAATGTGTACAGCCGGATGAGCATAGAGATTACACATGCGTGTCACTGAAAAGCCTGCTAGCCATAGGGCCATCCTTGCGAATAAAGCTCACTTATCCTGAGGCCCCAGGTTTGAATCCCAGCTCAGCCTTCTAACAAGTTGTGACCTTGAACAGGTCACTTCTCCTGTCTAAGCCTATCGACATACATGAACCGAACCTTTGCTGGTGTCGGGTACCGTCTTAGGCATTCGCTCCTTCTAGAGCTTAATTTGACCTTCGACTTCGGGAAGAAGGATAGAAGCTCCGCGTAGGGTCCAAACGCAAAGCGCCTGGGTGGCGGAGAGGAGGAAGGAAGCTATTCCTGAGCGGAGAGGAAAAGTGCCTAAGGCAGCGCATTCCCAGGCCCGGAGCCGCGTGCCGCAGCTGCCCTCTGCCCTCACTCTTCACGCCGAAACCAGGCGGCGCGGGCCCTGGGCAGCAGGAAGCCGCGGATGGGAGAGCAGAGGGTCAGACAGGGTAGGACCGTTGGAGTAAGGGCCCGGCGCATCTCAAAGGAGGCAGCAGCAAAGTCCCTGAGCAAAAGGCAGATGGCTCTGCAGCTCCTTCCCCTACCCGTGCAGCTCTGGGCCCTGGACCCCCGGCTCTTGCTTCCACCGCGCCGCCCAAAGCGCCCTAAGGCCGAACACTCACCGACTGACGCCATCTTGGAGCCCTGATGTCCGCTGTACCGGGCCGCGTGAGGGCTGCTGGGTAGGGAGGCACGCCCCCGAGGGCCAGGAAGCAGAGGCTCACGGGAAGACGGTCACGATTGGTACTAGCCTGGGGCTACCAGAGTGCCATGAAATGAAGGACGAAGACCCTGCAGGGCAAAGACCGGGAGTCCCGCAGTGAGAGAGGGAGCGCCTCAGCCTGGGATCCCTATCCCAAAAGGCAGGAAAGGACCATTAAAAAAAACAGGGACAAGAAGAGGAAAAGGGCATATGCTGGCTTACTTACCCTGTGCCCTTCAATTTGTTGTGAGAAATGAGAAGAGCGTATCAAAGACCTTTCCTCCTACCTGTCCTGGATGGGAGGCAAGCTCCAACTCTCAGGGAATCAACAAGCACCAGGAAAAGCTGGTGTCCAGGATTAGGCTCCAAATAGGTTTGATTCAAGGGCACCTATATGTGTCCAGGCTCTGGGCTGGGCTCTGAGAACAGAAATATACAAGACTCTGAGGGTACCGTCAAAGATAAACAAAGCTGGACACTAAAGTGTTAAGGACAGATTTTAATCAGTAATAACTATTGCAATAGGAAAAAGAGTCCAGCATGAGCTGAACTAAACTTCGATTTGTACAGAGGTGACTGGGTGTTTTAAAGGGAGAATGTGGGAATGGGGATGTGAACTAAAATAAAATCTTAAGGCTGACTGAATGGACCCCCTCATGGCCAAAGGAATATCCTAAAACTAAATTGCCTGCCACAAGGAGGGAAGTCAGACATGCCTCATCATGCCCCCCTCACATACTTTGTAACCCATTAACAGGCCTAAGCATATGCAAGACAAACCTGCAGGTCCTCAATTTACACAACAAATATATGTCCAGTGGCTTATCTCTGATAAACAGCTCTTTAAGTTAAAACATTCCAAGCCTTTAGACAAAGTTTCATGTCTTTAACCAATTACAAGTCAAAGAATCTTTAAACCCACCCATAACCTGTAAGCCCCCCCCACTTCAAGATGGCCCACGTTTTCGGACCAAACCAATGTATGCCTCCCACGTATTGATTTATGACTTTACCTGTAACCCCTGTCTCCCTGAAATGTATAAAACCAAACTGTAAGCCAACCACAGCGAGTCCACTTGCTCAAGGCTTCTTGGACATGGCTTCGGGTCATGATCCTCAAATTTGGCTCAGAATAAATCTGTTTAAAATTAATTTACAGAGTTTGGCTTTTTTTCCGTTAACACTACTTGGTTTTTATTTATCCCTCCCACCCCACTCCCATGTGCTGCTGCCTGTATTCCAGCTCCTTCTGCATTCTTGCCCCCTTTCGCCTCAGCCCTGGGATCTATACATTTGTCTTATGTTGTAGAAATGATGGCTTCCTTAAGTTCAGTAAGTGCTGCCGGTTTTTTAATCATAGATTTCATTCCTCCTGATGTACTGGGTGTTCCAGAAGGGTTCTTAGGCAAACTTTTGTTTTTCCTTTTCCTTTTTGTTTTAAACTGTACTTTCTTTGTTAGGTCTTGTGCTGCTTTCTTTTTAAATAATTTCTGTTCGTATTAGGTGAGTTCTTTTGAAACAGCTTGGTTGCAGGAGATATATTATCCCTATGTGGGAAAAAAATGAATTATTTGACACAGCAAAACCGTGTTATTCAACATGGAACCATGAGTTACTTTTTGTGGCTATTTAAATCTAAATAGGAATTAAGTGATATTTAAAATTTAGTACCTCATTTGCATTAAGCTGCTTTTCAAAACATTATATAGTTGTAACTTTATATAATTTATGTAGATTAATAAAACAAATTTTCCCATTGCTAAGTCCTGCCCCATGCGGATGTCAACACTCCTGCAATATTTCCTGCCATAGTAGGAGTAGGAATTGTTTTAAAAACAACAAACAGGCCGGTCTCGGTGGCTCACGCCTGTAATCCTAGCACTCTGGGAGGCCAAGGCGGGCGGATTGTTTGAGCTCAGGAGTTCGAGACCAGCCTGAGCAAGAGGAGACCCTCGTCTCTACTAAAAATTAGAAAGAAATTAATCAGACAACTAAAAATATATAGAAAAAATGAGCTCGGTATGGTGGCACATGCGTGTAGTCCCAGCTACTTGGGAGGCTGAGGCAGAAGGATCGCTTGAGCCCAGGAGTTTGAGGTTTCTGTGAGCTAGGCTGATGCGATGGCACTCTAGCCCGGGGAAAAAAGAGTGAGACTCTGTCTCAAAAAAAACAAACACTACTGATGACAATGGTGATGGGCTAGTCTTTCTGGGATCAGGGCACCCTCTCTCAGGACAGTGCAGTGCTCATCTAGATCCCCTTCAGAAAAGAACTCATTACCCATGTTGCTGGGACAGCGTCGACAGGCAGCCCTCAGGTGTCAGCCCTCTTCCCAAACTGCCTCCACTGAGGAGGGCCACTGCCCAGAGCTATGCCCCTTCTTTCAACCATTTATGTCCAAGCTGAGGGTGTGAAAAACACAACTCCATTTGCCCCTGCCTAGGGCAACTTTCAGAGAAGCTGGTGAGGTTGGTGGAGGCCTTCCCTGGAATGGCAGTGTGGCCCAGTTTCTCCCTCTTCCTGATCCTGTGTCCCCCTTTTCCCCTCCACAGGTGATGACTGCGTGCGCATCCCCAGCAAACCTCCTGCACACGACTCTCCATCTCACAGGCTGCTCAGCCTATGGCCCAACCTATGGCAGTCGGTGCCAGAAGTGGTCTGGGAAAGCAGGGGTGGGATTTTGGTGCCCAGTCACTGACCGTCTGGCTATGAAAGAGGACCCCGCTACATACACACTGGTGGGAGGTGGAGCACGGATGTCCTCTGGCATAGGCTTAACCTTCACTGGTGGTCAACTGCAGCAGCCTACAGGTGCAAGGGAGTGCCTAGTTGGCATCTGATAAATATCAGGGAATTAGTCATTGCAAGGACAGTGGCAATTGCAATGGCTACAGCTAAGCTGAGAGTAATTAATCAGCAATTAAGAGATAATTAAAAAGACAGGCCGGGCATGGTGGCTCACACCTGTAATCCTAGCACTCTGGGAGGCCAAGGCGAGC